>NC_084628.1:15534186-15614186 GCF_033978795.1 Nerophis ophidion
GATGAAAGATTCCTGGATGAGGAAAGTTAGAGTGAGGCACTAAAAAAAATAAAAATAAAATGCGAGGGCTCCGGGCTGCGGCAGTGGGAGCGTTTCAGATGTAATTAGACACATTTACTAGGATAATTCTGGAAAATCCCTTATCTGGTTATTGTGTTAATAGTATTTTAGTGAGATTATACTATCATACCTGAAAGACGGATGGCTGCGGTGAACGCCAGTGTCTCTGGGAGAAGCTAAGGAGCCAAGATTAAAGCTGCCTTTTTGACAGCTACAGGAGGAGGTCCCATAATCCACTGAAGTCTCCGGTAAGAGCCGACTTAATATCACAATTTTCCCATTCAAAAACTTGCTGGTTGACGTAGAGAAACATGTTCGCTTGACCGCTCCGTGTTAAGGCTTCACAACAAACAAAAAAACACCGGCTGTGTTTCGGTGCTAAAGGCAGCTGCAATCCACCGCTTTCCACCAACAGCATTCTTCTTTATAGTCTCCATTATTAATTGAACAAATTGCAAAAGATTCAGCAACACAGATGTCCAAATTACTGTGTAATTATGTGATGAAAAGAGACGACTTTTAGCCGTAAGTGGTGCTGTGCTAATTTGTCCGCTACAACGCGAGACGTCACAAACACCCGTCATCATACGCGTCATTATTCCGCGATGTTTTCAACAAGAAACTCCGCGGGAAATTTAAAATTGTAATTTAGTAAACTAAACCGGCTGTATAGGCATGTGTTTCAATGTTAATATTTCATCATTGATATATAAACTATCAGACTGCAAGGTCGGTAGTAGTGGGTTTCAGTAGGCCTTTAAGGCCTGTTTTATGATGCTATAAAAATCACTTCACTTTTTCCTCAAACATAGCAACACCCTCAACTTTATTCTCACGATTCGTTTATTTTTGTAAAACCGTTTTTTTTTTTTTTCGTTCATAACGATTTTTGTCAAAGTAAGACTACTTCTCGTGTCGTTAGTTTTTACTCATGTAAAATAAAATGTCTTTTGGAAATGTACTTTATTATAATATAACTATTCTCGTTTTCTCTTGAACAGCAATTACTTCCATTTTCAAAATATGTGATTTCCTTCGCCTTTTTGGGGCGGTAAAGCTCGGTTGGTAGAGCGACCGTGCCAGCAACTTGAGGGTTGCAGGTTGGCTCCCCGCTTCCGTCATCCTAGTCAATGCCGTTGTGTCCTTGGGCAAGACACTTTAGGGCGGCATGACGGAGTGGGTAGAGCGGCCGGCCAGAAACCTGAGGGTTGCAGGTTCGCTTCCCACCTATTGACATCCAAAAAATCGCTGCCATTGTGTCCTTTGGCAGGACACTTCACCCTTTGCCCCCGGTGCCGCTCACACTGGTGAATGAATGATGAATGAATGATAGGCGGTGGTCGGAGGGGTCGTAGGCGCAAACTGGCAGCCACGCTTCCGTCAGTCTACCCCAGGGCAGCTGTGGCTACTGATGTAGCTTACCACCCCCAGGTGTGAATGAATGCTGAGTCCCACTTCTCTGTGAGCGCTTTGAGTGTTTAGAAAAGCGCAATCTAAATCTAAATCTAGGTTTTATATATATATATATATATATATATATATATATATATATATATTACCCACCTGCTCCCAGTGCCACCCACACTGGTTTAATTGTAACTTAGATATTGGGTTTCCTTATGTAAATCGATTTGAGTCACTTGAGGAAAAAAGCGCTATATAAATATAATTCACTCTTAATCTCATAGAAATTACAATTTTTCATCAGAAACTTGACTTTATTTTAGTAAAATTGTTCCATTTTTCCATTAATTTAGTTCAATCGTCATTCGTTACAACTCAAATAGTGTGTAGTATTTTAATAGTAATACTAGTACTTTTCCCATTGCGTTAGTCTTGTAAAATGACAAGTTTAAAAAAAAAAATTAATCATGATTTATATCTAGTAACACTTAATGCTTGTTGCATTACAGAAAGCCACAAAATGTTAATTAATCCTTCTATGAAATTTAAATTGATGGAACAGATGGATGCTGGACCTCAACCCCATAGAAAATCTATGGGGTATTGTCAAAAGAAAAATGCGATACGCCAGACCCACCAACGCAGAAGAGCTGAAGGCCACTATCAGAGCAACCAAGGCTCTCAAAACACTTGCGAATTGTCACTTTCTGATCACCTCCATCATATACATGCTAAAGGAGCCCCGACCAATATGAGTGCAGTACATGTTCATACTCTTAAGGTGGCTAACATTTGAAAATATCTATTTTTCGGGTCATAAGTAATATTCAAATTTTTTGAGATACTGAGGTTGGGATTACCGTATTTTTCAGAGTATAAATCGCTCCGGAGTATAAATCGCACCTGCCGAAAATGCATAATAAAGAAGGGAAAAAACATATATAAGTCGCACTGGAGTATTAAGTCTCATTTTTGGGGGACATTTATTTGATAAAACCCAACACCAAGAACAGGCGTTTGAAAGGCAATTTAAAATAAATAAAGAATAGTGAACAACAGGCTGAATAAGTGTACGTTATATGAGGCATAAATAACCAACGGAGAAGGTGCCTGGTATGTTAACGTAACATATTATGGTAAAAGTCATTCAAATAACTATAACATATAGAACATGCTATACATTTACCAAACAATCTGTCACTCCTAATCGCCAAATCCCATGAAATCTTATACGTGAAGTGAAGTGAAGTGAATTATATTTATATAGCGCTTTTTCTCTAGTGACTCAAAGCGCTTTACAGAGTGAAACCCAATATCTAAGTTACATTCAAACCAGTGTGGGTGGCACTGGGAGCAGGTGGGTCAAGTGTCTTGCCCAAGGACACAACGGCAGTGACTAGGTTGGCAGAAGCGGGAATTGAACCTGCAACCCTCAAGTTGCTGGCACAGCCGCTCTACCAACCGAGCTAAAACGTCTAGTCTCTTACGTGAATGAGCTAAATAATATTATTTGATATTTTACGGTAATGTGTTAATAATTTCATACATAAGTCGCTCCTGAGTATAAGTCGCACCCCTGGCCAAACTATGAAAAAAACTTTGACTTCTAGTCTGAAATACGGTAGTTTTCAGTTAAAATCATCAAAATTTTAATAAATAAACATTTGTAATATATCAGTCGGTGTGTAATAAATGTATTTAAAATACAAGTTTATATTTTTGAATTTGATTATAAAAAATTGGTTGTATTCTAATTTGATAAGGAACCTTTATATTGGTGTATCACAGGAGTTAGTTGTGTGACCAAACTTGTTCAATGTATACATCAATGAAATCTGTACAGCTACGAAAGACTTACAGCGAATAACATTTGCAGATCATTCCGTGCAGTGGAAAAATACACCGTAAGTAATGATTACTATTAGGATAGAAATGAGGCAATCAAAAATATGATTCAATAAGAACAGATTATCTTAGAATTTAAGTAAAGTCAGAATAGTGAAATACGGGAAAAACAAAAATAAATACTTAAACACATGGGGTAGATTTTGACATAGTAACGGGAAAACTTTTTTGGGGAGTCATTATAGATCATTTGTGTGTACACACAGTTTTACTGAATTAATGTTATGAATTAAGTTAAACATTGTACAAATGTGTGTCAGTTTAAAGAACACAAGAAGATGGTGTATACAAAATACAACAAACAAGAACCATTGCACCCACACACACACACACACACACACACACACACACCTGATACGATTATTAAACACTTATTTGACGCTTTGTATTTGTGTTGTATGTGTGGTTGTTTATTGTACCTGTTCATTGCTTATTGTGCATTTCTAACATGATATGTGTCAGGGCTGTGACATGGCTTTATTTCGCTTCTTCTACGCAAAGGATGATTCGAACGGGCGAGACGTGAATGTAAGTACATGGTTTTTATTTATACACTATAATACAAAAAGGCAAAACAAAAAGCACGCTCGATGGCCGATAATGATCTATGCTAAAACTTAGAACAAAAACAGCACAATGACAATACTATATACAACACAAACAGAAGATACTATAAAAGGCACATGGCAAACCAAAAACTAGCACTGAGGCATATAAACAAAGAAGTCTTACGTGGCGTGGTCAAACAAACAGCGTGGCAAAGCATGAGGGTCCGGCAAGGAAAGGTAGGTGCGTGGTCATGAGTATTCAACACAGTCCAGTAAGTAAAGAAGCCAGGCAGAGGAAAGGAAAACAAATGACTTAAATACTGCTGTGGTAATTAGAACCAGGTGTGAGAGGCTGAGGATCGGGGCGTGACTAAGGGGACCAGGTGGAAACTAATGGGTTGGCATGGAAACAAACAAAACCAGGAAGTGCAAAATGTGAAGCAAGAGTCCAAAAACAAAACAGAACATGACCAAACATAAACCTGATTTACAGGCATGACAATATGGATGAATTGTATTGTAATCGAACCCTGCTCTGTATTAAATACAAACAACTGGTGGACTGCATTGAAGGGGATGGTTCTGTGTAGCATGTGCTACAGCAGTGGTTCTCAACCTTTTTTCAGCGCTGTACCCCCTGTGAACACTTTTTTAATTCAATTCATAGCAAAGCATTTTTGGTTGAAAAAAAAGAGATAAAGAAGTAAAATACAGCACTATGTCATCAGTTTCTGATATATTAAATTGTATAACAGTGCAAAATATTGCTTGTTTATAGTGGTCTTTCTTGAACTATTCGGAAAAAAAGACATAGAAATAACTGAAAACTTCTTGAAAAATAAACAAGTGATTTAATTATAAATAAAGATTTATACACATAGAAGTAATCATCAACTTAAAGTGCCCTCTTTGGGGATTGTAATAGAGATCCATCTGGATTCAGGAACTTAATTCTAAACATTTCTTCACAAAAAAATAAATCTTTAACATCAATATTTATGGAACATGTCCACAAAAAAAATAGCTGTCAACACTGAATATTGCATTGTTGCATTTCTTTTCACAGTTTATGAACTTATATTCATGTTTTGTTGATGTATTATTCAATAAATATATATATAAATGATTTTTGAATTGTTGCTATTTTTAGAATATAAAAAAAAACATCTCACATACCCCTTGGCATACCTTCAAGTACCCCCATGGGTACGTGTACCCCCATTTGAGAACCACTGTCCTACAGGGTCCATGTACTCTTGCAATCCAGTGTTACCGGTTTAGCAAGATCCCACCTAATGGACCCCCTACCTCTTATCAATAAAGGGATTTCATAGCAATTACGGGAAAATTGACAAGTATATGTTGTGGATTGCAAAAGGTAGTTTGCCTTAGGGCTGGGCGATATATCGATATACTCGATATATTGCGGGTTTGTCTCTGTGTGATATAGAAAATGATTATATCGTGATATTTGAGTATGCATTCTTACGCAGTTGCTTTAAGCTGCGGGCATTACAGTGCATGCGGTTCCCACTCTCTTGTCTCTCCTTCTCAGAGAGACATAAACAAGTGCACCTTCTTACACACGTCACGTGTGCAACGTCACACGCTCCTGCGGAGCAGACAGGTAGCGACATGGTAACGTTAGCTGTGATGCTAACGGTGAGGTGCGAGTGGTAAAACGAGAGAAAGAAGGTGCAAATATGGTAACAAATGGGGGAAGAATGAATTCCCAAGAAAAACTGCACTGGGTCCATCATCCGGCGGTGGTTTGGCTTCAAGCGGGAATTTTTGAAACCAAGAGCTACTTCTTGGGTACTGATTAATGCGAAGGGCTACCAGTTTGATACACCCTTAAATACATTGCCAGAAATAGCCAATTTGCTCAATTTACCTTTAATAAATACATCTATATATATTTAAAAAATGGGTATTTCTTTTTGTCATTCCGTCGTACATTTTTTTTCCTTTTGCGGAAGGTTTTTTGAAGAGAATAAATGATGAAAAAAACACTTAATTGAACAATTTAAAAGAGGAGAAAACACGAAAAAAATTAAAATTATATTTTGAAACATAGTTTATCTTCAATTACGACTCTTTAAAATTCAAAATTCAACCGAAAAAAATGAAGAGAAAACTAGCTAATTCGAATCTTTTTGAAAAAATTAAAAAAAGAATTTATGGAACGTCATTAGTCATTTTTCCTGATTAATATTAATTTTAGAATTTTAATGACATTTTTTAAAATAGGTTAAAATCCAATCTGCACTTTGTTAGAATATATAACAAATTGGACTAAGCTATATGTCTAACAACGACAAATCATTATTTCTTCTAGATTTTCCAAAACAAAATTTTAAAAGAAATTCAAAAGGCTTTGAAATAAGATTTAAATTTGATTTTACATATTTCCTAGATTTGCCAGAATATTTTTTAAAAATTTTAATCATAATAAGTTTGAAGAGATATTTCACAAATATTCTTTGTCAAAAAAACAGAAGGTAAAATTAGGAATTAAATTAAAATGTATTTATTATTCTTTACAATAAATAAAAAAATGAACATTGATTTAAATTGTCAGGAAAGAAGAGGAAGGAATTTAAAAGGTAAAAAGGTATATGTGTTTAAAAATCCTAAAATAAATTTTAAGATTTTATTTTTCTCTAAAATTGTCTTTCTGAAAGTTATAAGAAGCAAAGTAAAAAAAATAAATTAATGTATTTAAACAAGTGAGGACCAAGTCTTTAAAATATTTTCTTGGATTTTCTAATTCTATTTGAGTTTTGTTTCTCTTAGAATTAAAAATGTTGAGCAAAGCGAGACCAGCTTGCTAGTAAATAAATAACATTTGAAAAAAATAGAGGCAGCTCACTGGTAAGTGCTGCTCTTTGAGCTATTTTTAGAACAGGCCACAGGTCTACTTATCTGGTCCTTACGGCCTACCTGGTGCCCGCGGGCACCGCGTTGGTGACCCCTGCGCTAGAGGATGAGTGATTGAAACTGCATGTGTACATCTCCGACCGCTGCCACACCAACAAAATCCCGAAGCAACTATTTCCAGATCAACATCGTATGAAAAAAAAATGTCAACAACAAAAGGAGATAACCTCCGCAGGAACCTAATGTGCAGCTCATATTTATTTGACAGTTATTGAAATATCTTTTGTGACATCATGCACAAAAGTGCACGTTATTTGTTTTAAAATATTGTAGTGGCGTTCGGTACAAAAAATACACTTTAATTTAGTGTTGTTTTGATATGTCCTTTTTGTGATATTCACCAAAGTGCACTTATAGCTTGTTTTAAAATGTCTATGGCGATCTTGCACTTTCTGTTTTGAAATGACATGAATGTTTGTGCCACTGCTTAATAACTTTTTAATAAATACAGTTTTGGTAAATTGACTTAGTTGGGATTTCCCTCTCTGCATGAAAGTTAAACAAATGAGCATTTATTAATTCAGTATGAACAAGAATGTTTTAATGTAGACACATAGAATCATCATACTACTGTGATTATATGCATCAAGTGTTAATTTAAGGCTAAGGCAAACTATCGAGATATATATTGTGTATCGTGACATGGCCTAAAAATATCGAAATATCAAAAAAGGCAATATCGCCCAGCCCTTGTTTGCCTGTTTCTGTTGAAGCATCCTCTGCCTGGTTTGTCATCTTTTGTTCTCAGCTTCCTGGCGAACGACTTTGTTCAATGCAAGGTCAGGTCACAATCACATCGTTCATGGAGGTCCATTGCTCCATTTCATCCATTCCGCTCAGTCAATTGTTTGATTGAGATTCTTGATATCAAACAGAGTTTTGTTCATTTTTATATCATCAAGCAACTGGAGTGTCTTTCCTCGTCGTCCTGACATAAACTAATCCTGTTGCTTCTCTGCGTTCTCATTCTGTACTTTAAGGTACAAGCTCTCTTGTGCGATTGTCCTCTAACCGTTTGTCTTTCGACACCTCCTTCCTTGAATTGGTTATTGTTTCCATTAAAATATCCCGAAAGGCGCTGAATAATTGAATTTCATCTTCTGGCTATTATTTTCTGTTTCAGCTTCCATTGCTACCAACGATCGTCACACAGTTCTTCCACTGAATCCGTACATCACACCAGACAGATTACTGACAAAAAGGTGCGTGGTCCAAACAACTCAAAAATAATCCTAAATTAAATTTATTAGTGCAGAGTTCTTGTTTTTTTTTGTTGTGTGCACATTTTTGCTTGGTTTGTCACCATTTTCACTGAATTGTTAGTCTTTTCCCTCATTAGTTTGGCGGTGATAGACAACAGATGGCACAGCTGCTGCTGCTTTAATTGTCTTTATTAGTGGGGCATCTGTGCTTTGAGTCTAATAGCAAAAGGAAACAAAAGTAAACATGGCAGGCAAAGACTTCATCACGTCAATAATACTGAAAAGGTACAATGTAGTTAAAGGATAGGAAATGGTTCATGCAATGTGCAGCTTAATAGCACCGTGTAACATAGATAGCTACATATAGTCGTGGTCAAAAGATTACATACACTTGTAAAGAACATACTGTCATGGTTGTCTTGAGATTGCAATCATTTCTACAACTCTTATTTTTTTGTGATAGAGTGATTGGGGCACATACTTGTTGGTCACAAAAAACATTCGAAAAGTTTAGTTTTACTTTTATGAATTTAATACGTGTCTAATGAAAACGTGACCAAATCTGCTGTGTCAAAAGTATACATACAGCAATGTTAATATTTGTTTACATGTCCCTTGGCAAGTTTCACTGCAATAAGGCGCTTTTGGTAGCCATCCACAAGCTTCTGGTTGAATTTTTAAACACTTATCTTGACAAAATTGGTGCAGTTCAGCTAAATTTGTTGGTTTTCTGACATGGACTTGTTTCTTCAGCATGGTCCACATTTTCTCAATGGGCTTTAAGTTAGGACTTTGGGAAGGCCATTCTAAAACCTCAATTCTAGCCTGATTTAGACATTCCTTTACCACTATGGACGTGTTTGGGTTCATTGTCTTGTTGGAACACCCAAATGCGCCCAAGACCCAACTTCCAGGCTGAAGATTTAAGGTTGTCCTGAATAACTTGGAGGAAATCCTCCTTTTTAATTGTCACATTTACTCTCTGTAAAGCACCAGTTCCATTGGCCGCAAAACAGGCCCAAAGCCTAATACTACCACCACCATGCTTGACGGTAGGATGGTGTTTCTGGGATTAAAGGCCTCACCTTTTCTCCTCCAAACATGTTGCTGGGTATTGTGGCCAAACAGCTCAATTTTTGAGCTGTTTCCTCCAAAAGGTCTTATCTTTGTCCATGTGATCAGCACCGACAAAGATAATGTGATTTAATTTGATTTGATTGTAACGTTTCTACATCACCAAAATTGATAATGCATTTTGCTGTATGTATACTTTTGATCCAGCAGCTTTGGTCAGATTTTCAGTAGACCCATAATAAATTCATAAAAGAACCATCCATCCATCCATCCATCTTCTTCCGCTTATCCGAGGTCGGGTCGTGGGGGCAGCAGCCTAAGCAGGGAAGCCCAGACTTCCCTCTCCCCAGCCACTTCGTCTAGCTCTTCCCGGGGGATCCCGAGGCGTTCCCAGGCCAGCCGGGAGACATAGTCTTCCCAACGTGTCCTGGGTCTTCCCCGTGGCCTCCTACCGGTTGGACGTGCCCTAAACACCTCCCTCGGGAGGCGTTCGGGTGGCATCCTGACCAGATGCCCGAACCACCTCATCTGGCTCCTCTCGATGTGGACGAGCAGCGGCTTTACTTTGAGTTCCTCTCGGATGACAGAGCTTCTCACCCTATCTCTAAGGGAGAGCCCCGCCACCCGGCGGAGGAAACTCATTTCGGCCGCTTGTACCCGTGATCTTATCCTTTCGGTCATGACCCAAAGCTCATGACCATAGGTGAGGATGGGAACGTAGATTGACCGGTAAATTGAGAACTTTGCCTTCCGGCTCAGCTCCTTCTTCACCACAACAGATCGGTACAACGTCTGCATTACTGAAGACGCCGCACCGATCCGCCTGTCGATCTCACGATCCACTCTTCCCCCACTCGTGAACAAGACTCCTAGGTATTTGAACTCCTCCACTTGGGGCAGGGTCTCCTCCCCAACCCGGAGATGGCACTCCGCCCTTTTCCGGGAGAGAACCAAAAAAGAACCAAACTTCACAAATGTTTTTTGTGACAAACAAGTATGTGCTCCATTTACTCTACAACAAAAAATAAGAGGTGTGGAAATTATGGCAAACTCAAGACAGACATGACAATATGTCCTTCACAAGAGTACGTCAACTTTTGACCGTAACTGCATTTGAACAGTACAATGACATGTAATGGGAAATTATAGAATAGCGCAACATTGTACAGTAAATTATTATTTTTTTGACCATGGTATTTTTATGTATTCAGCATAAAATAGCATGGCAAATCACAGTAGGGGCAAAGTGTGAACAAAAATATAATGTACATCGCATAATATTTAAGGCATGGCGTATCAAAGCATCACACGTTGACTATCACATAGCGTAGCTCATCATGCATGGCACAAGATGGCGTATTAAAGCACTGCATAATTTAGCAAAATGTGGTGTGGTATTGCATAGCATATCGTAGCCGAGAATAGAACTGCGTTGTATAGCATGGCATGACTGACAGAGCACGATATTGCCTTATGTCGTAACATAGCACAGCTGGACACATTGCATGGATGAAAACAGAGCCTAGCATCAGATGACATTGCATACATTTTTTATTGTAGCCTTAGCATTACATGTCTTTGCCCAGCAATAGAAAATAGCATAGACTCCACTAGCAAAGCATAGCACAGCTCATAGATCCCGTTTAAACTACACACCTAATCTGATTTCTTTGCCCTCAAGTGACACAGATCTGATTTTTTTTGCCAGTCTAAACGCTCCAAAGTGCTTCAAATCTGATCTTTTTTGCCTTATATCCAGGCCACATCTGGAAGGGGAGTCCAAATCCGATTGGAATCTGATCTTTTCAAATGTGACGTCAGTCTAAATGTGATGCGCCCTGATCGCGTCAGCTTTGGGCGAGCTACGTCATTTATGTACACGGGAAAAGTCGCAGACCGCCAGCAGAAGTGGATACTTCATCACAACATTCGGTGAGCAAAGTCTGGTTTTGATGACCACAATTTTTGGTGAATGATGCTTAAATAATAGGTTATGTGTAATATATGAATATATATTTTGATTCCGAAGAAATAGCGATTACCACCTGCTCAATGCCAAGTGGTTAGAATGTCCGCCCTGAGATTGGGAGGTCGTGAGTTCAAACCCCGGCCGAGTCATACCAAAGACTATAAAATCGGGACCCATTAACTCCCTGCTTGGCACTCAGCATCGAGGGTTGGAATTGGCGGTTAAATCACCAAAATGATTCCCGGGCGCGGCCACCGCTGTTGCTCACTGCTCCCCTAGCCTCCCAGGGGGTAAGGGTGATGGGTCAAATGCAGAGGATAATCTCACCACACCTAGTGTGTGCGTGTGAGACAATCATTGGTACTTTAACTTTGAACATTTTTTGAGGACCGGAATTGACGCTGTGGCATATTTGCATGGATCTGAGTTGAAAATAAAGCTTACAATGATCCATGCTGATGTTTGTGCTGTGTTTACTTTGAATAAAAATAGATATAGTACATTATATTGCAACCCTGAGAAGTTACAAGCAGTAGAAAACGGATGGATGGATGTACATCACTTTCATGTTTTTTATGTAAAAAAAAAAAAAAAGAACACAAATTTTTAAGATGTGGCGACCATATACTGTATATGGTGCTGACTTTTATTTTATTTTGTAGTAGTAGTAGTAGTAGTAGTAGCGACTTCCTTGTTCAATTAAGGAATCTGGTCAACTCCCTTTGTTTTAACTACATCTAACTGCGTATACAAGGGATGTCGAGGCCACATTGAGTCCACATTGGGCCCTGTGCGCATTTACAGTGGAGTCTGATACAAATCACATTTTACTTGCAGTGTAAACAGGAAAAAAATCCTATTTCTAAAAATCTTATTTGGGCCACTTTGGCCTGCAGTGTAAACGGAGTCGGTGTGTTGTGTCTTTAAATGTGGGCCAGAAAACGTGTTAAAAGGACATTTTCAACTGACATCCTGACATGATTTTTTTTCCTTATGGAAAAATCAAGGTTCTCTCAAAGTTTGTTGGTGACGAACCCCAAAATGTAGAGAATAAGGCAGGCATTTTGTAAGTAAACATGATTTAATTGAAATACTAAGACAAAACCAAACAAAGGGTACAAACAAAAAGCATGCACGTGGGCGGATAACAAACTAAGAGAGCTAGCATGGGAGCTAGAAAACAAAAAGGAACTTTAGCATGGAAAACAGAAGTCGTACTTGTACTTAGAAAACAAAACGGAAGCAGGGAACAAAAGACAGTAAGCTAAAAACCGCTATCAAACATAGCTTACCGCAACGCTGCATTGACAAGACAAGATACGACACGACAGGTAGCCAAGACAAGTGCGTCATGTGGCAACGACAATACACGACACGACAGCTAGCAACGACACAAGAGCGACAATAATCCAGCACTGACTGGAGGAACAAATGAGGTAATATAGGAGCGGGCTGATTGACCACAGGTGTGGCCAGGTGCCAATCAGCCGCAGCTGAGGGAAAACAGCAAACAGGAAGCTGAACCAAAATAAGAGTGCTGACAGGAACTAAAGACAGGAAATACTAAGAGCACACAGAGGAAAAACTAAAACACAAACAAACTGTCAGTGGCAAGCCTGACAGGTTCACTTCAGCTGTTTTGTACTAAAGATGAGATATGCAACAATGGTGGTGAGGGGGTGGCGGTAAACATGGCGGCAGTCACGTCAGGGAGGATGCAAAGGCTTTAGAAATGTATGATATTGGAATGGCGTGTGGGCGTGAGGCACTTGAGTAAGAAGAAAGTGGGGGCTCTGCTAAAAGCGACCCCACCTTCAATGATGTGTGTCAGTGAAGCAGCAAATTAACACGGGAAAATGTTTGGAAGAAGGATGGAAGCGTTCAAGAACGATGCAGGGAAACAATGTTTTTTCCCCCCACAATGTTGCTCACTGGCACCAAACCAAAAAGACTTCAGGCAACAAACTATGGTTGACACACCCTGACCAGGATCCTCTCTGTCCTACAATCCTTCCTTTGTTTATCCAACAGCAAACATGGAACACTGTCTACACCTCTCCCTGCCCTTGCGCTAACTTAGGCTGTCAGGGCGTCTTGTCTGTTTGGACGCCTGGCCTTTACTGTGAGTAAGTCCACTACCGTCTTTCTGCTTGTTGCTGCTTGTTGCTGCCTGTCTCAGCATTAAAAACACTATCATGACCTACAGACGTACATCTGCAGCATAAAATGGGTACAGATTAGGGTTGAAGTTTCCCATTAGGATTTCATGCTGTGGTTGGGGATATACACTATATTACCAAAAGTATTTGGCTACCTGCCTTGACTCACATATGAACTAGAAGTGCCACCCCATTCTTAACTAGGGTTCAATATGACGTGAGTCAACCTTTTGTAGCTATTACAGCCTCAACTCTTCTGGGAAGGCTGTCCACAAGGTTGCAAAGTGTGTTTATAGGAATTTTTGCCCATTTTTCCAAAAGTGCATTGGTGAGGTCACACACTAATGTTGTTCGAGAAGACCTGGCTCTTAGTCTCCTTTGTAATTCATCCTAAAGGTGTTCTATCTGAGTTCAGGTCAGGACTCTGTGCAGGCCAGTTAAGTTTATCCACACCAGACTCTGTCATCCATGTCTTTATGGACCTTTCTTTGTGCACAGTCATGTTTCAATAGTCCCGCTCCAAACTATACCCAAAAGGTTGGGACATACTTGCCAACCTTCCCGGATTTTCCGGGAGACCTCCGAAATTCAGCGCTTCTCCCGAAAACCTCTCGGAAGAAATTTTCCCCCGGAAATCTCCCGAAATTCACGCCCCCTCCAGCTCCATGTGGACATGAGTGGGGACAGCCTGTTTTCACATCCGCTTTCCTGTTATATAAACAGCTTGCCTGCCCAATCACGTTACAACATCTACGGATTTTTAATTAAAAAAAACTGCACACACAAGGAGACGAAGCAGAAGAACGAGGAAGTTACAGCCATGGCGACGCCGTCTGTAATAGATATTCTATGTTGTCTGTTGCCATCTCCTGGTGAATGTTGGCTATAGCGTTATGGGGTTGCTTTTTGATTGGCCAACGATTTACGTGGTGTTGTGCACCTGACGGCAAGTGACTCTCGCTGGTACGCAAATGGCAGAACAAAGGTTACTCAAATAGTGAAAGGTAAGTGGTTTTTTTTGTGTGTTTTTTTTAATAACCAGCAAGCACAGTACAGTTAGTAGAACAACTGTTTTTATTACTGTGTATTTGATAAGTGCCGTCTGAAATTCAACTATTTCTTTTATTTATATATATAATAAAATAGATATATATAGCAATAATTCATTGAAAGACAAGTATTTCATATATATATATATATATATATATATATATATATATATATATATATTAAATCTATATGAAATACTCGAGTTGGTGAATTATACTCATCCCCTCTTAACCACGCCCCCCGGGCAAACCACGCCCCCAATTGCGCCTCCTCCCCACCCCCGACCACGCCCTCCCACCTTACACCCCCCACCTCCTGAAATCGAAGGTCTCAAAGTTGGCAAGTATGGGTTGGGAGCATGGAATTGTCCAACATGTTTTGATAACCTGGAGCATTCAAAGTTCCTTTCACTGGAACAAAGGGGCGAAGCCCAACTCCTGAAAAACAACCACACACCATAATTCGTCCTCCACCAAATTTCACACTCTTACCACTTTGTGGCTGAGTTGCTGTTGTTCCCAAACTCTTCAAATTTCTTAAACTAAAGTCGATAGTTGACTTTGGAATATTTAGGAGCCAGGAAATTTCACAACTGGATTTGTTGCACGGGTGGCATCCTATGACAGTTTCACGCTGGAAATCACTGAGCAACTAAGAGTGGCCCATTCTTTCACAAATGTTTGTAGAAACTGTCTCCATGCCTGAGTGCTTGATTTTATACACCTGTGGCCAGGGCCAAGTGATTAGGACACCTGATTCTGACAATTTGGATGGGTGGCAATGGTTTCTTCCGTGCATTGATTTCGGTTAGCAGCGCATTTGTCACTTCTGGCAACAACTGTTTGTTTTTACTTCCAGAATAAAACAAAAGAGTGTGTTCTAGTCATGGCAGACTTTTTAATAGACAACGAAGATGACTATTTTTAGACAAATGTGGATTCCAATCACTATACTTTTGAAGCTAGATATACTGCTGCTTATAGAAGCGAGCACAAAGGAAAAGTGAGACGTTGAAGCAGACGGAAGCAGGGAGAGTGAGGTAAAGGTGATTTTGACAGTATAAATATGGAATTTGGGGACAAGCTCTAAATGGAGTGCTTACCCAAAATCAACATTGCAATCGACTAATAAAAGTTTCAATCAATCAATCAATCAATCAATTAATGAATCAATATCGATCATGATACACGCAGCACACCATGCATATTATTAAAACTACAGTACATACACTGGCTGGCTAGCTGTGTACAAACAAAACATGAAATGTGGGCTAATACTTTAAAGATACTGTAATATAGTTGTTCATGCTTTTCAGTCAGTACAGATTGCTGTCCTATCAAATTGTGTTGTGCAATACAAACTCAAATGCGATTCGTGTTGATATAAAAGCTAGCTTATGTCTTGCCGTAGCTTTCTTTTATGGCAAATACCGTAGCATGCTGATGTATTACTACGATAGAAAGAGTTCCCCAGTCCTCGCTCTGACAATAACAATGTCGCTACAGTTTGGTTATGTGGGCCTACCGAGGATGTCGTAGTGGTTTGGGTTGTGGTTTGTGTTGTGGTTTGTGCAGCCCTTTGAGACACTAGTGATTTAGGGCTATATGAGTAAAATTGATTGATTGATTGATTGATTGATTGATTGATTGATTGATTGATTGATTATACAGGCTACAGGAGGTAAGTGAAGTATTGTAGGTTTTTGGATACATTTTTAAAGGGATTTCGAGGTAGAATTGATTGCTCCCATTAGCTGAAGAGGTGTGAAATTTTGGGCTCCTCACAATTCGATTACGATTCGGTTCAGGAGCTACCATTCGATTAGAAAAATTATTGATGCTTCTTTAATTCATGTATATTGATGCAGTTTTACATTTATTTTCGTTTAAACAAATGGGTTTTTATCACTTGCAACTTAAAAAAAAGTATTTAGAAATTTAGAATAAGAAACAAATTAATTCCCACACTGATTAAATTTATGAAAACGTGTGCAAAACTTGACCATAAGTTCTGATAGCAAAAGAACTGGTCGGATCTCTATTACTTTATTTACGATAAATAAATGGATTATCGATTGACGTTTACTAATCGATTCTATAAACGTCCACGATGAGATGCATCTAAAAATTGATTATTCCCCCCCCCCCCCCCCCCCCCCCACCTCTAAGTAGCTGCATTGCTAACCATCTAAACAAGCAGAGTATAATGTTAGAAAGCAAATAAAATAAAAAAAAGTTTGTCTTCTCATCTCAGAAGGATCTCAAAAGAATACCCAAAAAAAGTGAAGTTTCCCCTAATCTACTGACTATGAAAAAAACGGGTTTGGGTGGGAGCTAAAAGACTCAAACCAACTGTGATCCTGACAATCAGGAGCACTTGCGGGGGAAGACAATAATGAAATAACAAAGAATGGCACACTCAGGGCTCATAAAAAGGGTAAGCTCATAAGGTAAGCCGCTATATTCTATTTAGCGCCCACTTCTAGTGATGTTTTCCTCCAGATGATTGGGGAAATGTTGAAAGAGCATGAGTAAACACAGGCTATGGTGTCAACGGAAGACCGGAGAAGTTTGGAAATGGTAATTAATTTATGTTTATGTTTTCATCATAATGTTAACCATTTCAGTTTTAAATGATCATGGACCAAGGCAACAAAAACATGCACAAGTCAAGTCTGGCAATGGAAAGGGGGCATTCAAAGTACAAATAGTTATTCAAATACTAATAATTATTAGGAAATGACTGCCAGGTTAATTTTAACCTCTTAAGGCCCAAGCTTTTTGTTTACATGCTTTTTTTTAATTTATCTTTGATATTTGGGCTTATTGGACCCTAGTTAGAATAATAACTAAGAATCATCTTTTGATATGATGTACTTAGTCTATAAGTACACAAATGTATACTTCATGTTTAGTGACATGCTAATTCTTATTTTTTCACTTTTTTTTTTCCAAATTCCATTATATGTTAAAGGGGAACATTATCACATTTTCTGAAGGGTTAAGACCAATAAAAATCAGTTCCCAGTGGCTTATTTTATTTTTTGAAGTTTTTGTCAAAATTTTACCCATCACGCAATATCCCGAAAAACGGCTTCAAAATGCCTGATTTACACCATCGCTATATCCACCCGTCTATTGTCCTGTGACGTCACTGCGTGAAGCCACCTGATACAAACATGGCGGATAGCACAGAAAGGTATAGCATAGTAGCTCGAATTCAGACTCGGATTTGAGGGCCGTAAGCGATTCAACAGATTACGCATGTATTGAAACGGATGGTTGGAGTGTGGAGGCAGGTACGGAAAATGAAATTAAAGAAGAAACAGAAGCCTTTGAGCTATATCACGACAGACAGCGGGACGGGAGGAAGCGCGGACGAATTCGGTGATCGCCTTCTAACCAACGATTGGTATGTGTTTGTTTGGCATTAAATGTGGGTGGAGGGAAAGGCTGGATGCAATATAAACTACAAATAAGGCATAATGATGCAATATGTACATACAGCTAGCCTTAATAGCATGTTAGCATCGATTAGCTTGCAGTCATGCCGTGACCAAATATGTCTGATTAGCACACTCCACATAAGTCAATAACATCAACAAAACTCATCTTTGTGATTTTGTTGACTTTATCGTTGGAAACGCATCTGCTTTGAGTGTCGCAGGATATCCACACATCGTAGCATAGCTGTCGTCGGTACAGTGTGCAGAACAAACGAGGGACTTTCGCATCTTTTGACCACTGGTGCAACTTGAATCCGTCTCTGTTCGTGTTGTTACACCCTCCGACAACACACCGACGAGGCATGATATCTCCAAGGTACGGGAAAGCAGTCGAAAAAACGGAAAATAACAGAGCTGATTCGACTTGGTGCGTGTAATGTGTTTGAGAAAATGGCGGGTCGCTTCACGATGTGACGTCACGGGTGAAAGGTCATTGCTCCGACAGGCGAACAATTGAAAGGCGTTTAAATCGCCAATTTCACCCTTTTAGAGTTCGGAAATCGGTTAAAAAAACGTATGGTTTTTTTTCTGCAACATCAAGGTATATATTGACGCTTACATAGGTCCGGTGATAATGTTCCCCTTTAGGTGTCCAAATAAGCGGCCATAAGACCCCGATTCAGTCATGTACACATTTTGGGAAATAAGAGCTAAAAGGTGCTGTCCACGCATGTGGCCACTAAGCCTTAGGAGTAAAGCATGCCTAAAGAGAATTTGTCACTGAAATGTCATCTGGATGCTATGGATCCTTTAAAGGGAATAATATTGCCGTTTAAGTCTCACTTACGTCAAATATGTTGGAGTTTTTCATTTGTGTTTGCTTATTAAATCAGATCAACATGCAGCAAGGATGTGCTGTGCCTAATTGCTGGATGTATAATTCATCTGAACACTTGTACTAGCGTGTTTCATGGGATGACTTGTGCGCTGAGGGGGAGGAATGAGAAGGAATATTAGATGATCAAAGCTTCAAAGTGAAGCTGAAACTCTTCCTGGGCCGCCTGACTCGATCTTCTGTTGCGTCCTTCCTGCCGCTTGCACACATCTCACGCCTGGACAAACACAAGACAAGCAAGTCGGGACTGTCGGGACAAAGAGGAGCAGTACGAGTGAACTTGGAGGCGCCGCGATCGAAACGCTGAGCCGAGCTGACGGCACGGGTCTGACCCGCAGTGAATGAAAATGCAATACAGTCAAGTTTTATGTAACATAATACAATGAGCACATTAAAAGTTTGCTCATTGAGCGACTAATTATACAATGAATTTAGCCATTTAATTCAGAGAACAGATACTTTGTTCACATCCTCCACAAACAATCGTTCTGATCAATAGTGTTTGCAGATTTTAAGAATTGAATATAATAATTTTTTCATATTTTAATAAATGATAAATGGGTTGTACTTGTATAGCGCTTTTCTACCTTCAAGGTACTCAAAGCGCTTTGACACTACTTCCGCATTTACCCATTCACACACACATTCACACACTGATGGAGGGAGCTGCCATAAAGGCGCCAACCAGCACCCATCAGGAGCAAGGGTGAAGTGTCTTGCTCAGGACACAACGGACGTGACGAGGTTGGTACTAGGTGGGAATTGAACCAGGGACGCTCGGGTTGCGCACGGCCACTCTCCCACTGCGCCACGCCGTCCCTTTTTCTATTTCTATTACTCCCTAATGGCCCTGGCTAAAGTAATTTTCCACATATAAGATTGTACATGGCGACCAACCAGAACACTGATCTTGGGATTGGCTCAGCGACCGTTAATTTAGTTTCCTCTGCTAACTTTGATTCAGAAGTACTTTATTAATCCCTGAGGGGAAATTGAGATTTTGATTACCATCCCATTCAAGATCAGACAAACAATACAGGTAGACAAAAAAAGGATCAATCAAAGGCTGGACTCCAGGAAGGGGGTCCAGACTGAGGCCAAGGAAAAAAAACTCATAGCCATAGCACACATAAACAAGTGACATATAGTCAACAAAACTTGCAACAGAGGGAAGGGAGTGGGAGCTACGGAGGCCGGCTACTGCTGTATCAAGCTCAGTCAGCCATCCATCGCCCTTAAGGGATTAAAGCGTCCAGAGTGTTGGATTGGGGGTGGGGTATGTGTGTGTGGCGTATATTTATCATGGATGCATGTGTGTGTGTGTGCCTGCAGCGTGTCTCTGTTCCGCTGCCTTGGTGTGAATGCAGCCGACGGTCTGTCCAAAGTCAACAACAGGTGTGTGTCCATGAGAGACAAGAAAAGAGTTTGTTGTGTCCTCGGCCGCACTGTCCTACGGTACAGTCTCGAAACCAGGGAAACAATCCAAGTTAGAAAGTTTTGTTGAGTCTTCGCCGCACTGTCCTACAGGACAGTCTCGAAACCAGGGAAACAATCCAAGTTAAAATGTTTTGTATGCGAGTGAAAATAAAAATGTGCTTTTCACTCTAATTCGTCTATTACTGCGCCTCAAATTCATCCTGCACGGCAGACAGTACGATGTTGTCCAAATCACAAGTGTCCACAGTTCTGCCAGCATCCTCCAATCATTTGAGGCAGTTTTTGGAGAGCAGTGCAAAAAGAGGCAACACGAAAGACAAGACAAGACAAGACAAAGAAGCAAGCAGCACAGATAAGGGAGAGGAAAAGGGGAGTGTCTGCCCACGATTAGTGCCAGTGAGAAAAGGATTTTTATGACATTTTTGTATTTAAAAAAAATATATTTTAAGCCCTACGAATTTGTGCTCCATCTAAGGCTTTTGCCACCAAACCCAAGTATCAAAGGAAGAGGCTTACCATCGCCTAAAAGGTGGAACTCCTTGATGCTATGCTAAAGGAATTAGCTTTGTCTAGCCTGGCTGCCTTTAGCCTAAAGCTGAATCACAATTCCCAATTCTGAGCCCCTGGCCCTCGGTTTTGCTCGTTCATATCAAGCGGTGTCCAAATTCTCCTCTAAGGCGAAGGGAAGAGCTAAGTGCCAAGTGGAGTAGAGCCAAAACAAAAGTTTTACGAAGACGAGTGAGCAGAAAGCGCATACACCGTTGTTAGATTTACACAAAATGTATATATGTACAAAAAACACGCCTGATGTTTGATAATTTGTCAATATGTGGAACCTTTGTCTCACCGTGTCCACCCTACTGCATTAATTGCTGTGACACCTGCCATTATATCGTCAGGTATGCTATTTTAATCTCACTGCCTTATCAAATGCAACACCCTTTTTGCCCGCTATCTCTACTTGAGAGGGGCATGACACTTGCAAACATTATCTACTACGACACGTGTTGCCTTTTCACATCGTCAGATGTATCGTGCAACCCTGGTGTTGGTTGTACTTATTAAAAACTCACAAGGAAAGAAAATAACACCGCTAAAACTGTAAAGCGACGGGAAGGGCAAAGTGCCAAACAAAGCGTTGTTTGGACCACACTTGAAACAAGAGTTCACACAAAGAAATATGAACATTAAGCCCGTAATTTAATTATAAGCATTATTGATTTTTATAGTAATTAATGACGGACACTCCATGTAAATATTGCAGTGTTTTTAATGTTTTATTTTAAAATCGATCTTCATAAGAGCCTAATGTAGATAGTAAACTACGATGTCAGACTAGCAGCAAACTAGCAGCAAACCCTTTATTCATTGAATCGAAAATACTGAAATTCCACAACATAGTGTATTTGCAAACAGCTAAAATTATGCACGAAGCAAACTATAATCTGCGACCCAATCATATACAACAATTTTTCAACAAAAGAGGAGAAATATGATTTTAGAGAAAAATTTAATTTAAAACATTTGTATGCACGTAGGGCTTCACGGTGGGAGAGGGGTTAGTGCGTCTGCCTCACAATACGAAGGTCCTGCAGTCCTGGGTTCAAATCCAGGCTCGGGATCTTTCTGTGTGGAGTTTGCATGTTCTCCCCGTGAATGCGTGGGTTCCCTCCGGGTACTCTGGCTTCCTCCCACTTCCAAAGACATGCACCTGGGGATAGGTTGATTGGCAACACTAAATTGGCCCTAGTGTGTGAATGTGAGTGTGAATGTTGTCTGTCTATCTGTGTTGGCACTGTGATGAGGTGGCGACTTGTCCAGGGTGTACCCTGCCTTCCGCCCGATTGTAGCTGAGATAGGCGCCAGCGCCCCCGCCACCCCGAAAGGGAATAAGCGGTAGAAAAATGGATGGATGGATGTATGCACGTACAACACTTAAGACCTTCAGTATATCAGTATGTGGAAATAAATGATGGAATGGATTAAGCAAAGAAATCTAACAATGTAATAATATGATCCACTTCAAGAAAGTCTTTAAACTTAACGTGTTTACAAAGTACAAATAATCAGAACCATGATAAACATTCTGAATTTATTTAATCCATTTATTCATTTTCTAGATAATCTTACTCATCTCACCATATAAAATATAACTTACTTCACCAAGTATTAGTTATTTATTCGTATTGTTATTACATATGGAGTATATTGGGATCAAATAAACAGGAAGTGAACAAAAGGGGTTGGATTAAATAAGCTCTGCTTCTTCCTACTACTTTTCGAACATGTTAAATAGAGAAACTGGAAATTGTGATGTATCATGTTGTATGCCTGCATGTTCCAAATAAACTCAAACTCTACTGAATTTACAACAATTGCATATAGTTCATGATTTGTTCCCTGTTTTGAATGTCGACAATTTAATTTAGCTTTCTGAATACGGTAGTGTTTGCTTTTAATAGTGTATTATCTGTCCACTAAGTGATGTCTAACACATAGTGTACAAACCCCGTTTCCATATGAGTTGGGAAATTGTGTTGGATGTAAATATAAATGGAATACAATGATTTGCAAATCATTTAACCGATATTCAGTTGAATATGCTACAAAGACAACATATTTGATGTTCAAACTGATAAACACTTATTTTTTTGCAAATAATAATTAACAAATAACAAATAATCAGCAACACGTGACAAAGAAGTTGGGAAAGGTGGCAATAAATACTGATAAAGTTGAGGAATGCTCATCAAACACTTATATGGAACATCCCACAGGTGTGCAGGCTAATTGGGAACAGGTGGGTGCCATGGTTGGGTATAAAAGCAGCTTCCATGAAATGCTAAGTAATTCACAAACAAGGATGGGGTCGAGGGTCACCACTTTGTAAGCAAATTGTCGAACAGTTTTAGAACAACATTTCTCAACGAGCTATTGCAAGGAATTTAGGGATTTTACCATCTACGGTCCGTAAAATAATCAAAAAGTTCAGAGAATCTGGAGAAATCACTGCACGTAAGCGATGATATTACGGACTTTTGAGCCCTCAGGCGGTACTGCATCAAAAACCGACATCAGTGTGTAAAGGATATCACCACATGGGCTCAGGAACACTTCATAAAACCACTGTCAGTAACTACAGTTGGTCGCTACATCTGTAAGTGCAAGTTAAAACTCTACTATGCAAAGCCAAACCCATTTATCAACAACACCCTGAAACGCCGCCGGCTTCGCTTGGCCCAAGCTCACCTAAGATGGACTGATGCGAAGTAGAATGGTGTTCTGTGGTCTGACAAGTCCACTATTCAAATTATATTTGGAAACAGAGGACGTGGTGTCCTCCAGAACAAAGAGGAAAATAACCATTCGGATTATTATAGGCGCAAAGTTCAAAAGCCAGCATCTGTGATGGTATGGGGATGTATTAGTGCCCAAGGCATGGGTAACCTACACTTCTGTGAAGGCACCATTAATGCTGAAAGGTCCATACAGGTTTTGGAGCAACATATGTTGTCATCCAAGGAACATTATCATGGACGCCCCTGCTTATTTCAGCAAGACAAGTGTTACAACAGCGTGGCTTCGTAAAAAAAGAGTGCGGGAACTTTCCTGGCCCACCTGCAGTCCAGACCTGTCTCCCATCAAAAAATGTGTGGCGCATTATGAAGCGTAAAATAGGACAGCAAAGACCCCGGACTGTTTAACGACTGAAGCTCTACATAAAACAAGAATGAGAAAGAATTCCACTTTCAAAGCTTCAACAATTAGTTTCCTCAGTTCCCAAACGTTTATTGAGTGTTGTTAAAAGAAAAGGTGATGTAACACAGTGGTGAACATGACCTTTCCCAAATACTTTGGCACGTGTTGCAGCCATGTAATTCTAAGTTAATTGTTATTGGCAAAAAAAATAAAGTTTATGAGTTTGAACATCAAATATCTTGTCTTTGTAGTGCATTCAACTGAATATGGGTTGAAAAGGATTTGCAAATCATTGTATTCCGTTTATATTTACATCTAACACACTTTCCCAACTCATATGGAAACGGGGATTGTAGAATATCTACTGATTATGTGTCAGTCACCACACAGTTTAAGTTGATGAAGTAGTGGGAAACAAGTGGCCACTTATTTCTTAGGTGTTTATTTGGAATCACTTTATCTTGTCCCCCAGGCTCAAGGGGCAAGGCGAAGTGGAGAATAGGGATTCAGCCCAAGTTAGCATTGCTGTAAAGACCTTTGGTCCGCTGCATCGAGGAAGAAAATTAATCAAGGACGACGGCTGGAGTGAATTTTAAAAAGACTGAAGAAGGTGTTAAGTTGCCGCAATGAGGCCATTGTTTCATTTATCATCGCCATCATCACGACTGCACACCCCATCCATTGACATTCATAGGTCAGTACCCAAAAATAATTTCTATATTAAAATAACAGGTTTGAGAGTGTAAGAAGTGTTTTTAAGTAAAGGTTTGATTGAAGTTTATTTCGAATATGAATGTCACTTCAACTTGATACATCACATTTTTTCCATTTCTCTTTACAAGTTCAAAAAGGAGCAGGAAGAAGCAAATTGTCATCATTAAATGGCTCTGTTTTGTCAAAGGCATTAATAAATCATGTTCTTTTCAAATACAGTAGTTCAGCCGGGATATGCTCATTTCAAAATTTGATTTATAGACCCAAAATCTTTTTTTTTTCATTTCGATGCCCCGCCCTCCACAGTTTGACCATTCATAAAGTCTGTGAGTGTGTTACATCCAGGTTGCCTGTTATGCAGCACACTCTTTGTCGAGCAACTGCCACTGTTAAAGTTACTAAACATGTCAGACCTTAGTAAATCTAAAGTGCATTGTCATTATTCTCAAATTACTCATGACAAAGCTAGGAAAAAAACAAGGATATGTATCGGGGATGCCTTTGAAAAGGGAGACATTGAAGGTGGGGAAGATTTTTTTCATCTGACGCCAAATTTGCTAATTTTCTCCTTGATATGTAAGTAAGGCATTTTATTACTTGAAATAAATGGAAATGGACATTTGGTATGTAAACTATATTGTCCAATACAGTCCATGACCAGCTGATTCCTCGTTTCCTTGCTCGTCAAACTTTATTGTAGATTACAATTTCTGCCTCTCACCTGGATAGTAGAAGGATGAGGACGTATTCCAACAAGTTGGCACACTTTGACAGCCAATTCAAATGGCAAGAACGACACAAAAGACACTTGGTAGAACACCCCCTTTCTTTGCAAGGATTATGAGTGGGTGTTCTTCTAAAAAGGGAATATAACAAGATTCTATCGTTCGGCATCCAATTGACATCAGAAATTTTGTACAGTAAGTAATGTTTTATTATGTTTGTTGGCTCTCATGAAGTCTGCAGTCAACTCAGTATTCGTCTTCCTCCAAACACGACGAGTTGAGTTTATACCAAAATGGATACATGGATGATACAGCAGAGGATTGGGAGAATGTCATGTGGTCAGATGAAACCAAAATATAACTTTTTGGTATAAACTCAACTTGTCGTGTTTGGAGAAAGAAGAATACTCAGTTGCATCCCAAGAACACCATACCTACTGTGAAGCATGGGGGTGGAAACATCATGCTTTGGGGCTGTTTTTCTGCTAAGGGGACAGGACGATTGATCCGTGTTAAGGAAAGAATGAATGGGGCCATTTATCGTGAGATTTTGAGCCAAAACCTCCTTCCATCAGTGAGCGATTTGAATGGTTGACTAAATACTTATTTTCCACCATAATTTACAAATAAATTCTTTACAAATCCTACAATGTGAATTCTTGGATTTTTTTTCACATTCTGTCTCTCCCAGTTGAAGTGTACCTATGATGAAAATTACAGACCTCTGTCATCATTTTAAGTGGGAGAACTTGCACAATCGGTGGCTGACTAAATACTTTTTGCCCCACTGTATTATATATATATATATATATATATATACTTACATCATGTATATACAACTTTACTGGAGGTGTTCAGATGTTTTTAAGGGCTTTATAGACAGTTTCCATAGGCTCCATTGCAAGCAAACTTTTAAACGCATTTAAGTATTAAAATATAAACATATGAAAAAAAACACATCCGTCATCACGTATTTCATAAATATTGTGAACGATAGGAAAAAGAAAACAATAAAGTGCACTTCCGCTTTAAACCCACTAAACTTGTTTTATCTGATGTTGTACCTTTCTTCTGTATAATGTTGGGTAATGTACGTATTCTTTGTATTTTTAATTTGTATGCCTCTTTATGGACCCCAGGAAGACTGGTGGTCGCCTTGGCATCAGCTAATGGGGACCCATTCAATAAACAATAACCTAAACAACTTTTAAAGAAACAGGGTTCAAACCCGAGGACGCGAGCACACCTGCAACTCGTAAAGTGCTTGGAGGTCGAAAGCAGGAAGATGGCGACCTGAGAGATAGATTTGTCCTGCCACTGCATAAATTGGCTGTCGGAAACATTGTGCAAAAAGATAGGCGGGCATTTAGAGGAGGAGTGACAGTGATGAAGAGACGGCGAAAAGACGGGCCAGGGTCAGCATGAAGGAAGGAAAGCGAAGGCGAAAGAGGCCAAGGTTGGGGTTAAATGTTTCATATAAAAGGGCTGCAGATTGGGAGATGACTGCCTCCGAATAAAAACACAGGACAAGTAATGAAGATAAAGATGGATGACTTCCATTTATGGACGAGGAACATCACGCTGTTATCACCGCTCTGTTGTACCATCGATTTATTCCTGAGATCCTTATCCTTTCTGTAAGGACTACTCGATTATTTGGACCGCCGATTGGTGTCTTCAATCAGCACGGATTTAATAACAATACGCAACAAATTGTTCAAAGAAAGGAACAGTGAGCTAGCTTTGTCGTTACAGGACTTCCTGGATGGTGCAGGAGAACTTTTGCAAATGCAGACAATCTGCTGACAGGAAGGAGAGAAGATAGAGGATGATGGACGACAAGAGGAAATTAAAAAGTCACGCCAAGAACACACAAGCTGAAGACAGACACACAAAAGCTGCTTCTTTCGCAAGCTGCATTATGAATAAACACAATCAGAAGTTTTTAGTGTTTGGATTCTTATAATCTGTTGATTTACGCCTGGCTTAAAAAAATGCATTCGTCTGCCTAAAAACTATAAACTACCGTATTTTTCGGACTATAAGTCGCAGTTTTTTTCATAGTTTGGCCGGGGGTGCAACATATACTCCGGAGCGACTTATGTGTGAAATTGACACATTATCGTTAAATATCAAATAATGTTATTTATCTCATTTGCGGAAGAGACGAAGAAAATGTCAGCAATCGTCAGACACACGTCAACCAATAAGAATTCGGCGGGGTATGGTCATGGCAGAAGTGCATTGTGGGTCATGGAATGCTAACTGCTATATGCTATATCCTACCGCCGTAGCTATTAAAATGAATCATTTAATCATTGGCGGTAACATATAAAAACTGAGAATGGCTGAACAAAAATGGTACCGAAAAGGAAATCATGTACTGCAGATTAAACAACATCAAATAATATTATTTATCTCATTCGCGGAAGAGACGAAGAAAATGTCAGCAATCGTCACATACACGTCAACCAATAAGAATTCAGTGGGGGAGGGTCATGGCAGATGTGCACTGTGGGTCATGGAATGCTAACTGCTATATGCTACTGCTCTAGCTATTAAAATGGATCAATTCATCGTTGGCGGTAACTTATAAAAACTGAGAAGGGCTGAACAAAAATGGCAGCGAAAAGGAAATCATGTACTGCAGATTACAAGCTGGACGTAGTGAAATATGCAGCAGAAAACGACAGAAGGAAGCGGCGCATACCTTTGGAGTTGGCAGAGTTGTTTAGAAGCGACATCGAGGAAGAAGATTTCATCGGATTCATCGATTAGGAGTGACATATTGTTTGGTAAACGTATAGCATGTTCTATATGTTATAGTTATTTGAATGACCCTAACAAGCTCTGGAACGACCTACCTCTGAGTGTTAGACAAGCCTCCTCTCTTCCTGTTTTTAAATCTCTCTTAAAAACATACTTTTATTCCTTGGCTTTTAACACTTACTGATACCCATCCTGCAATGGCGCCCAATTATACACCTGCTGTGAACCTGTTTTTATGTTTTATGTTGTATTTATTTATTTATTTTTTATCATGTACTGTTTGTGTTGTGTTGTTTGCCCGGTCCTCATATTATCTTTTAACCTGCTCATTGTACAGCACTTTGGCTACCCCTGTGGTACATTTTAAATGTGCTTTATAAATAAAGTTGATTTGATTTGTTTTGACTTACCATGTTACGTTAACATACCAGGCACCTTCTCAGTTGGTTACTTATGCGTCATATAACGTACACTTATTCAGCATGTTGTTCACTATTCTTTATTTATTTTAAATTGCCTTTCAAAAGTCAATTCTTGGTGTTGGATTTTATCAAATAAATTTCCCCCAAAAATGCGATTTATAATCCAGTGCGACGTATATACAGTATGTTTTTTTCCTTCTTTGTTATGCATTTTCGGCCGGTGCGCCGTGTACTCCGGAGCGATTTATAATCCGAAAAATATTGTACTTAACCATTACGTTCACTGGAAGTAAAAGGACCTTTCAAGTCATGTTTTATAGCTTTATAACTTTAAACATTTTCTTTGTCTCTTTTATGCTTTCAGAATTGGAATCGCAGGCTTTTGTAATATTACCTAAAAAAATAAATAAATAAAAAGAAAAAGGAATACACTTTGAGTTAGTTAATTCTTGGCAGGCATTTTTTTTTTTTTTTTTTTTTTTACCCATGGGAACTTGTCCGCCCAAATGCAGCTGAGAGAGGCTCCAGCACCCCCCATGACCCCAAAAGAGACAAGCGGAAGAAAATAGACGTAAACATAGGGTTTCCCTTTTATTTTTTGAAAAAAGAAAAAAAAAGTGTTTTCAACTGACACACTGAAACATTTCAACAGAATTACAAATGAAATTCTACATGAAGGAAAGTCACCTGCTCGAGATTGAAGAGTACTTACTTCGCATAGCAACATCTCCATTCGGTGCCGCACGCCCACACCATCAAAATGCCGAGGCAAACATTTCCACATCAACACCGTATGAAAAAAATTTAATTTAATAACGCCCGCGACCCCAAAAGGGAATAAGCGGTAGAAAATGGATGGATGGACGTCCGTAGTAACCTACCACATAGCGAAGGACGAATGCTATGTGATTTCCTATTATGCAGCTCATTTTTAATTGACACTTAAAAAAATGAGCTGCATAATAGGGAATCAAATCGCTATGTGGTAGGTTAATGCGGACGTTATCTCCTTATGTTGTTGACTATTTTTTCATACGGTGTTGACAATCTTGCACTTTCTGTTTTGACATGAACGTTTGTGCCATTGCTTAATAACTGTTTAATAAATACAGTTTTGGTCAATTGACTTAGTCGTGATTTCCTTCTCTGCATGAAAGTTTAAAAGGAGCATATATGAATGCAGTATGAAGAAGAATGTTTTAATGTAGACACATAGAATCATCATAGTGCTGTGATTATATACGTCAAGTGTTAAATCAAGTCCAAGACAAAATATCGAGATATATATCGTGTATGGCCTAAAAATATTGAGATATTAAAAACAGGCCATATCACCCAGCCCTAACTCCAAGCACTATCACAAAAAAATAAGAGATGTAGAAATTATTGGAAACTCAAGACAGCCATGACATTATGTTCTTTACAAGTGAATGTCAACTTTGGTCCCATTCGTCGCGGTTTACCTGACACATGAAACATGACAAATTGCGGGGTGCACAATACACTTCAGCTGTGGGATGAGAGTAGAGTGTTGTATATTGTTAGTTTTTTGTGGCAATTTTCAACTTTGACCACAGCATCAGTTGCTGTGTGGAGTTGCGCTTTTTATCATTTTCAGCAGACTGCATGGCAACATGATTAACCCCGCACTAGGGCTGGGCGATATATCGATATATTCGATATATCGCAGATTTGTCTCTGTGCAATATAGAAAATAACTATATCGTGACATTCGAGTATACGTTCTCACGCAGTTGCTTTTAGCTGCTGGCATTACACTACAGGCTCTTCCCACTCTTTCTTGTCTCTCCTTCTCAGAGACAAGCAGGCGCACCTTCTTACATACGTCACATAAGTATACACCCTCGCGGAGCAGAGAGGTAGCAGTATGGGTAACGTCAGCTGTGGTGCGAGTGGTAATACGAGAGAGAGAAGGTGCGAATCTGGTAACAATTGAAGGAATAATTCATTCCCAAGGAAAACAGCAGGGGGTCCATCGTCTGGCGTTGGTTTGGTTTCAAGAGGGAATTTGTCGAACACACAACCGTAATTTGTCAAGTATGCCTCAAATGCGTTGCTACAAAAAGTAGCATTACTGCTAATATGTAGCATCATTTGAAAAGTCACCTGCTAGAGAATGAAGAGTGATTCCTCCGCATGTCAACATCTTCGTTCGGTGCCACACCAACAAAATGCAGAGGCAACCATTTCCCGATCAACACCGTATGAAAAAAATAGTCAACAACATAAGGAGATAACGTCCGCATTAACCTACCACATAGCGATTTGATTCCCTATTATGCAGCTCATTTTTATTTGACAGTTATTGAAATATATTGTGTGACATCATGCACAAAAGTGCACTTTATTTGTTTTAAACCATTGTAGTGGCGTTTTGTACAAAAGGTGCACCTTATTTTAGTGTTGTTTTGATATGTCATCTTAATGACATCATGCACAAAAGTGCACTAATAGTTTGTTTTAAAATGTCTCTGACAATCTTGCACTTTCTGTTTTGAAATGACATGAATGTTTGTGCGACCGCTTAATAACTGTTTAATAAATACAGTTTTGGTCAATTGACATAGTTGTAATTTCCCTCTCTGCATGAAAGTTTAAAATGAGCATATACTGTATTAATGCAGTATGAACAATATTTTTTTAATGTAGACACTTAGAATCATCATACTGCTATGATTATATGCATCAAGTGTTAATTCAAGGCTAAGGCAAAATATCAAAATATATATCGTGTATCGCGATATGGCCTAAAAATATCGAGATATCAAAAAAAGGCCACATCGCCCAGCCCTACCCCTCACCTTCCTCTCACACTATATCACATATAAATCTCTTACGTACAATACGTTATATATTGACCACATAACAACCTGTGGTTACAATAAAAGGAGTATATAGGCTCAAAATAATGTGATTATCTGCTTTTATACATGATCAATGCAAAAAGGCATTTGACTCGATACATCGAGGCACGATGGTGAAGATCTTGAAGGCATACAGTATTTCTCCGAACCAACTCCGAGCAAAAGAGTCCATGTACGCAAGAACAAAGGCCAGGGTGGTGACCCCAGATGGCAACAGTGAGGAGTTTGACATCCTGTCCGGAGTTATAAAAGGGGATACATAGCCCCCTTCCTCTTCATCATAGTCCTTGATCATGCGCTCAGGAAGGCAATGAATGGGCGAGAGCAGGAACTTGGCTTCACGCTGACACCAAGGAAGTCAAGTCGACAACCGGCAGTGGTCCTGACAGACCTTGACTATGTGGATGACATCAGTCTGATCTCCAACAACGTGAAACAAGCACAATAACTCCTACACAGGGTAGAGCTAGAGTGTGCCAAGGTTGGCCTTCGGCTAAATGCCAAGAAAACTGAGGTCATGACCTACAACGTTCCACCAGAACATCAACCTCTGGTAACAGCAGGAGGCACTGTGCTGAAAGAAGTTGAGGACTTCAAATACCTGGGCGCATGGGTCAACTCAACTGAGCAAGATCTAAAAGTGAGGAAGGCACTTGCATGGAGGGCCTTGAACGGCATAACCAGTCTATGGAACTCCAACCTCCCCCGCCAAATCAAACTCAGCTTCTTCTATGCGACAGTTGAGTCCGTTCTCCTCTATGGCAGCAGATGTTGGACCCTGAAGCCAAACCTGGAGAAGTCTCTGCATGGTTGCCACAACAGGATGCTGCGTGCAGTGCTTAACATCAACAAGAGTGCGCACGTAACCAACAGAATCCTCTACAGGGGAATACCAAGGGTGAACGAGAAGATTGACACTAGCAGGACACTGCCAAAGACATCAGGATCTGCCAGCCAGCAAATTGGTGCTGTGGGAACCAACACATGGGCATCGGTCAAGAGGACGTCCCACACTAACATACGTGGAAAAACTCAAGAAGTATGCAGGAGCTCAGAGTACCAAAGAACTGGCCAAATGTATGGAGAATCGGGATGACTGGAAGCAACGATGGAAGGCTCGTCTGACGACCTAGAGAATGCGATTACTTTGGCAGGCCAGATAACGCATCGTCCGTTATGCCTGTATTTAAGGTAGACGGGCAAACAAGTCGTATGGAAGCATCACCCTCCGTAGAGGAAAGATGAATAGGTATCCATGTATTTGAAACAGCCTTTGACCTGCAGGCAGGAAGTGATCACATGACCTCTGGAGCGCCAACATTAGGCCTCTATCATCAGTTATTGACAAGGTGCGTTAATGGCCTATAGCTCAAGGGTGTCACTTCGACTGATGGCCTAGTCGTCGCTGTGCCCAATGAGGAAGGAGGTCGTCATTCCTGACCATCTCGGCGTTACAGCGTGCAGCTGATTAGCCAGCATGTAATACTGTAACGGATCCAGCAGAGGGCTACTGTGCGAACAATAGTTGATGCAACGCGAAAAAGCAGAGAATAAAAGCGGTAATTTCCTCCTCCTCTCAAGATGCTTAATTGCAGGAGATCTAGTGAGGCTGGAGTAGAAAGTGTGAGTGTGTGTGTGTGTGTGTGTGTGTGTGTGTGGGGGGGGTGGGGGGTGGGGGGGGGGGGGGTGGGGGGGTGGGGGCTCATTCCTTCAGACAACGACATTAATGCGTTTTAATTCTGCAGATGGATTGAAATATGCATCAAGGCAGGGAATCATTCCAATTATGCCGAGGTGATTAAAACTTGGACCGCACACTGCTGCTGCTGCTGGAGGAGGAGGGGGCGGAGCCACGAGCCTCACCATGGAAACACAACGCTTAGAAAGTGCGATATCATCCGTTCCGCAGCAACCCCCCACGGGACATTTCTTTAGGTACACTAAGGCTGCATCCAAATGTTCCGTCTTTAAGAAAAGATAATGCTCACTTTTGAAGATTACCATCATTGTGGTTCTGGCCATGGACTACAGTCATGACAAAGGGGGAGGAAAATGGGTGAGGGAATGGAGTTTAAAGGGCAAGACGTTTGTCACCTTCCTGTAGACAATATCATTTATCTCCTGACATTCCAATATTGTATTAACCTTTCTGCTGGAATTGTACGGGCTCATTAGTCTTTTTTGGGAAATAATAATCGATAGGACAAGCTGACATCAAATGACATGTTGCCATCAGCCAATCAGACGGGCTCTTGCTTTCCTTTATGTACTCGCATCAAAAGATGAAGCCTTGGTTTGATGTGATGATGATGATGAGGAGGAGGAGGAAGGAAGGATGAATGACTCAGGGCTACAGCGTGAAAGGAAAAAAATGAAGGCGACGCCGATGCAACACAAATCACAACATTGTGGCGGCACCGCTCCCGTACATCATGTGACTAATTAAGATTAATTGACTGCCTCTCCTTTGTCCATCCTCATCTGCATGCAGGATGTGTTTATAGAGAGACCATAAGTCATTTGGTTGGTAACTAAAACATTATTATTGTAGAACAAATGCAGAAGACCGTTAGTGAAGTTATAGAAGCCAGATAAACATGGAGGCACAACATGGAGTGACCACAATGCAAACTGGAATACAGAGGAAAGACAATCTCTACATAATGTAACACTGTCCGACTCTTTTCGTTAGGAATACAATTTGGCAAGGAAAAACTCACTCTAGGTCATAAACATGTACGCACACAGTGCTGTGGAGCGACCATTGAGCGGACTGAAACACCAAAGAAAGACACTCTTTATGTCAGACTCTTTGCTTTGGAAATAGACTAGAAGAAAATTAAAAACTCCCTATAGACACAACACTGTGGAGCGACCATTGAGTGGACTGAAACACCAAAAAAAAGACACTCCTTACACCAGTGGTTCTCAAATGGGGGTACGCGTACCCCCTGGGGTACGTGATATATTGTTTAAATATTCTAAAGATAGCAACAATTCAAAAATCCTTTATAAATATATTTATTGAACAATACTTCAACAAAATATGAATGAAAGTCCATAAACTGCGAAAAGAAATGCAACAATGCAATATTCAGTGTTGAGAGCTAGACTTTTTGTGGACATGTTCCATAAATATTGACGTTAAGATTTATTTTTTTGTAAAGAAATGTTTAGAATTAAGTTACAAGAATCCAGATGGATCTCTATTACAATCCCCAAAGAGGGCACTTTAAGTTGATGATTACTTCTATGTGTAGAACTCTTTTTTTATAATTGAATATCTTGTTTCTTTTTTTAAAACAAGTTATTTGTTATTTTTATATATTTTTTCCAAGTTGTTCAAGAAAGACCACTACAAATGAGCAATATTTTTCACTATTACACAATTTAATAAATCAGAAACTGATGACATAGAGCTGTATTTTACTTCTTTATCGCTTTTTTTTTTTCAACCAAAAATGCTTTGCTCTGATTAGGGGGTACTTGAATTAAAAAAAAATGTTCACAGGGGGTACATCACTGAAAAAAGGTTGAGAACCACTGCTCTAGGTCATAAACATGGACGCACACAACACTGTGGAGCGACCATTGAGCGGACTGAAACACCAAAAAAAGACACTCTTTATGTCAGACTCTTTGCTTTGGAAATAGACTAGAAGAAATTAAAAACTCCCTATGGACACAACACTGTGGAGCGACCATTGAGCGGACTGAAACACCAAAAAAGAGACTCCTTACACGATCAGACTCTTTGCTTTAGGAATAGACTAGAAGAAATAAAATACTCCCTACGGCTCAATGATCGCTCCACAGTGTTTGTGGAGCGATCATTGAGCGGACTGGAAAACCAGAAAAAGACACCCCTTCACACACACTCACTCACTCAGACTCTTCTGCTTAGGAAAAACTTTTGCGACAGAGGAAAGGAAATACTCCCTCTCGGTCATAAACATTGACGAACACAATATTGTGAATCGACGGTGGAACACACTGGCATACTGAGAAAAGGCATTTCATAATCAAACGTTTCTCTCTAAAAATAACAGTTTGGCCACAGAGACAAGGAAAAACTCTCTCTTGGTCATAAAAATGGAGGCACACAACACCATTGAGCAGACTGGAACACCAAGAAGAGACACCCATTAAACTTTCTTTGAGAATACACTTTGATGACAGAGGCACAATATTGTTTAGCGACCAAGAATACACAGAAAATATACTCTCTACATTATGTAACACTGTCAGATTCTTTAGTCTGAGAGTTTGACGACAAAGGAGAGGAAATATTCCCTCTAAGTCATAAACTTGGACGCACACAACAGTGTGGAGCGACCATTGAGCAGACTGGAAAACCAGGAAAATACACTCACTCAGACTCTTCCTTTTCTCCTGAGGAATAGACTTTTGCGACAGAGGAAAGGAAATACTCCATCTAGGTCATAAACATTGATAAACACAAAATTGTGGATCGACCATGGAGCAGACTGGCATACAGAGCAAAGGCACGTCAAAATCTTGCACTGTCAAACTTTTCTGTCTAAAAATAGAATTTGGCAACAGAGACAAGGAAAATTCCATCTTGGTCATAAACATGAAGGCACACAACAATGGAGAGACCATTGAGCAGACTGGAACACCCAGAAGCGACACCCATTATACTTTCTTTGAGAATACACTTTGGTGACAGAGGCAAGGAAGCACACAATATTGTGTAGCGACCAGGAATACAGAGGAACTACACTATCTACATTGTGTAACACTGTCAGACTCTTTAATCAGAGAGTTTGACGACAGAAGAAAATAAATACTCCCTCAAGGTCATAAACATGGATGCACACAACACTGTGGAGCAGCCAGTGAGCAGACTGTAATACCAGGAAAAGACACCTTTTATGCTGTCAGACTCTTTTCTTTAGGAATGGACTTTGGCGACAGAGGAAAGGAAATCCTCCCTCTAGGTCAAAAACATGGATGAACACAACATTGTGGAGCGACATACATATAAATATACACATATATATATATATATATATATATATATATATATATATATATATATATATATATATATATATATATACATACATACATACATACATATATATATATATATACATACATACATATATACACATATATACATATACATACACATATATATACACATATAGGGACGGCGTGGCGCAGTGGGAAAGTGGCCGTGCGCAACCCGAGGGGCCCTGGTTCAAATCCCACCTAGAACCAACCTCGTCACGTCCATTGTGTCCTGAGCAAGACACTTCACCCTTGCTCCTGATGGGTGCTGGTTGGCGCCTTGCATGGCAGCTCCCTCCATCAGTGTGTGAATGTGTGTGTGAATGGGTAAATGTGGAAGTAGTGTCAAAGCGCTTTGAGTACCTTGAAGGTAGAAAAGCGCTATACAAGTACAACCCATTTATTTATTTATTTACATATACATATATATACACATATACATGTATATATATATATACATACATATACACATACATATACATACATACATACACACATATATATAAATATACATATATACATACATATATATATACATATATACACATATACACACATATACATATATATATACATATGCATATATACACACACATATACATATACACACACACATATATATTATATATATATATATATATATATATATATATATATATATATATATATATATATATATATATATGCATGTATGTATGGACACCTGATTTAGCTTATTGGAGAGCTGGCTTCTGCAGCTAGTTAGTGGGTCCATGACGATAGCTTCTGTTTTGTTTCATCAGCCGTTTTACTCTCATGTTAGAAACACAATTCGGAAACTATTAATAAACATTTACAAAATATTTCTGTGTAAATAACTCATTTCACAGCGTATGTATCTGCGGCTTATATGGAAAAATAGTTTTTTATTCTAGAAATGAGTGTGCGCGGCTTATGCACTTTAAAGGGTGGAAAATAGGGTACATGTTGAATCAACAGACAATTGGTTCATTTACTTTTAATCCTAAAAATCCCCCGGAATATAACCACTTAAAAAAAACAGTCCTGCCGTACATTTTGAAAGCATTGCGTTGAAACCAATGAAAAAAGACAGACTAACCTCAGACCCGCCGAGCAAAGAGAGATTGAGGAGCAGAAGGATGTGAAGACACTGCAAGTCTGTCCCAGCAGATGGTCGTCATGGCGCCCAGCACTATCCTCCTTCTGGTTAGCAGGAGTGGACCAGGAGAGTCAGAGAGGTCCTCACTTGTGGAGACTCTGCACATACTTCAACATGCTCTCCTGAACGCTGCTTACTGACCTGCTTCACAAGTCCATGTTTGCATGTTTCACAAGTCTATGAATTGATTAACGTGGACCCCGACTTGAACAAGTTGGAAAACTTATTCGGGTGTTACCATTTAGTGGTCAATTGTCGGGAATATGTACTGTACTGTGCAATCTACTAATAAAAGTTTCAGTCAATCAATCAATGAATCCATGTTAGCATGTTTCAGGAGCCCATGTTAGCATGCTTCAGGAGTCCATGTTAGAATTTTTTAGGAGCCCACGTTAGAATGTTTCAGGAGCCCTTGTTAGCATGTTTCAGGAGAGTCCACGTTAGCATGTTTTAGGAGAGTCCATGTAGCATGTTTCAGGAGCCCATGTTAGCATGTTTCAAGAGCCCACATTAGCATGTTTCAGTAGACCTTGTTATGTTTCAGGAGAGTCCACATTAGCATGTTTCAGGAGAGTCCATGTGGGATGTTTCAGGACCCCATGTTAGCATGTTTCAAGAGCCTACATTAGCATGTTTCAGTAGACCTTGCTAGCATGTTTCAGGAGAGTCCATGTGGCATGTTTCAAGAGTCCACGTTAACATGTTTCAGGAGTCCACTTTAGCAAGTTTCAGAAGTCCACGTTAGCATGTTTCAGGAGTCCACGTTAGCATGTTCCAGGAGTCCACGTTAGCATGTTCCAGGAGTCCACGTTAGCATGTTCCAGGAGTCCACGTTAGCATGTTCCAGGAGTCCACGTTAGCATGATTCTGGAGCCCACGTTACCAATTTTCAGGAGTCCACGTTAGCATGTTCCAGGAGTCCACGTTAGCATGTTCCAGGAGTCCACGTTAGCATTTTTCAGGAGACCACATTAGCATTTTTCAGGAGTCCACATTAGCATGTTCCAGGAGTCGACGTTAGCATGTTCTTGGAGCCCACGTTGACATGTTTCAGGGGCCCACGTTAGCATGCTTCAGGAGCCCACATTAGCCTGTTTCAGGAGTCCACGTTAGCATGTTTCAGGAGTCCACATTGACATGTTTCAGGAGTCCATGTTAGCATTTTTCTGGAGCCCACGTTACCATGTTTCAGGAGTCCAAGTTAGCATGTTCCAGGAGTCCAAGTTAGCATTTTTCAGGAACCCACATTAGCATGTTTCAGGAGTCCACACTAGTATGTTTCTTGAGTCCACATTAGCATGTTTCAGGAGTCTACGCTAGTATGTTTCTTGAGTCCACATTAGCATGTTTCAGAAGTCCACATTAGTATGTTTCAGAAGTCCACGATAGCATGTTTCTTGAGTCCATGCTAGTATGTGTCTTGAGTCCACATTAGCATGTTCCAGGAGTCTACATTAGCATGTTTCAGGAGTCCATGCTAGTATGTTTCTTGAGTCCACATTAGCATGTTCCAGGAGTCCATGCTAGTATGTTTCTTGAGTCCACATTAGCATGTTCCAGGAGTCCACATTGGCATGTTTTTTGAGTCCACATTAGCATGTTCCAGGAGTCCATGCTAGTATGTTTCTTGAGTCCACATTAGCATGTTCCAGGAGTCCACACTAGCATGTTTCTTGATTCCACATTAGCATGTTCCAGGAGTCCATGCTAGTATGTTTTTTGAGTCCACATTAGCATGTTTCAGGAGTCCATGCTAGTATGTTTCTTGAGTCCACATTAGCATGTTCCAGGAGTCCATGCTAGTATGTTTCTTGAGTCCACATTAGCATGTTCCAGGAGTCCATGCTAGTATGTTTCTTGAGTCCACACTAGCATGTTTCTTGAGTCCACATTAGCATGTTTCAGGAGTCCACATTAGCATGCTCGCTTGCTAACGGTTTAGAGCACTAAATAAAAGCCTGGAGTAGTTTGTCTCAAGCTGAAAAACAATAAAGAGTTTTACTTTGAAATCCCAAAGACAAAAAGAGGATCTGGCATTTGACCTTCAGCTGGAGCCTGGCTTTGTGCGCACCTGTGACAATCTTCCCCTGGAAGACAACAACAACACACAGCTGGTTCCTTAACGAGCTGCTTGTCTTTTTGCTCATCAAACAAGAAACATCTTCTTTTTTTTTTTACTGCTGCTGTCACCTCGTCTGGTTATTACTTGGATTTGTGTACTCCATTTTTAAGTTACATGTTTACATATTCCATAAATAGAAGCCATATAATGCATCATTACGATGCTCGTAGACAATGAATAGTAAACAATGCCTGCAGCCATGTGGTGTGCGTCATTAATCACCTGCACTCATTACAGTGATGGACGCAAACTACCATTTGTTGTCGTGTAGAAAGGTGGCCATTAAAAGACACCTGGGGGAAGAAAGACTGGAAACATCTATCATGGTAAAATATTTATAATAATAATAATAATAATTAATGTGCATGCAATGATAGTAGTTGACTGTAAACATTAAATGTGTTAGTTGCCCCCTTTCCACATCGCTCTCTGCAGCTTCACTCTACACCAGGGGTCACCAACCTGGTGTCCGTAAGGACCAGATGAGTCGCCCGCTGGCTTGTTCTAAAAATAGCTCAAATAGCAGCACTTACCAGTGAGCTGCCTCTATTTTTTAAATGTTATTTAATTATTAGCAAGCTGGTCACACTTTGCCCGACAGTTTTAATTCTAATAGAGACAAAACTCAAATAGAAATATAATTAAAAAATATTTTAAAGACTTGGTCTTCACTTGTTTAAATAAATTCATTTATTTTTTTACTTTGCTTCTTATAACTTACAGAAAGACAATTTTAGAGAAAAAATACAACCTTAAAAATGATTTTAGGATTTTTAAACACATATACCTTTTTACCTTTTAAATTCCTTCCTCTTCTTTCCTGACAATTTAAATCAATGTTCAAGTATTTTTTTTTTATTGTAAAGAATAATAAATACATTTTAATTTAAAAAAAATTTTTAGCTTCTGTTTTTTCAACAAAGAATATTTGTGAAATATGTCTTCAAACTTATTATGATTAAAATAAAATAAAAATATTCTTGCAAATCTAGAAAATCTGTAGAATCAAATTGAAATCTTATTTCAAAGTTTTTGAATTTCTTTTAGAATTTTTGTTCTGGAAAATCTAGAAGAAAAAATGATTCGTCTTTGTTAGAAATGTAACTTGGTCCAATTTGTTATATATTCTAACAACGTGCAGATTGGATTTTAACCTATTTAAAACATGTCATCAAAATTCTAAAATTAATATTAATCAGGAAAATTTACTAATGATGTTCCATAAATTATTTTTATTTTTTCAAAAAGTTTCGAATTAGCTAGTTTTTCTCTTTATTTTTTTCGGTTACATTTTGAATTTTAAAGAGTCGAAATTGACGATAAACTATGTTTCAAAATATAATTGTCATTTTTTTTCGTGTTTTCTCCTCTTTTAAACTGTTCAATTAAGTGTTTTTTTTCATCATTTAATCTCTACAAAAAACCTCCCGTAAAAGGAAAAAAATTGTATGACGTAATGACAGACAGAAATGCCCATTTTTTTTAATATATAGATTTATTTGTTAAAGGTAAATTGAGCAAATTGGATATTTCTGGATATTTATTTAAGTGTGTATCAAACTGGTAGCCCTTCGCATTAATCAGTACCCAAGAAGTACCTCTTGGTTTCAAAAAGGTTGGTGACCCCTGCTGTATGACACATTTTAGCTTAAATTTCAAGCATAAAAAAATATTAATAATGCAGTAGTATTGGTCAATTAACAGAAATAAACGAGGTATTACTGTATTGGAATACAACTTTATAATATCACATTGGATTTGTGTGGGGGATTTTTTAATCAAAAAGTATTGGAAAAAATCATAAAATATTTTAATTTCTTAATATGTTTTATACAGGGCAAATATGAACAATTTTCTAATATGTAAAAATAATAATAAAGTCCATTTCTCATTTTGTTTATTTTTTAATTCTCCATTGTTTTCATTTTGTTATAATGGCTGTTAAGGCTATAGCACTGCATTGGATCAGGCTTGCTGTTATTTTTTTGTTTATTTTGCATATTTTAAATACAAGGCAATAAAACATAACAATGATGCCAATTGAAAAAAGTTATGTATGGTATTTTTTAAAGCATATTTTATGTATTTGGGGGCTAAATTTCAAGCATAAAATGACTAAATTGGCCCCCAAAGTATATGAATATTACAGTAGTATTGGACACTCCATAAGACCAAAGCAATCAGTATTGTGTCCATTGATTGGCTGATTTCTATATTGGATTAAAGGAGTGTAAAGGTGAGTTCATTAGTGTGACTTTGTGTCTAGACTGGAGCGCTCTCATAACGGTAAAAAACGGTGGTAAAAATGTTTTAGTTTTTTTATATTGCCGTAAAAAACGTTCATATTATTAAAAAATATGTATTATTAATTTAAAATGGCCACTGTATAGAGAAAAATAATTTTGTAATTATTATGCATATTTGGGGATTACATATATTATTTATGTGGGTACTTTAACCACAGAAAATATAGAAATTTTTGCAGTGGTTAAAGTACCCACATAAATAATATATGTAATCCCCAAATATGCATAATAATTACAAAATTATTTTTCTCTATACAGTGGCCATTTTAAATTAATACTGTATATTTTTTAATAATATAAAACTTTTTTACAGCAATATAAAAAAAAAACATTTTTACCACCATTTTTTAACATTATGAGAGCGCTCCAGTCTAGACACAAAGTCACACTAATTAACTCACCTTTACACTCTTTTAATCTAATACAGAAATATAAATTATATATATATATATACATATATATATATGTATGTATATATATATATATATATATATATATATATATATATATATAAAACGGTGGTAAAAAAAAAAAAATTATATATTGCTGTAAAAAAATGTTATATTATTAAAAAATATATATTATTAATTTAAAATGTCCACTGTATAGAGAAAAATAATTGTGTAATTATTATGCATATTTGGGGATTACATATATTATTTATGTGGGTACTTTAACCACAGCAAAAATAGTTTAATATGTACTGAAAGGCAGCGTATAAAAAAATTGTACTGATAATACAACAATACATTTATCACCCTTTTTAAAATGTACAATATTTACATTCTTGCATATGATGAGGCGGCGACTTGTCCAGGGTGTACGCCGCCTTCCGCCCGAATGCTGCTGGGATAGGTCCCAGCCACCCCCTGCGACCACGAGAGGGACAAGCGGTAGAAAAAGGATGGATGGATGGACATCGCATCTTATTAAAATCTGAAAATGAGATTTTAAGGTAGTCAAAGTCCTCACTTGTTCACATATGATGTCATTATCACCATCTTACTGGAAATGCTTTTATTAAGCTCTCGTATTCGACTTTTAAGTGATAAAAATGAAAATTATTGACGGTTCTTCTAATATAGAAAGTCAGACACAAGTCCAAGGTTGCGCTTCTAAATTCTCCTTTGCACACTTCTTCTTTTGATCGGTGAGCAGGTGGACGGACGTGTTGACGAGCAAACAAGAAGGACAAATAATGGGCAGCAATGAATAAATCTGTGTAGTTTCAAACATCAAAAAATGACAACAAGCACAAATAAATGAATGTTTTTTTTTCTTTTATTATTCATCCATTCTTTTTTTTTTTTTTTTAGTTCTTTTTCCTTTTTTTTTTTTGCTTTACGAAACAAATGTTTGCAGATGTCCTATGAATAAACAACAGCACCCTTTGCTCCCTTAAAAAGGCGGGGCTTCATCACCTCCCTTTTTTTCTTTTTTTTTTTTGTGTCCACAAAAGACTCGTCTTCCTCTCCCGATTCCCCTCATCCAAAGTGACTCCCGTGTAGCCTTTTTTTTTCTTCTTCTTTTTTTTGACTCGACATTCTTTTAAGTGCATTAGTAGACAACGTAAGCCTTTCTTTCACTTTCAGTTTCATGTGCAATAGCTGATATTACGGTCAATGCCAAAGAAATATTTACATTGCAGCTATGACTCACATCGACTGTCCTTTTTTGTCACTTTCCGTCCAAACCGGAGAGGGAGTCTCGGCACCTTAAACCCCCTTCATCATCATCATCATCATCATCATCATCATCATCATCATCATCATCAGGATTAACTAGACTCTTTTGTCAAACCTCCAGTAAGACAAAAAGGTTAATAGATAAAATGGTTTAAAATAAAGTTTAGTGATTGTGCTTTTAAAACCAAAGAAAAACAAACAAAAAAAGCAAACATCGACGACACGGAACATAACAGTGCATTACAAAAAAAAATAAAAAATCATCCCACAGTGGTACGTTCTTGGGCAGGGTCGCTAAATAATATTGCAATTGACAACATGGATGGAAATGATAAAATATTTATATTTACTGGCGTAATAAAATTAGAGGAATTGGAGGTAGCACTGTGGGACGTCATGTACTACACCTTTATTTACACACACACAAGTCCAGCCCTCTCCGCTTGCTTCTTACAGTAACATGTCAAGATTACGCTCCATATTGCATTGGAATTCAACATAAATACCCTGGGGGTGTACTTGAACGCACCACGTTCCTCCTTCGCGTTTGGCCTCCTCCAGCGCGCCTCAGAAAGTGATAAATTAGGAAAACGGTGAGGAGGGATGTACAGTATTGACGGCAGCTGACATGGTGGTGGAATACTGACATATTTAAAAAAACCAACAAAACACATCTTCCGTGTCTTCAGCTTTCTACCATCTGGGTGGAGAGAAGACAAGGTTTAGGTGGGTGTGGCGGCCAGGCGGGGGGAGGTCACATGGTGCCGGGCGCGTACCTCGAGATCTTCGTTTCCTGTGTGGAAGGCCCCCGTGGTGCCGAGGCTGACATCTGCAGGGTTCCTGTGGGCCGCCTCGCCTCTCCGCCGGCCCCCCGAGCCCCTGGAGGACATGGAGCTGGAAGAGCTGGGGTCTCTGGTGCTGTTGACCACTGGGAACTGTGGTCGGCTGTAGGGCAGAATGTCATCTGGACCTGCCGGAAACAGGAATGATTACATACAGGAAGTCAAAATACATTAGAAAATAGGGATTTCAAAAAACACGGCATGCATAAATATATAACGTTTTTCAGTTATGACGCATTTAGGATGTTTTTGTCAAGCTTTTCCACTAGACCAGGGGTGTCAAACTCAAATACAGAGTGGGCCAAAATTTTAAACTGAACAAAGCCATGAGCCAAGGTTGAACAAAATGACCTTTCAATAGGGACCTGCGGGGTTTGGTGGTAGCGGGGGGCTGCAAGGGGTTCTGGGTATTTGTTCTGTTGCGTTACGGTGGGGGTGTTCTCCCGAAATGTGTTTGTCATTATTATTTGGTGTGGGTTCACAGTGTGGCACATATTTGTAACAGTGTTGGCATTGTTAATACGGCCACCCTCAGTGTGCCCTGTATGGCTGTTGATCAAGTATGCATTGCATTCACTTGTGTGTGTGCTAAAGGCGCATATATTATGTGACTGGGCCGACACGCTGTTTGTATGGCGGAAAAGCAGACGTGACCACAGGTTGCAGAGAACGCTAAAGGCGGTGCCTTTAAGGCACGCCCCCGATATTGTTGTCCGGGTGGAAATTGGGAGAACTTCGCGAGAATGGTTGCTCCGGGAGATTTTCGGGAGGGGCACTGAACTTCGGGGGTCTCCTGGGAAAATTGGGAGGGTTGACAAGTATGAGTATTAGCGGTGAATGTGGTGTTACAGCGAAACCGGCCAGCTCTAATGTTAATTTGACATTGCCTCAAGGGCCAAATGAAATTACAAGGAGGGCCAAATTTGGCCCGCGGGCCAGAGTTTGACACCCATGCACTAGACTATCCATCCATCCATTTTCTACCGCTTATTCCCTTCAGGGTTGTGGTGGGCGCTGGAGCCTATCTCAGCTACAATCGGGCGGAAGGCGGTGTACACCCTGGACAAGTCCCCATCTCATCGCAGGGCCAACAAAGATAGACAGAATAACATTCACGCTCACAATTGGCCCACTAGACTCGAGCAACTAAATGATTTTATCCACTTGTGAATGTAATCGACACATGAGCACACAGTACCGTATTTTCCGGACCATAGGGCGCACCGGATTAGAAGAATAGAATGGACTTTATTGTCATTATATTTGCACATAACGAGATTAAAGACTCCAATTTAAGGTGCGGTAGTGGGAACAAATATGGGGCGAAATAAATAACACAAGAGGTAATAAAGGAAAAGACTAACAATTGAAATAAACAGACTACTATCCAATAAAAATAATAAGCAATCCTGTACAATATACAAAACACTATAGAAATACAAAATACTGTACAATATACAGAACAAGACAAGAGTACCGAAGTAATAAATAACAATCAGTGTCGGACGTATTGCACTGGAAGTAGGGTATTAGGGCATGATATTGTACAGGGGTGAATTATTATTATTATAAGTTAGAGTTCAACATGGTGACAGGTCTGGGAAAAAAGCTGTCTCTGAGCCTGTTTGTTCTGGCTCTGATGCACCTGTAGCGCCTGCCTGATGGTAGCAGGCTCTGTTGAGGCAACGGGAGCTGTGTAAATCCTTCAGGGATTATAAGGCGCACTGCCGATGAATGGTCTATTTTCGATCGTTTTTCAAATATAGGGCGCACCAGATTATAAGGTGCATTAAAGGGATCTTTTTTTTTTTTTTTCTAAAGTGAAAACACTTCCTTGTGGCCTACATAACATGTAATGGTGGTTCTTTGGTCAAAATGTTGCATGGATTATGTTTTACAGATCATCTCCACGCCGCTTTCGGACAATCGCTTCCGATTGCGGCGGTCATATTGACGCGGCTCACCTTTGGGAACGCATTCTCCCCGTCATTTTTGTTGTAGCGGTGTAGCGTGCAAGGACGGGGGTGGAAGAAGTGTCAAAAGATGGAGCTAACGGTTTTAATGACATTAAGACTTTACTTCAATCAATAACAGAGCAGCATCTCCTCATCTGGATACAACATCGGAAATGTGTCCCGTGAAAAACCAGCCGACCAAAACCCTTTAATAACTAAAGTTCCTTTGGTGACTAATAAAACTCACTACACTGGTATGTTTTAGCACTTTCATGGCAAGTTTACTGACAGATATAAGTAAGAACTTTACACTACTTTATACTATAAATGGCAACAGTGGAGGATGAATGTCCCATAACAAGAAGATAGAGAAAAAGAAGAAACTTATCGACTACGGGGTCCCCACAGACTACAAAGGCGGACCCACGCAATTTTTCAGGATTCATGCACATCGCAAAACAGGTACCAGAATGTAAGAAAAGTTGCTTTTGCATAGTATTGCAAAACAACACGCCAGATATGTCTTCCCTTATACACACACCATAATAATACTCCTATGTTTAATGCACCGACAATCCGTGAAGCGGTGCAGCTTCATATCTTACCAAAGTCGTACTAAAACATTTTCATAGATTTTTGAGCACTGTTTGTAATGTTCTATACTTTCAATGGAACATAAAAAACGTTGTTGTTGTTTACTTGAGTCATATTTCAGTCTACACTTAATCTCTTATGTGTGATTGCCATCTACAGGTCACACTTATTACACCACGTACCAAAAAAATTGCTTCGAGGTCGGTAAGCAAAATCAGGATTATTCTGCACATTAGGCGCACAGGGTTATAACGCGTGCTGTCGAGTTTTGAGGAAAAAAAAAGATTTTAAGTGCGCCTTATAGTCCGGAAAATATGGTATATGCTCTCCAAGTGGGATACATAGTGGTTATCTTCAACTTCTATATAATACTGTATTACCACACTTACAAATATTAGTCCTTTTTTAAGATTATTTCCACTCATGTATACATATAAACACACACACATCTATCTATCTATCTATCTATCTATCTATCTATCTATCTATCTATCTATATATATATATATATATATATGTATAAAACATATATCAATATGTGTATCAATATATCATATGTATACATATTTTTTACACTACATTGTTCAATAATTCCATGAAAAAAGCGAAACCAGGAAACAAATGAATAAACATTGGAGTATTTCATAAAATTATTTATTCAAACATTTCTAAGTACTTACCAACATAACTACAAATGACTTACTAACATTTTTTTTTATTATAAAATACATTTTTACTATACAACTTTCACTATATGATTACTATTATCATCATTATGATTAATAATTTTAAAAATATATATATATATATTTTTAATTCATTTTAAACCTATACACAATAATATCTGACATTTTTACATGTAATCTTTTGTAATTTTAGGATTTTTTTCAACAAATTAAAATACCTGTTATATTCAATTATATATTCAATTATATATATATATGTTGGGGCGGTATAGCTCGGTTGGTAGAGTGGCCGTCCCAGCAACTTGAGGGTTCATGTTCGATCCCGCTTCTGCCATCCTAGTCACTGCTGTTGTGTCCTTGGGCAAGACACTTTACCCACTTGCTCCCAGTGCCCCCCACACTAGTTTAAATCTAACTTAGATATTGGGTTTCACAATGTAAAAAGCGCTTTGAGCCACTAGAGAAACACGCTATATAAATATAATTCACTTCACTACATATACCTATACATATATATATATACCTATACATATACATATACATATATATATATATATATATATATATATATATATATATGTATATATATATATATATATATGTATACACACACATATGTATTTCATATTTTATCATGTACTGTATATACTTTATATCAAAAAAACGTGTATAATGTTGTACCTGCTTGTTGGCGGCCCTTATGTCCGGCACTGCCATCATGTTTGCTCCCTTTTGCCCCGTGGGCTTTTTGTCTCTCCTGGAGCTCCTTGCGTTCTGACGAGCTGGTTCTGGGGTCCGAGCCTTCTTTGGGCCTGTAACTTCCCGCTGCTCCTCCTCCTCCTGGTCTACCTCCTTTCGGGGAGACCACCCCTCGGCCCTCGAGGCCCACCTTGGAGGGGTGTGTTGGGGACTTCAGCACCGCTGGGGGCGGGATGGGTGGCGGTGGGAGATCTGGAGGATAAAACAAAGGAAGTAAGACCATATAAGGGATGCGAGATTCAAAGACAATGGATCAATCACTTTTAATGATGCACACTTTTCTGAATACAAAAACACTGGACAAGCATATATAATACAGCACATATGCTGTTTGTTCAGTAGCTTCTACACGGACCAGCATATAGCTCATGGGAGGGGAGCAAGGGGAGCCTATTGGATTTAGGAAAGATTGTAAAAGTGTCTCCTGGCTCCCTGAGGTAGAGGAGAAGGGCTAATTAGGAAGATGTGCATGACAGCAGGCTAGGAAATGGTTGACGCTGCAGCCAAGAGGAGTCAAGCGATATGAAGGATGAGGGATAAAAGGAGGGGGAGTATAAGTTGGTTTCTTCCACATCCTTTGTGCAAACAAGACAGAAATGAGGAGTTCATGGATGGAGATAGAGAAGGGCCACCAGTTTTTATCCATTTATTACATCGATATGAGAAAATATTGCTAGTTTGGATCAACTGAAAATGTCGATATATCAACTCTTGGGACATTAAATGGCACAAGATATAGTAATATTAGATAGGGATGACAGAAGAAAGTTGATTCACATCCAAATTGTGATTCTTATTTATTAAAGGCCTACTGAAATGAGATTTTCTTATTTAAACGGGAATAGCAGGTCCACTCTATGTGTCATACTTGATCATTTTGCGATATTGCCATATTTTTGCTGGAAGGATTTAGTAGAGAACATCGACGATAAAGTTCGCAACTTTTGGTCGCTAATAGAAAAGCCCTGCCTTTACCGGAAGTATGTGCGCGTGACGTCACTGGTTGCAGGGCTCCACACATATTCCCATTGTTTTTAATGGGAGCCACCAGCAGTAAGAGCAATTCGGACCGAGAAAGCGACAATTTCGCCATTAATTTGAGCGAGGATGAAATAATTAAGATATTGATAGTGAAGGACTAGAAAAAATAAAATTAAAAAAAGCCACGGCTCCGGGCGGCGGCAGTGTGAGCCTTTCAGATGTAATTAGACACATTTACTAGGATAATTCTAGAAGATCCTTTATCTTTTTATTGTTTTAATAGTGTTTTAGTGAGATTTTAAAGATTGTAAAGTATTCTTCGAGGTCGGATGGCTGCTGTGAACACGAAGTGTCTCAGAGAGAAGCCGAGGAGCCAAGCTCACAGCTGCCTTTTAAACAGCTGCTGCAGGACGACGAATAATCCAATGATTTCTCCGATAAGATATATATCACAACTTCCCCATCCAAAAAACATACTAGTTGCCGTAGAGAAAACATGTTCGCTTGACCGCTCTGTCTTAAAGCTTCACAACAAACAAAGAAACACCGGCTGTGTCTCGGTGCTAAAGGCAGCTGCAATCTACCACTTTCCACCAACAGCATTGTTCTTTATAGTCTCCATTATTAAATGAACAAATTGCAAAAGATTGAGCAACACAGATGTCCAAAATACTGTGTAATTACGCCATTAAGAGAGACGACTTTTAGCCGTGTTTGGTGCGGCGCTAATATTTCCTTACAGTCCGTGACGTCACGCGTACGCGTCATCATTCCGCAACGTTTTCAACAATAAACTTGCGGGAAATTTAAAATTGCAATTTAGTAAACTAAAAAGGCCGTATTGGCATGTGTTGCAATGTTAATATTTCATCATTGATATATAAACTATCAGACTGCGTGGTCGGTAGTAGTGGGTTTCAGTAGGCCTTTAAGGTTCAATTCAAAATTTAAAGGAATAGATTTTTATAAATATGCTTTTTACGCCATCTCCGCGATTTCTCGCTGCACTGCACGTATAAGTCACAGCCAACATGAGCTTTGTAGTCTCTAATCTGGTCTGAAAAGGTTTTATAATAATTAATATACCAAACAGCACTTTGCAAGAATGAGTTTGAATCGACAGTCCATTCTGAATCGATTCGTCAGCCAAAGAATTGGAATTGAACTGAACCCTAATATTATATGTACTTTCTTTTGTTTTACTTCAATTCAATATTTTATTAAAGCTCACATCTCGTCCCCTACATTTGGTGAAATAATGATCAGATACCAGTCTGAAACTACCTAACAACCTATACATTAAAGTATAAAATATACGTTTTTAAATTATTACGACAAATTTCCACCTGTAACGTTGAACTCATATCAAAAGAGAAACATGTTTATATGTAAACATAACTTTAACAGTGTACCAGTGAATGATTAAACTACTTTGCATTTTACCCAAAAAACATTATTAAAATGTTATGTGGTTGTGATGACATTTTGCTGTGTTATTCATTTCTTACACAAGTTAATAAATTAGCAAAAAAAAGGTTTCAAATGCTTTTTCTGAAAAAACTATGCTGTATATAAATTTATTTTTAAATATATATTTTTTTTTTGTGAGAAAAAAAACATTTTCTTTTTTCTTTTTGTAAAAAATATTAAAATGTTATGTTTGTGCGTTTTATGTTTTTTTTATTTGTTGTGCATTTATTTTAAAAGTTAAATAAGGAAATCGAAAATTTTAACAAATTTATATCAAAAAAATCACTGTAGTTGTAGCATGTTTATTTATTCTTACATTAAACGAAGTCAAAGTACTTGGCCAACAAACCTGATTCTGATTCCAATTAATCATCCATCCATCCATCCATTTTCTACGCTTATTCCCTTTGGGGTCACGGGGGGCGCTGGTGCCTATCTCAGCTACAATCGGGCGGAAGGCAGCGTACACCCTGGACAAGTTGCCACCTCATCGCAGGGCCAACACAGATAGACAGACAACATTCACACTCACATTCACACACTAGGGCCAATTTAGTGTTGCCAATCAACCTATCCCCAGGTGCATGTCTTTGGAAGTGGGAGGAAGCCGGAGTACCCGCAGGGAACCCACGCATTCACGGGGAGAACATGCAAACTCCACACAGAAAGATCCCGAGCCCGGGATTGAACCCTGACCACTCAGGACCTCCGTATTGTGAGGCAGACGCACTAACCCCTCTTCCACCGTGAAGCCCCGATTAATCCTCCATCCATCCTTTTTCTACCGCTTGTCCCTTGAGAATACATGTGCAGACCCATGATGTTATCTCAATACTGTTCACAGGCACTAGAGGCACTTTTTTGGAAATGTTTACATAATTAGCTTTTTTTCATCTTTATTGTATTGTTACATCAATGATTTGTTTAGTTTTACTCATTTTATAGAGTTTATTGGCCCTGCCCCCATTCCCAGTGAACCTGAGCCTCCCTCAATGCAATTTTCTGTGAGAATTATATATTTTCTTAATATTATATAATTCCGTAAATGTCATTAGATCCCCCTCTGCGGCAGAGCTCCAGACCATGCGGGGGTCTGATGGGGGTTGTAGTAGGAGACAGGAGGAGTGTGTGGGTGTGGTGTAGTAGGCAATAACCTCCAAATGAAAAACAATCCATTCAGATCAAATGTAATCAGCTGGAGGACTGACGGACAGGCAGGACTGTCAGGCGGTTTGAACCCCCCCCCCCCCCCCCCAACCCTGCATCCTCCAGGCTGAAACAAAGACGCAGGCGAGCGTGTGCAGGGAGGAGGATGGGGAAGCAGCCAGGGTGTGAGGAGGATGCAGGAGGAAGAGGAAGGAAGAGACGGGGGGTAGGGGGTGGAGCTGTGTGTTGGCTCCCAGTGAGCAGAGATATTAAATCTCACTGTCAAGTGCTTCCAACACTCAAGGACACCTGACACTAAAGAGCGAGACAGCCAGCACACCATCACATAAGGACTACTGGAATACATTTACACCACATACCATTTACAGCAGATGTATATATATATTTAATACAACGTCACATCTTTACATGAATCATTTGTTAGTTGTGTGCCTACAAGGGCTTATAACACACTTTTTATTAATCAATTATTATCATCAACAGTGCAATACGTTTTCATAACATGGTCACTACTGCCTAGTTTCTCTTGTTATATTCATATTTTACTGTTAAATTTTAATTATCATTGTTGCTTTTTATTTTTATTCCTATTGTAATATGTTTCTGTTTTGTTTCTATTATAACCCCATTATTTACTTTTTACTGTTTGATTGATCTCAACTCTGTACACTACTGCTGGAATTTTTTATTTTCCTGAAGGAACTCTCCTGAAGGAATCAATAAAGTACTATCTATCCATCTATCTATTTATCTATCTATCTATCTATCCATCTATCATACAGTGAATCTGGAAGGTATTTACAGCATTTCACTTATTCCACATTTTGTACTGTTAAAGCCTTATTTCAAAATGGAATAAATTCCTTTTGCCTTTAAAATGCTACAGACAAATGTAAAAAAGTGTATTTTGTATATGATTTAAAACAAAAAACAAACACAAAATCACATCTACACATGGGATAACAACATTTGGGGCGGCATAGCTCGGTTGGTAGAGTGGCCGTGCCAGCAACATGAGGGTTGCAGGTTCGATTCCCGCTTCCGCCATCCTAGTCACTGCCGTTGTGTCCTTGGGCAAGACACTTTACCCACCTGCTCCCAGTGCCACCCACACTGGTTTACATGTAACTTAGATATTGGGTTTCACTATGTAATGCGCTTTAAGTCACTCGAGAAAAGCGCTATATAAATATAATTCACTTCACTTCACTTCATTTGCTCAATACTTTGTTGATGCACCTTTGGCAGGAATTACAGCCTCAAGTCTGTTTCAATATGATGCCACAAGTTTGGCACACCTATCTTTGGGTAGCTTTGCCTATTCGTGAAGTGAATTATATTTATATAGCGCTTTTTCTCCAGTGACTCAAAGCGCTTTACATAGTGAAACCCAATATATAAGTTACATTTAAACCAGTGTGGGTGGCACTGGTAGCAAGTGGGTAAAGTGTCTTGCCCAAGGACACAACGGCGGTGACTAGGATGGCGGAAGCGGGGATCGAACCTGCAACCTTCAAGTTGCTGCAGAGCAGAGAGGTAGCATACTGGGCTACGTTAGCTGCTAACGTAGCTGTATGAGAGAAAGAAGGTGCGGATCTGGTAACAAATGAAGGAAGACTTCATTCCCAATAAAAACAGGAGGGTTTCCATCGTCTGGCGGTGGTTCGGCTTCAAGTGGGAATATGTCGAACAGAAAACCGTAATTTTTCAAGTGTGGGCGGGGGGAAAGCGTTGCTATAAAAAGTAGCATTACTGCTAATATGTAGCATCATTTGAAGAGTCACTCGCTAGAGAATGAAGAAAATTTAATAGCCGTAGTAACATACCACATAGTGAAGGACGGATACTATTTGATTTCCTATTATGCAGCTAATTTTTATTTGACACTTAAAATGTCTCTAACAATCTTCCACTTTATGTTTTGGAAATGACTTGAATGTTTGTGCCATTGCTTAATAACTTTCATATATACACTTTTGGTCTATTGACTTACCGTATTTTTCGGACTATAAGTCGCAGTCTTCTCCTCAGTCCAGCGGGGGGTGAGACCCGGCCAAACCAAAAAATGAAAAATATATATATATTTTTTTATAGTTTGGCCAAGTTTTACCTACGGCCAAACTACAAAAAAAAAACGCGACTTATAGTCCAAAAAATACGGTAGTTGTGATTTCCCTCTATGCATGAACGTTTAAAAGTATGTGGATGCAGTATGAAGAAGAATGTTTTAATGTAGACATATAGAATCATCATATTGCTGTGATTATATGCATCAAGTGTTCATTCAAGGCCAAGGCAAAATATCGTAATATCGCGATATGGCCTAAAAATATCGCAATATTAAAAAAAGGCAATATCGCCCAGCCCTAGATAGTATAATAAATAATCTGCTCCTAGCATATTGACACTTTCTCCTCCTTTCCTTAGAACACCCCTTCTTCTGTTTCATACTTACATGTCCAGTATCAGCATACAATATCACGTTTATTTCAGCATATATACACTCACAGATCTTGCTGTCATACAAATATGCTACACTTTGAAAAGAAGTGAGATGGACTACCTTCGTTGTAGGCTTCACGTCTGTGGTTCCCTGCTGGATGTTGTTTCTGCTTCTTTGGAGGCCTCCTGTGCACCGCCGCCATGCTCATGTTGCTGTCCGTGGACACCGGGCTGCCGGGACGGTGGCCTGCCGGGTTCATTTGGTATTTACGTGCTGGGAAAGAAGACATGTCGTTAATAATAAGTTCAGTCTCATAAAAAAAACCTGTTGATTTTATGAGGTTGAGCAAATAAAACGCACCCAAAAGGGCTGCCCCTTCCTGGCCTTGCATGTTGGGATGTTTGGCCACTCGTAGCCCTGAATACTCGGCAGCCGCCGCGACCGCCTGAGCGAAGTCGGCATCGTTGAAGAAAGATCCGTCCGACGAGCTGACGGCGCTGGACCTCCCCGAGGAGACATTATCCTCCTCGGAGGCGGACCCCCAGCCGTTGATCATGGATCCGGTAACCGAGCTCTCCAGGTCACCCATGCTGGACGCCGGCGTCTGTTCGATCCCTCGGAGCAGCAGCCGCCGCGGATGCATCTGCTGCTGGGGGTGGTGGGGGTGGGTGTGGTGGTAGTGCATCTTGGCCACCTCCGCATCCGTGTGGTCCGCCTCCTCCTCCTCGTCTTCCTCCAGCATCTCGTCTTCCTCCTCCATGCCGTCCGTATCCAGAGGGCTGGTGATGTAGCTGTAGGTGTGTGAGGGCGAGAGGGGACGAGGCGGGGCCGGCGGGCTCACTGCATGGCGCCTAGCAAGAGAATAGTGGGATTCCATCAACGACTCAGAGTGGACCCTCGGAACTTGAACATACTGGGCTCCTAATTTGGCTTGTTTGTTGAGAATTTAAAGATAATGGGAATAAAATTCAATCTAAGTAACTTTTTGGACGAGTACTGCTTTTGCTCAGTCCTATTTCATATTGACATGTATATAAAATGAAAATAAGTATAAAAAGACCCTTCTTTCCCAAAATACAATGTTTCAAAGTCAATAAAGATTGGGTTTTTAACATCAGTTAGTAAGTACCGTATTTTTCGGACTATAATTGCAGTTTTTTTCATAGTTAGGGGTGTGACTTATACTCAGGCGCGACTTATGTGTGAAATTATTAACACATTACCGTAAAATATCAAATAATATTATTTAGATGATTAAGTAAGAGACTAGACGTATAAGATTTCATGGGATTTATCGATTAGGAGTGACAGATTGTTTGGTAAACGTATAGCATGTTCTATATGTTATAGTTATTTGAATGACTCTTACCATAATATGTTACGTTAACATACCAGGCACCTTCTCCGTTGGTTATTTATGCGTCATATAACGTACACTTATTCAGCCTGTGGTTCACTATTTTTATTTATTTCAAAGTGCCTTTCAAATATCTATTCTTGGTGTTGGGTTTTATCAAATAAATTTCCCCCCAAAATGCGACTTATACTCCAGTGCGACTTATATATGTTTTTTTCCTTCTTTATAGTGCTTTTTCGGCACGTGCGACTTATACTACGGAGTGACTTATACGGTAGTCAGAGACAGGCAAAAAGCTCCGACTTCCTGGGCAAGAAGTCGTTTGGCAATCTTTCCTGGTTTGCATGTATACATTTCTCATAAAATGTTTCCGTGGAAAAATGTTGTCTTATATTGTAGTAAATATCCAACAAAATACCAAACATATGGACTGATTTTACGCAGCCAAGTCGGATTTTTAATCTTGTTCTGGGTACTTACATTTTTTTGATAGATGCTTTGATGCAAAACTTGTGTACAAATTAACGTTTATATAATTTTAGCTAAGAGTTTTAGTAGTTTGTAGTTTGCCTGCGACACCAGGGGTTCCCAACTAGGAGTGGTTGATACTGGGAGTTTTGGTATTGAATCGATTGAATATTATAAAAAATATATTTCAAAGTCATTTAAAAAACATTGGTGACAAAGCTGTGTCACCAACACTCACAAGTATAAAACTACTTTTTTAAAGTAATAATTTCTAATTTCAAGCATGGAAAAAAAAAATCATGACTTTGACACAATTGTGTCTCATATTAAAACAGATGACATTCGAATGGACTTGGCCCTGTGATGAGGTTGCGACTTGTCCAGGGTGTACCCTGCCTTCGCCCGATCGTAGCTGAGATAGGCTCCAGCGCCCACCGCGACCCCGAAAAGACAAGCGGTTGAAAATGGATGGATGGATGGTTGGTGTCAGACATCAGTTGGTCAGTCGTCCGTGAGGGACAAGAAGAAAAGCTCGCTTTGGGAGAAGTCGTTTTGGTGTCATCTGCTGATTGCTTGTATAAAATGATTTTTTTAACAAGGAAACAAATTGTCTTATAATTTAAACACAAAATATACCAAAAATATGGAATGATTTTAAGCAGTCTAGTCTGTTTTTAATCTTTTTCTGGGTTCTTCAATATTTGATGCATATTTTGATACATCACATATGTACAACTTCATGTTTTTATAGTTTTTGTATATAGTTTTAGTAATTTGTTGTTTTCCTGCAACACCAGGGTTTCTCAACGAGTAGTGAAAGATGCTGGGAGTTTTGTTATCGAGATTTGATTAAATATTTTAAAAAATATTATACGTTTTTCAAACTCAAATACAAAAAAAATTGTTTCCAACATCAGTTAGTGAGTAGTCCGTGACGCCAAACTTCCTGTTTGCTTGAACAAAACTCTTATAAACCTTTTTCACATGGAAAACTATCGTCTCATATTCGGGAACAAACAAACAAATGTGTGTGTATATATATATACACACACACACACAAACAAACAAATGTGTGTGTATATATATATACACACACACATTTGTTTGTTTGTTCCCGAATATGAGACGATAGTTTTCCATGTGAAAAAGGTTTATAAGAGTTTTGTTCAAGCAAACAGGAAGTTTGGCGTCACGGACTACTCACTAACTGATGTTGGAAACAATTTTTTTTGTATTTGAGTCCATATATATATATATATATATATGGACTGATTCTATAGGCTGGTTTTTAATTTTGTTCGGGGTTCTTTAATGTTTTGATGCATATTTTGATAGAAAACTTCACACTTTTAGAGTTTTAGTTTAGAGTTTTAGTAGTTTGTAGTTTGCCTGCAACACCAGGTGTTTCAAACTAGGGTTGGGGGATACTGGGAATGTTGGTACCGATAAATACGTCCAAAGCATTTGAAATATTTCAATCGATTGCACACAATTGGGTTTCTGACATCAGTTAGTTGGTCAGTGGGTAGCGAGTGACAATAAGAAACACTCTGACTCCCTTGGGGAGAAGTAGTTTGGTGTCACCTGCTGGTTTGAATGTATAAAATAGACGAGAAGACTACCCCTTTATTACACGAAAAAAATACTTAAAAATATGGACAGATTTCAAGCATTCGAGTCCATTTTTTAATTCAGGTTCTGGAGCATATTTTCTTACAAAACTTAAATACAACTTCAAGTTTTAATACTTTTTGTTAATAGTTTTAGTAGTTTGTAAGATACGGGCTCCCAACCAGGAGCGGGTGATACAGGGAATTTTGGTCTCCATTCGGTTAAATATTTTGAAGATATTTTTAATATTTGAAAATCAATTACAAAAAATCGAGTCTTTAATGTCAGTTGGTCAGTAGTCAGTGAGAGACAAGAAGAAAAGCTTTGACTCCCTCGGGGCGAAGTAAAAAAATGGAGTGGTTTTTAAACAGTCTCATCCGTTTTTTATTCAGGTTCTGGCTTTTCTGATTTTTCAAGCATGTTTTCTTACAAAACTTAGATACAACTTCAAGTTTTTATAGTTTTTGTTTAAAGTTTTAGTAGATTGGAAGACTGCTACACGATCTGGAACCTAGTACATACACGGCTGGTATCACCAATACTGACACTGATACTTTTGATTTGAAATGTTATTATTTATTTATTTTTTTATTTTTTTATTTATTCAATCCAACAAAACAATACAAAGCAATACCATAACAATGCAATCCAATTCCAGAACCAAACCCGACCCAGCAACACTTACAACAGCAACAATAACAGAGCAATTTAGAGGACACACAAACACGACACAGAACAATCCAAAAGTAGAGAAACTAAATAGAATATTATCAACAACAGTATCAATACCAGTAACAATTTCAACATAGCAATGATTAAAAATCCCTCATTGACATTATCATTAGACATTTATAAAAAAAAAAAAAAATGTTATTATTAATACATTTGCCTTAAGTTAGTTGATTATGACAACTTCATGCGAATAAAAATATTGTTAGATCTCCATCCATCCATTTTCTACCGCTTATTCCCTTTCGGGATCGCGGGGAGCGCTGGCGCCTATCTCAGCTACAATCGGGCGGAAGGCGGGGTACACCCTGGACAAGTCGCCACCTCATCACAGGGCCAACACAGATAGACAGACAACATTCACACTCACATTCACACACTAGGGCCAATTTAGTGTTGCCAATCAACCTATCCCCAGGTGCATGTCTCTGGAAGTGGGAGGAAGCCGGAGTACCCGGAGGGAACAAGAAGTAACTAATTAATACACGCACTTGTTTAAGAACAAAGTCATGAGTGCAAAATAACAAAAACAATAAAACAAAAATATGAATATAAATTTGTGTGCGAATAAAAATGATATGGCGGGCCTGGTAAAATTATGTGGCAGGCCACATAAATGATGTGGACGGCCACGTACGGGCCAGATGAATGAAAAAGGTTGGCCACATAAAATGACGAGGTGGAACACTTTAAATGACAAGGGTGGGCCAAGTAAAATGATGTTGTGGCCAGATAAAATGATGTGGAGGGCCTATGTGGTGAGACATATAAAATGACATCGCGGGCTGCATACAAACCAAACCCCGTTTCCAGATGAGTTGGGAAATTGTTTAAAATGTAAATATAAACGGAATACAATGATTTGCAAATAATTTTAAACCCATAATCAGTTGAATATGCTACAAAGACAACATATTTGATGTTCAAACTGATTACAATTTTTTTTTTTGCAAATAATCATTAACTTTAGAATTTGATGCTAGCAACACGTGACGAAGAAGTTGGGAAATGTGGCAATAAATACTGATAAAGTTGAGGAATGGTCATCAAACACTTATTTGAAACATCCCACAGGTGTGCAGGCTAGTTGGGAACAGGTGGGTGCCATGATTGGGTATAAAAACAGCTTCCCAAAAAATGCTCAATCTTTCACAAGAAAGGATGGGGTGAGGTACACCCCTTTGTCCACAACTGCATGAACAAATAGTCAAACAGTTTAAGAACAACGTTTCTCAAAGTGCAATTGCAAGAAATTTAGGGATTTTAACATCTACGGTCCCTAATATCATCAAAAGGTTCAGAGAATCTGGAAAAATCACTCCACGTAAGCGGCATGGTTGGAAACCAACATTGAATGACCGTGACCTTCGATCCATCAGACAGCACTGTATCAAAAACCGACATCAATCTCTAAGAGATATCACCACATGGGCTCAGGAACACTATAGATATCCACTGTCACGAAATAAAATGTGTCGCTACATCTGTAAGTGCAAGTTAAAGCTCTACTATGCAAAGCAAAAGCCATTTATCAACAACATCCAGAAACGCCGCCGGCTTCTCTGGGCCCGAAGATCATCTAAGATGGACTGACGCAAAGTGGAAAAGTGTTCCGTGGTCTGACGAGTCCACATGTGTTAAGTGACTATGAATAAAAAAAAAGCCTTTAATTAAAATCTACACATATTAATTTTTATTGTGTGTTAGCTGCGATGAGGTGGCGACTTGTCCAGGGTGTACCCCGCCTTCCGCCCGATTGTAGCTGAGATAGGCGCCAGCGCCCCCCGCGACCCCAAAAGGGAATAAGCGGTAGAAAATGGATGGATGGATGGATGTGTGTTTTAGTAACTCTTCAACACGGGCAAAGGCATTCACACAACCCAAAAAAACAGCGTACCTGCGCTCGTGGCTGTCCTGCAGCATGGGCGTCATCTCCTCCTGCGGGGAGGGCGTGAGCGTGGCGGTGGACTGGTGGCTGTACGACACGGCGGCGGGGGAGGAGGCCGTGCCCCGGACGGGGGGCGTGGGCCCGCGCTCCATCTCCTCCTCTTCTTCCTCCAGCTCATCGGGCTGCAGGTACATGTGCGAAGGGGGCACGGAGCACTGCATGTCTGGGTCGCAGCTGCCAACGCGGCGGAAGAGAAGCGACGCCTCATTATTTTTCACATCATTTGCAGAAGACGAGCTACTCCGATGTCAGGACAACACGTGGTAAATATTCATAGCAGCACTCCATCAAGGTTTGATGGACGCTCCCCGAGGCAGTGAACATGAGAAGCGGGCACTTTTTACCTTTCTTCCATTGACATGGAGTAGTCCTGTGCATTCCTGGTTGGGGGCGGGTTTGCAGGAGGGGGAGGCAGGAGATCAGCCCAATTCATTGTGCTCTGCTTTGGTAGTTTGGGGGTGCGTGTTCCCTTCTTCTGACCCTGACTGCCTGCTCGACAAAACACAGAAAAACAACAACATGAGATGACAATCTAACAGAGCGTGAATTGACAGCAGAATAAATGCATAAATAAGCCTCCGCTCGCTTTTAATGTGCCTCTTCGGTAACGGGAAGCACCGTAAGCACTATTGCACCCAAATAAAGAAGAAAAGTGTGCAATTAAGCCCAAGACGGTGAACCAATGAGCTGTGGGGCCTGCGCCTAATGACTGCAACTTGAAATGGGATATCAGAATGGATACGTGGCATTAAAGGTGGCAGCCTTGCATGGCGTCGTCAATGCGCTCTCATTTGTCCTTGTCCCTGAGAAGACACCGAGGCCCCAGATGAAATTAGGCGGCTGCGTCGCACGATTAAAGTAAAGCCAATTATGAAGAGCAATTGAAAATAAAGCACATGCAAGGACGTACAGAGAGAAGAATAATGTACAGCGGAAACTACACAAAAGGTGTCAACAAATAGAGCTACAACAGTATGGGTGTTCTGATAAAAAATATCGAGATATTAATAAAAGTCAATTTCACCCAGCCTTAGATCGGATCCATTTGTACTTTCTGTCCAAGTACTTCTGTTGAAGCGAACAACCATATTTTTTGGATCATAGGGGGCACTGCCAATGAGAGGGTCTATTTAAGTCTATTTTCTGTTGTTGTTGTTATTGTTGTATTTGCTGTTGTTGTTTTTGTCTCTCTGTCTAATCCCCCTCTTATCCCCACAATTTCCCCCTATGTTTTCCTTTTTTTGTTCTCTTTCTATCCCCTCCGGCTCTGGTCCGGCTGCACCAAACGATAATATAAATACATTTAATAAAGTCAAATTCAAATAAGGCAACAAGAGAAGTATCCTACACTTCTCTTTTGTAAAGTAAATCTGAACAGCCGATATGGGCATCTACATCAACTATATGATTTGCCAGAGTATCCTACACTTCTCTTTTGTAAAGTAAATCTGAACAGCCGATATGGGCATCTACATCAACTATATGATTTGCCTGAGAAACTGGACAGGACAAAAAAAAAAAAAGTCTATTTTCCTACAAAAATAGCACTGGATTATAAGGTGCATTAAAGGGAACACATTGATTTTTTCCCCCTACATTTAAAACACTTCCTTGTGGTCTAAATAACATGTAATGGTGGTTCTTTGTTTAAAATGTTGCATAGATTATGTCAGTGTTTTTCAACCACTGTGCCGCGGCACACTAGTGTGCCGTGAGATACAGTCTGGTGTGCCGTGGGAGATTATCTAGTTTCACCTATTTGGGTTAATACTATCCTTTGCAAAGCAGTAATTATAGTCTGCAAATGATGTGTTGTTGTTGAGTGTCAGTGCTGTCTAGAGCGGGAGGCAGTGTGCAGGTAAAAATGTGTCTAATGCTTAAACCAAAAATAAACAGAAGGTGAGTGCCGCTAAGAAAAGCCATTGAAGCTTAGGGAAGGATATGCAGAACAAAACTAAAACTGAACTGGCTACAAAGTAAACAAAAACAGAATGCTGGACGACAGCAAAGACTTACTGTGGCGCAAGGACGGCGTCCACAATGTACATCCGAAAATGACATGACAACCAACAATGCCCTCACAAAGAAGGATGAAAACAACTGAAATATTCTTGATTGCTAAAACAAGGTAGAACTATCGCTCAAAGGAAGACATGAAACTGCTACAGGAAAATACCAAAAAAAAGAGAGAAAACTCCACCAAAATAGGAGCGCAAGACAAGAAGTAAAACACTACACACAGGAAAACAGCAAAAAAGTGAAAATAAGTCAGGGCGTGATGTGACAGGTGGTGACAGTACACCTACTTTGAGACAAGAGCTATAGTGATGCATGCTTGCTTATGCTTTAAAGTCATATCCAACAATTGCAACAACAACTTTTTACTGTCAAATGAGTTTCTTTTTTAAATGATTTCTGCCTGTGGTGTGCTTCCGCATTTTTTCGACGCAAAAATGTGCCTTAGCTCAAAAAAGGTTGAAAAACGCTGGATTATGTTTCACAGATCCTCTTTAAGCCGCTTTCTGACCGTTTTTTCAGGATGTGCCGTTTTATGGCCTATCTCATTTAAGTGACTCCACATTTTTGTTATACCGGTAGTTTTTAGCGCCTCCATAGCGAGTCACCTGACAGATGCGCTACTTTGTTAGAAATGGCAACAGCGGAGGATGAATGTCACATAAGAAGATGGAGAAAAAGAAGGAGCTAATTGACTACGGAGGACAATGGCAAACGAGCGCAATATTTCGGGACTTACGCACATCCCAAATACACAACAGCAGGTACCAATAGGTGAGAAAAGTTGGTTTTGCATAACAGGGTGAAACTAAACGCCAGATAACATGTATCCTAATAGGTGCCATTTTGGGGTTCTTATACACACACACCCGTCAGAACGAGGACTGTGGTGGGGTTTGTTTTCCCGGAATGCAAAGGAAGGTGACGGGACATGGCGTGAAGGTAAATACATAATTAAATGTATCTATAAAAAAAAGTGCAAACTAAAGGCGCGCAAAAGGCGGAGAACAGACTTGGCTAAAAGAAACTACCACAAAGGCAAAAAACTTAGGACATGAAAAACTCGCTAACTGTGACTTGAGTAAACAAAACTTACGTGCGATGGCATGAAGCATGAACTATAGCATGAAAAGAATGAACAGAGCATGGAACAACAACAATGACGCCAGGCCGACTGCCTGGCAACTACAAGCTTAAATATTAGTGACATGATTAACACAGGTGCATGAGTCCTAAACAAATCAGGTGCGTGAGTCCAAATGAGTACAGGTGAAACCAATGAGTTGTCATTGAAACAAAACAAGGGAGTGAAAAAACAGGAACTAATGGAGTCTTGAGTAACATAACACAACTAAACAAAACATGATCATAAAACATAACAACACCATAGTAATACCCGTATGTTGAAGCAAAGAACGTCCGAATACTGTAGCCGTAGTACTCTGACAATCCATTAAACAGAGCGCCTTCGTAGCTTACCAAAGTCGTATTAAAACATATGGACAGATATTTGAGTGCCATGTGTAATGTCGTATATTCCCAATGAAACATCAAAGTTTTGGGCTTGCTTGCATTATTCATTTAACAGGCGTCAACCTGCAGTCCACACGTATCACTTATGTGTGACTGCCATCTACTGGTCACACTTGCTGTATCCATTGGACCTTGTACCAAATAAAATTATTCAAGGTCGGTAGGCACAACCAGCGATGAGCTGGCGACTTGTCCAGGGTGTACCCCGCCTTCCGCCCAATTGTAGCTGAGATAGGCGCCAGCGCCCCCCGCGACCCCGAAAGGGAATAAGCGGTAGAAAATGGATGGATGGATGGATAGGCACAACCAGAATAAATTGGTACATTAGGCGCACGGGTTTATAAGGCTCACTGTTATTTTATGAGAAAATGAAAGGATTTTAAATGCGCCATATAGAATATATAGCCGAAAAATAAGGTACACTGCCTCGTGTAAATACAAAACGGGGAAGAAGATAGCACTACAAGTGTTGAAGTCATGCAACATAACATCTTTTCTGAGCAGAGCATCATAATTAAGGATATGATATGATAGGATAGGATAGGTCTTTATTGTCATTGCACAAGAACAACGAAACTTTGTTTTCAGCAAAAACCTGTTCAAGATTAGACAAAGAAACAGTGTAAAGGGTTACAGAACAAGAACGCTGATGGGTCGCCATAAGGCGGCCTGTAAAAGATGGGGAAAAGGTAAACGCTGGGGAAGGATGAGTAAAAAAAAATACAATCCAGACTGGGCTCCTAAGGTGGCCCAGTTCGGAGTGGGAAAAAACCTTCATAGCAAAGCACATATACATATTACAACATACATCTCGAGATATCTAGCAACAGAGTGAAGGTAGTTCAAGGTCATGGTGGTAGGCTGCAGCTCTCAGGCGCTGACCACCCATTCATTACCCCTACGGGATTTGAGTCGAGGGCGTTGGGTTGTGTGTGTGTGTGTGTGTGTGGGGGGTGTATGTGTGGCGTATATTTTTTTTGTGGATGTTTTTGTGTGTATAAGCCCGTAGTGTGTCTCTGTGCCGTCTCATCCAAAGCCAACAACAACAGGTGTGTGTCCATGAGAGACAAGAAGGGAGTTTGTTGTGTCTTCACTGCGCTGTCCTTCGGGAGAGTCCCGAAGCCAGGGAAACAATCCAAGTTAGAATGATTTTGTATGCGAGTGAAAATAAAATGTGCTTTTCACTCTAAATTGTCTATGACTGGTCCTCAAAACCTGCAGGGTAGACAGTCTGATGTAATCCATGGTTCTTCCCGCACCCTCCAATCATTTGTGGCAACTTTGGGGTACTTTGAAAACTGCCATCAACTTCAAATTTGTCGACAAACCAGAGCAACGCTTACTCTAATCAGCAGATGTCCTGTAGTCATAATTCCGAAAAGGTGGATATTTTCACGTCCTCGACAGAAAAGGGTCGCCAGGCACGCAGCACTCCTTCTCCCAAGAGTCCGTCGTGTGTCCAGCAACAACCGCTTCTTCACGACTGCAGGTTCCCCCAAACCCAAGTTCTTGTCAATTTTGTTGAGCCCAGTTAAATAGTTCCAATGTTCAGATTTGGAGAGCAGTGCAAAAAGAGGCAACAAGAAAGTTAAGACAAGACAAAACAATGAAGCAAGCAGGAGAGATAAGGGAGAGGAAAGGGGAGCGTCCACCCTCGTTGAGTGCCGGAGAGAAATTAAATCGCATAAAAGAAATAAAAAGAGCCTTCTACCGTAAAAGGGTGAAACATCTTACCAGAGGTGCTGCTGCTGCCTCGGTCCGAACTGTTGTAGGAGCCCCCGGTGTGGCTGTCGTGGCTGTGGTTGTAGGGGATGGTGGCTGGCGTGGGGGTGTCGCCACCTCTGTAGCGATCTGACGACAAGAGCAAGTCATGAGGCACAGTGTAAAAAAGCTACACTCGCTAAAACTATATGGAGTTAAGTATCAGGACAACCTGGAATAAAGGGGTCTGTTTGGATTTAAATGATTGAATCCGTTTTGTCCGTTTTGTTAACTCGCAATCAGATTCTGGATGGTATGGTACTACAAATCCATGCATTTTTAGGTGTTTGAACATGCAATAAAAAAAAGTCCAGAAAAAGCCCCCGGATGTGGTTTTTGAAGGTGTTGTTGCTCCTCAGCATTGATGGACACCAAACCTAACCCTTTGGAAATTTGACACAGACGATGAACTTGCTGCGAAGTTCATTGCAGAATGGTAGGACTCCATCAGAAGACGTTGGAAAGGACTGCATGGAAGGTGATGAGGGGTTCCATGACGGCCACACACACACAAGAGGAAGTAAAAGAGTGGAATATGATGAGAGTTGTCTATGGGGGTCCAAAGTAGTGGAGCGAGGAGAGGAGAAGAAGAAGGATGAGGCGGAGGGAGATGTTGACGTTCTATAGGACCACCAGCTGATGGAGCTCTCCTCCCACTCACCCTTATTCAGCTTGTTCTGCTCCATGATGCTGTACTGCAGCTGCGAGCCCATTTCCTGCTTCTGGAGGCCGGCGGGCTTCCAGCAGTGTTTGTCGTTCAGCTCCCCTCCGCCGCTCCCGGACGTCCCTCGGTCTGCGTTCATGTTGTTGCTCATGATGGACGACTGGATGAGCTGCGTGGTGGCGTACGGCGTGGGCTGCCCGCCCGCGCCCACGAAGCGGCCGTCTTTCAGGTTGGGGCTGTTGAAGGTCTTCATCTCGTTGATTTTGTTGGACAAGTCCACGTCTCCGTAGACCCCCGGCTCGGGCACCAAGAGGCCGCTCTGCTTATTATCCATCTGGCTGTTATAATTGGCGATGCAGTCGGCTGGAGGAAATGAGGAGGGTTATTTAGATGCTCTCCATTAGCGCTGATGAGCTCGGCAGCAGTTTGCTAAACGCTTTTGAACATCGAGTCATTTATGGGAGAGCGCAGGACACATTTGGAAATTAGTTTGGATTATTATTCTTTCAAACATCATCACTAAGAAATGTTTGGGCCACAATGGAAAGAAAGACAATTAATTATGGAGGAAAAACACATAAAAAATAATTAGTTGCAACTTTACTGTATTGCATTATTGCACTACTGACAGCTAGGGGTGTCCCGATACAACTTTTTCACTTCCAATACGATACCAATAACAGAGCCTGGAGTATTGGCCGATCTCGACATTGACCCGATACAATATCAGCACAAATCAAACATACTTTCATTATTTTGTAGTGTGGAATGTTAGAAAAAGCTTAAACAAATAGTCAAACAGAGAAGAACTGTAGGTATTAAAAACACTAACATATTTATTATTACTTGTCTGGAATGGACTTTAAGTTGATATAGAGTGTTTTTTTGGTCACAAAATTTCAGGGGTCGGGAACCTTTTTGGCTGAGAGAGCCATGAAAGCCTAATCTTTTAAAATGTATTTCCGTAAGAGCCATGTAATATTTTTTTAACACTGAATACAACTAAATGTGTGCATTTTTAAGTAAGACCAACATTTTTAGAGTATAATAAGTTTCTTGTTCTTTTTAATAACAATGTTATTCTGAAGCTAACCGATAATAAATAAAATACTTTTTACCATGAATGCGACTTCTAGAAAACGGAAGGAAGGATTAAAATGCATGAAAATGTTTTATATTTTGAAGGTTATTTTAACACTGTGATTACCAGCATAATTATTCATTACTTATGGCGTTAAGCAATGTCAGCTAAGATTTATCTGAGAGCCAGATGCAGTCATCTTTTTTTATTTTTTTTATTATACTTTATTTTATTTTAATCTTCTATTTTTTTCTTCCATTCCCCCCACTTGTTTACCTGTATCTCACCTTTTTCGTAAAGGGCGCTGGAAGCCAACAGACCCGTCAGCGATCCTGTTCTGTCTCCCTGTAATGTTTGTCTGATCTTGAAGGGGGTTGTGCTGAAAATTTTAATTTTCCTGAAGGAACTCTCCTGAAGGAATAAATAAAGTACTATCTAATGTAATCTAATCAAAAGAGCCACAGGTTCCCTACCCCTGCAATAATTCATTAAGTAAAGCTCATAATGCAGAGTGTTGAACAATGCAGACACATTTGTTACTGGATACTTTCAAATATGCTTCTGCTTTGTAGATGTTGTATATGTAAGTAATATGCATCATAATTATTTGATACTTGTTTATATTGTTCAATGAAGGACACTTGTTACATATGTCTAGCTTGTGTGTTATTGTGTGCTTACCTGTGGTGTAGCTGCTAGCTCCTAGTAGCTACCATGTTAACCTTTTGTAAATAACGTCACTATGATACAAGAAAACACCAACCCTGTGTGATTATTGTGCTTGTATCGGACATTTTAGACTTCAGCCAATATAATCCCTACTTGTTTTTCTGCTGATATCGGACCAATATCCAATATCAATATCAAATGGAGACACCCTTATTTACAGTTACACTATATTTGACTATATTATAAAAAGAGACATATTTCTACGAAACAAATGTATCCAGCTAAGTATATAGGAGAATAATGATTGTAAAAATATTGTGTTTGAAAATAAGCTATTGTGTGAGTAAAGTCAATATGTAATAAGACAAAACTTTATATTTATGGGTTTAGATGAATCCCAATGTTGTGCAAACTCAGATTCAAACTAAAAAAAACTCATATTGTTATAAGATGTAATACTAATACAATTTTAATTTTAACCATTATTATTTTATCTATTTTTTCCTCATTAAAATATTACAAAATTCTCAAAATGTTACTACTATTTTATAATCAAATGTGACTTAATTGTTGTCCTTGTGTAAAAGCACTTTTTTTTTAATTTACAGCTCACCTTCCTATTAATGGACTACATCACAAGATTATTTATGCAATTTTGTTGACCTTACTTTTAAATGGTTTCATTATTACTTCAATATTTAATGTTTATTTTTATTATTCCCTCAATATTTCATATTGACACATAAACATATTTCATATATACAGTATTTTTCCCCATTAAATAAATGCAATATTTAAAAAAAAATATATAGAAAAAAAAATAATATATATATATATATATATATATACAGACCGTATTTCATTTAATTGATGTAAGTGCCTATATTAGCAATATCAGCCTAATATCAATATGACTACCGTATTACCTTGAATTGCTGCCGGGGCGCTAATTAATTTAAAACCTCCTCTCACTCCTGCGCTTACCAAAGGCATGCGGTAAATGTAAGCATGCGCTAATTATTTTAAAACCTCTTCTCACTCCGGCACTTACCAAAGGTATGCAGTAAAAATTTTAGTGTGATGTACGCTTGGACCTTAAATCCTACTGAATAGCTCTTAATCTTCTTCCCTTTACGCGATTTCAAATTACCGGTATTGAAATCAGCCTCCTCCATTTTGAAAATGATGACAGGGGAAGTGACCAGGCGGTAATACTAAGCATGCGCTAATTACTTTGGGAAGCAAGTTTGACCCGGCAGTAATATATATATATATATATATATATATATATATATATATATATATATATATATATATATATATATATATATATATATATATACATATATATATATATACATATATATATATATATATATATATAAATTCAGTTAATAAATATTTATAAAATGTTTTCTTTAAGATTTACTGATTTTTAGCTGATTGTCTTGTAAACATTCTGGCATGCTTGGCAGAGTTGCGCTCCGATCAAAGGTAACCAAAAATGGTTCCTATTTCGGGTAACATGATTTGTTTTTCTTATCACTGTGGCCCTCACACTCTTTTCCTTGTCATTTTTTCCAGTCAAGCGAGAGACACAGGTGGTACCGCATGACGGCAAAGCTCGCACCGGCGCCATCTTGGCTCCCGCCCACGTGGCGGCGAGCGTGTCTGCGCTCATTGAGAGGGACAGTGCCTCATGTCTGTATCAAAGAGACGGGGATCGGCCGCTGCTTCACTGACACATCCAATTTTCCCTGGCTCATAAAATATTCAAATCCTCCGGCAGAGACAAGAGGCAGCCTTGCGGTAAATACAGAGAGGACGGCTGCTGGCACCGGGCGCGCCATCACAACCTCCAAGCTGCGCCACACTTCAAAAGGCGGATGTGTGGAAACCAATAAGGGGACGTTTATTGCCGTTAGTTTGCTGTGTCACCGAGGCAGTCATCCTCTTAATGTGGACACGCACTCAGAAGGCATGCACACACACACACACACACACACACACACACTGTTACTTCTTATTAAACATGTCACTGCATGTCCACTCGGTTGCTTGAAGCTCACACAGAGAACACGGAGCAAGAGCAGGCAACAAAATGAAAAGGCTGGTCACACGTTGGACTGAACAGTATGAGAGACATGAAAAACATTAATGGTGCAGTGTTCCAAACAGTTAAGCAGCTCAAGTTTCCAAAGTAGGACTTAAAAAAAAGTCCCGTGTTGGACTATTTTCTTGTCTGTGTATGCTCATTGGACACAAACCTACACCCAAATAGACAATAATGCGGAATTTTGATCGACAATGTATGTCAATTTAACTAAATGTTTATTATCAAAATATAACTATAAAATAGGGCTGGGCAATATGAACGAAAAAGTATATCTCGTTATATTATTACTTAAATCCAATATTCGATATACAGTGGGGCAAAAAAGTATTTAGTCAGCCACCGATTGTGCAAGTTCTCCCACTTAAAATCATGACAGAGGTCTGTAATTTTCATCATAGGTACACGTCAACTGTGAGAGACAGAATGTGAAAAAAAAATCCAGGAATTCACATTGTAGGAATTTTAAATAATTTATCTGTAAATTATGGTGGAAAATAAGTATTTGGTCAACCATTCAAAGCTCTCACTGATGGAAGGAGGTTTTAGCTCAAAATTTCACAATACATGGCCCCATTCATTCTTTCTTTAACACGGATCAATCGTCTTGTCCTCTTAGCAGAAAAACAGCCTCAAAGCATGATGTTTCCACCCCCATGCTTCACAGTAGGTGTGGTGTTCTTGGGATGCAATTCAGTATTCTTCTTCCTCCAAACACGACGAGTTGAGTTTATACCAAAAAGTTCTATTTTGGTTTCATCTGACCACATGACATTCTCCCAATCAATCCTCTGCTGTATCATCCATGTATCCATTTTGGTATAAACTCAACTCGTCGTGTTTGGAGGAGGAAGAATACTGAGTTGCATCCCAAGAACACCATACCTACTGTGAAGCATGGGGGTATGTACAGTATATAAACGTATTGTTCGTGCTTTCTGTGCGTGTAAAGGTGGCGCCCAGCTTTCCGCCAACCGAGACAAAGATTGTGGATGACTGAAAAGAGGGCTCACTGCGTTCAGTTAATTCTAATATTTCTCCCTGTTTGAAGCGATAGACGAACAAACTCAAGGGTCAACAGTTCTGATTGTCGAACATGCACTAATTAAAACCTGGATGTTGATTAATCGTGCAGCCCTCGTGGCCACTCAATAGGAAACGACATTAGCAACTAAAACAACAGCTTGAAAAATAAGCCTTCTTATAGTCTTGTCGACTTCCTTTCTGCAAACAGCTCCAGTTGTGCCTCGGAGAAATCAAACAAACCAGCAGCCTGCTTTTAATCCTAATATTTCCTTTCTGCAGGTTATGCGGGAACTCTCCGGGGAGCTAACCCAGATACGCCGTCTTACTTCTTGCCTCATCTCCGCACTCCTAAGGGGTTGCATTTGCGTGGCGCTAACTTACCGGGTCGGCTGTACGTGGCCAGGTTGCTGTCGCTGTTGCCGTTGCCGGCGGCGCAGCAGTTGATGCTGCAGTTGTTGTGGTCGGAGCACGAGTTGGGCCAGGTGTCCGCCAGCCAGGGCTGTGTGGCCGACTCCCCCATGTTGAGAAGGCCGGGCCTGCACACGGGCAAGAAAGGGTTAACTTAACACAACAACAACAACAACAACAACACAATGGTGTGTGTGTGTATGGAGCTGCAGTAACATTGTATTGACACAGAAGATTATGTGGAGTTTATTTATCCTGCGACTGAGAAGAGGGAAACTAGAAATCCGGATTTAGTATTTTTGTGCCCCACACACACACACACACACACACACACAAAACGCACACACTCACATGCATGCACGCACACTAGGGAGACAAAAATCCCCGCTAAACAGATTGTGTGTGCTCGATTTGCCCAAAGCCGACAACACTTTCCTTGAGTCGCCCGGATTAGACAAGCGGATAAAACTCACTTCCACTGTTGCTAACTAGATGTACGATCGATAGAAAGAACCCCCCCCCCCGAACGCAACACCTCCACGCTCTTGAACCCATCACAACGCTGGCTTGTTTGCGCTTTACTAGCGCCAAAGATGTGCCACTGAGTTCATGCAACTTTGCACAAGCCTTGACCTGCACTGTTTGTCTTTCTTTCAGACGTTGTGTACCATAAAGAGACAGTTTGTGTGTGTGTGAGACAGCGAGAGAGCGAGAGAGCGAGAGAGAGAGAGAGTGTTTTGCAGCAACGCAACGGCACAGCCTAGTGGTAGCATCCAGGTCTCCACTCTACAGTAAAGTGGATGATGTTTCCTTCCTAGCAGGGCTTTCTTTGTTCCTGTAAGTGTCACATGTAGTGGACTTGACTGACTGACTCCTTCCACACCCTTTTTCTGCTGCATTATAAAGCCCAGCACGCCCTCTAGTGTGCAAGCAAGGCAACTACAGCAGCCCAACCCTTTTCCATCTCTTATTGTCTCACTTGACTGCACACCCTGCTCAGATTAAAGACTACTTTGTATCTCACATAATTAAGTTAGGTGTTTTTTTTGTTGGTTCTTTGAGTATCGTACATTATTTATTATTGTTTTAATGTCTGTTCTGGAGAAGGCATTCGACCGTGTCCCTCGGGAAGTCCTGTGGGGAGTGCTCAGAGAGTATGGGGTATCGGAATGTCTTATTGTGGCAGTCCGCTCCCTGTATGATCAGTGTCAGAGCTTGGTCCGCATTGCTGGCAGTAAGTCGGACACGTTTCCAGTGAAGGTTGGACTCCGCCAAGGCTGTCCTTTGTCACCGATTCTGTTCATAACTTTTATGGACAGAATTTCTAGGCGCAGCCAAGGCGTTGAGGGGTTCCGGTTTGGTGGCCACGGGATTAGGTCTCTGCTTTTTGCAGATGATGTAGTCCTGATGGCTTCATCTGGCCGGGATCTTCAGCTCTCACTGGATCGGTTCGCAGCCGAGTGTGAAGCGACCGGAATGAGAATCAGCACCTCCAAGTCCGAGTCCATGGTTCTCGCCCGGAAAAGGGTGGAGTGCCATCTCCGGGTTGGGGAGGAGACCCTGCCCCAAGTGGAGGAGTTCAAGTACCTAGGAGTCTTGTTCACGAGTGGGGGAAGAGTGGATCGTGAGATCGACAGGCGGATCGGTGCGGCGTCTTCAGTAATGCGGACGTTGTATCGATCCGTTGTGGTGAAGAAGGAGCTGAGCCGGAAGGCAAAGCTCTCAATTTACCGGTCGATCTACGTTCCCATCCTCACCTATGGTCATGAGCTTTGGGTCATGACCGAAAGGATAAGATCACGGGTACAAGCGGCCGAAATGAGTTTCCTCCGCCGGGTGGCGGGGCTCTCCCTTAGAGATAGGGTGAGAAGCTCTGCCATCCGGGAGGAGCTCAACGTAAATCCGCTGCTCCTCCACATCGAGAGGAGCCAGATGAGGTGGTTCGGGCATCTGGTCAGGATGCCACCCGAACGCCTCCCTAGGGATGTGTTTAGGGCACGTCCAGCTGGTAGGAGGCCACGGGGAAGACCCAGGACACGTTGGGAAGACTATGTCTCCCGGCTGGCCTGGGAACGCCTCGGGATCCCCGGGAAGAGCTAGACGAAGTGGCTGAGATAGGGAAGTCTGGGCTTCCCTGCTTAGGCTGCTGCCCCCGCGACCCGACCTCGGATAAGCGGAAGATGATGGATGGATGGATGGATGTCTGTTCTGTATTCATTAAGGGATATTCACACATCTTTATACTGCATCTATATTTCCATGGCTTTTAATCTTTTTCCAGTTGGCAACATTTCATTGTACATTTGTAGAATGACAATAAAGATCTTATTTATTTTCTCCTTCTGAGTTATGCAAATCTGTGTTTAAGAAAAGTTTTTCTTTCTCATGTTGTTGTACTAATTGCAGGATATCATTTTGAAGAAAGACAGTGAATACATTTTTCACATTTTTATGTGTATTCTGGTGACTTAATTCCATCCATTCATCCATTTTCTACCGCTTAATCCCTTTGGGGTCGCTGGTGCCTATCTCAGCTACAATCGGGCGGAAGGCGGCGTACACCATTGACAGGTCGTAACCTCATCGCAACATTTTTCATTGATTTTTGTTTTTGAGATGCATTATATTTGCAATATATTGTAATTAGTTGGGGAAAATAGTATAGATTTTCATATTCATCCATCCATCCATCCATTTTCTACCTATCGGGATAGCGGGGGTGCTGCCGCCTAAATTGTTCTATTTTATTTCATACAATTTTTAATTCAATGGTAATTCTGTAATAATAATACATTTATTTGCAAGTAAATGTATTTCTTGTTATTGTCAGTCATGTACATTTTATCATATTTTTACATACTATTCTAACTTCTGAGATGAAAATGCAAATCTTTAAAAAAAATTTGAGTACCTTTTTACTTTTAATTTGAACTTTTTGGTCGCTTTGATTTTGTCTTTAAAATGCATTATATTTTCAATATATTTTGGGAAACATTTTCATACATTTTCAAAATGTTTCATTGTTTTTATATTTTATATCTAATTATCAAATAATTTAGTCGTAAAGTTTTCAAAAATTAATGTGTATTTTATCAGATATATTTATTTAAATATAAAATATATCAATAATATAGTATATATAAATATATAGTAGGGCAGCACGGTGATGGGGGGTTAGTGCATCTGCCTCACAAGACGAAGGTCTGGGGTTCGATCCTGCGCTCAGGATCTTTCTGTGTGGAGTTTGCATGATGTTATCCCCGTGACTGCGTGGGTTCCCTCCGGGTACTCCGGCTTCCTCCCACCTCCAAAGACATGCACCTGGGGATAGGTTGATTGGCAACACTAAATTGGCCCTAGTGTGTGAATGTGAGTGTGAATGTTGTCTGTCTATCTGTGTTGGCCCTGTGATGAGGTGGCGACTTGTCCAGGGTGTACCCCGCCTACCGCCTGAATGCAGCTGAGATAGGCTCCAGCAACCCTCTGCCACCCCAAAAATGGACAAGCTGTAGAAAATTGATGGATGGAAATATATAGTATAAAAGTTCAATTTAAAGTACCAATAATAGTCACACACACAGTAGGTGGGGTGAAATGTGTCCTCTGCTTTTGACCCATCCCCTTTTCCACTCCCTGAGAGGTGAGGGGAGCAGTGAGCAGCAGTATTTTGGTGATAACAATACTATACAGCAGGGGTCAGGAACATTTTTGGCTGAGAGAGCCATGAAAGACAAATATTTTAAAATGCATTTCCGTTAGAGCCATACCATATTTTTTTAACACTGAATACAAATGCGTACAATTTTTAAGTAAGACCAACATTTTTAGGGTATAACGACTCTGTAATTCTTTTTAATAACATTGTTTTTTCTTCAACAGGTGCGGTAGAAAAAGGATGGATGGATTAAAATGCAAGAGAATGTTTTATATTTTGAACATTATTTTTAACATCGTGACTACCAGTGGAATTATTCATTACTTATGGTGTTAAGCAATGTCAGCTAAGATTTATCTGAGAGCCAGATGTAGCCATCAAAAGAGCCACATCGGGCTCTAGAGCCATAGGTTCCCTACCCCTGCTATACAGCTTAACTAGATTTATTGACAAGTTAATGTTTTCATCTTATTGTCACTCATGTACTTGTTATCATATCTTTACATAATATTCCGACTTCTGGTATAAACATGCATACATTTGTTAAATTTCTCAGTATTTTTTTCCATTTAATTTTTTATTTTTTGTCCCTTATTTTTGTCTGTTATGTGCATTTTATTGTATCATAACATTATATTGTATTTCTTGCGATGTAGTAATACACTTTAGCTTCCATACAAACATTCATTGTTCTGTTGTATTTACATTGTTTATGTTGCCTTCGGATTGTATTATTTAAGTGTCTTTTGTAACACTGACTGCAAACACGGATGCTGCAATAACAGAGCAATCTCTTGCAAAAGATCAATAAAGCGTTTGTCGCCCTACTTAGCAGCATTCAGCTCAGTTTATTTGCTTGGTACTCAAAGTCTTTTTAAAACACACAGAACAACTTGAGGTCTTACCTTCCAGCGCTGCTCACTCCTTCTCCACCTCTCTGGTAAGCTACTGGAAAAAGAAAACATCATTTAGATCAATCTAGGTGAGTGAGTGTGCATAATTTTATGCTTCAAGTTGCATTCGAGGCACCATTTTGGCCTCACATGCATTTGGAAATCTCTCACACACACATGGGATGTAAGAGGCTTATGAAGAACACAAATGCAGAGCTCTTTGCTTGTTGAGTTTTGGCTTCAGCGCATTTAAAAGCTCCCCCGTGTGTGAGGCGGAGATAAACTTCAAAACTTTAATTACAATCTCACTGCTGACAGGACACGAGGTAGAAGTGCAAGAAATGGATTTAGCCATTGCTCGGTGCAAGTTAAAAGTGTGAGAAAAAGGTTGCAGCGATGGAATTCTAATTGTTGCTTTTTCATCGCAGCAGCGTGCAGCTATTAAAAATGACGCCGCTGTCATATTAAGGCCGCGGGGGGGAAAACAAAACGAGACTGCTAGCCAAACCATAAACATCAATTAAAAGAGCACGCCTTTACAATGAAACCTCCTCACTCTGTTATGGGAAGCTCAAGTTGACCAGTAGTTCAGATCTGCCTTCGCAAATAATGGAAATAATCAGTTCTCGTGTCAAACAGTAGTTCTGACGTAGCATTTTAGCATCGTTAACTGTCATTCAAGTGTTAGAATAAGCTATGCAATGTTTATATTAAAACGTAAATAGCACTTCTTTAATATTACAGTAGGAAAGAGATTCATATGGCAGTCGTCGCAGCCTACCTGACACATGAATCGTGACAAATCGGGGGGTTGCACTATCTACTTTGACCGCCAGATGGAAGAAGAGTGTTGAATATCTTAACACATGTTTTGTGGCTATTCCATACTTGCCAACTCTCCCGGATTTTCCGGAATACTCCCAAAATTCAGCGCCTCTCCCAAAAACCTCCCGGGACAAATTTTGTCCCGCAAATCTCCTGAAATTCAGGCGGAGCTGGAGGCCACGCCCCCTCCAGCTCCATGAGGACCTGAGTGACGTATCTGAGAGAGTGCCTGCCCAATGACGTTATAACTGCAGAATGATCGAGGGCTAATTCTTGGTTTCTTATGTGGGTTTATTGTTAGGCAGTTTCATTAACGTCCTCTCAGCACAGTAACAACACACAACAACAGCAGTCACGTTTACGCCTACCACCCTACCGTAAGGCAGTTTGTCTGCCGTAAACAGCATGTGACACTCTTAAACAGGACAATACTGCCATCTACTGTACATGCACCAGCAATACATCTCCAGGCAACTTCAACCCTTTATCCTCCTACATTCCCATTCCATCTCCCCGGATTGTTAATGTAAATAATCGACTGTATTTCTAATGTATATATTTGTTCTTATGCTATCTGAACTCACTATGTTCTCTGCTCGCTGTACATATCCTACTAAGTCACACCTACACTGTTTCAATGTCCATTTCTCTGTTGATGCAATTGTTGATGACTAAAGTACTGATATCAACCACAGCTCCTCATCCCACCCCCGGATTGTAAATAATTCAATGTATATACTCTGATGATTAACTTGTGTGATGACTGTATTATGCTGATAGTATATATTTGTATTACGACTTAAACAAGTTAAAAAACGTATTGCGGTGTTACCATGTAGTGGTCAATTGTACGGAATATGTACTGTACTGTGCAATTTACTAATAAAAGTTTTAATCAATCAATCAATCATGCATATGTGACAATAACATCTACTTTAGAAAGTGCACTGCACAACTGCGTGCACAACAGCTGTAAATAACCCCGCCCCCCACCCCCAACCACACGCACCGCCCCACCGCCGACCCCCATCGCCCACCTCCCGAAATCGGAGGTCTCAAGGTTGGCAAGTGTGGGCTATTCTAACTTTGGCCACAGTGTCAGTTGCTTTGTAGAGTGGCACTTTCCATCATTTTCAGCAGACTGCAATGCTAAATGATTAACCCCCCTTATTCTCACGGAGATCCACCCAGGAAAAGGGGCCATATGAAACCATTCCCTACTATAAGAAATGTTTTTTGCGGTCTCATAGAAGGCAACAAAAAAGCTAAATTGCTATACACCAGGCATAGTGTAGATTTCAGTCCATTTAGAGGTGGATTGTATAAATGCCTGCGTCACTAGAGTTCCCACAGCAAGTCTAATTGCTACGTCGGTGGTCTGTCCCGCCCTTTAAATCGCATCCGTGGTTGCCGGCGGCCAGTCGATCAAGTTAGCGCAAGTTTTGGCGGCGTTTTGACTAATCTACAAGATTATGAGTGAAAAAACTACACAAAACAACTCTGAATACCTTAAGACTTTTGCTGAATTAGCAAATTATTAATGAATGTGTCGTGCAAGAGTGCTTACCTGTTGGTGTGAAGGTGAAAGACGGCACTGTAGAGGGAAGAATACATATTGATTAATATAATAATAATAATAATAATAATAATAATAATAATACATTTTACTTATAAGGCGCCTTTCTGGGCACTCAAGGACACCGTACAAAATCAAAACAATAAAATCAAATTGGATGAAAATGACAACAACAACAAAGATGGATAAGATAAGATGATTACATTGAATAAGCAGTAAGGAATAGGTGTGTTTTGAGTCTTGATTTGAAGAGAGATATTGAGTCTGAGTTACGAAGGTCTGGTGGTAGAGAGTTCCAAAGATGTGGGGCAGAGCATGGTGGACAGTTATGCAGAAATATGCATAATATAATTGTGCATTATGTTAAAAGAATGACTACACTTGTAAAAACATGTTGTCAAAACACAGAAAAGTAAGCACAGTGTTGAATTGATACCTTTCTGACTGCGTCAATCAAAAGTATTGTTTACTCTGTGAGGGCAGAATTTCATGCCTCTTTCTGTCATGCTATGATCCCCCTTGCTGGGACAAATTGCCCTCATACCCTCCATGTGCATAAAGTTTCCCAAGCGCCTAGTCGGGTCTGTGGTGAGCTGCTCGTTTACGGTTTCCTTTGAACTGATGCAGCCCTGCTGGGGGCCCTCCAGGCGGCGCTATGCTGCTCTTCGCCTTTGAACAGCGTCCAAGAGGAACATCTGAGGCGGCCATGTTGACAATTAACGCCATGCCGAGTGTGACAAACGCTTTTTCATGAACTTAAATCAATCGTTTTTGATTTTTATTTTTTTTTAATTGAGGACATAATTGCTCCAATACCATTTCAGTGTTTTTGCTGTTGAGTCACGACACTTGAGCCGCCCTTAATGTTTTAAAATGTGATGTGTTGGATAAACCACAGCGACAATGCCCTAACTTAACCTGTTTCACCCCGAGCGCACGGTTGCCTCACATGGCAATTACACTCGTCTCCAAGCGCTCTCAGCTTTAACAGTAAAGAGCAAGGAAGAGGTGGACAAAGGAAGACAAGAACATGACTTTGTCTGTTAAATTCCACCATGTTCTCGCTCTTTGGTGTAGAGAAGAAGAAAAAAAAGGTCAACGTTAGTGTGAAATAAAATAGTGTTCTCATTTTATTGGTCCAAAGGAGTGTTTCAAGATT
>NC_084628.1:15616686-15746686 GCF_033978795.1 Nerophis ophidion
ATACGCCCTCGCTCTGGTTTTTACTCATTTTGTCTTCCGTGCGAGGCACATGAAAGACAAAGCTGCTTCACCCCCGCCGTGCTCAAAAGATTCTTCTCGACTGGGGACGTCAATGTTTCATGTCGATACTATTATAATTGGAAAATCTCAAGCAAAGCACCGAGACTGTTGCTCTTCTTGGACTCTACAGGTGTCTAACCACAGACCATCCACACCCGAGCTCACGCCGTGACGGATGGGTTCTGTTCACCCCTTCCCTGAGGCGTCTTGTTCCACGCCCGGTGTCGGAAGGAACATGACAACAATCAACATGGGAGGAAATCGTGTCAGTCACAGAAGGAGATGCTTCACAGCGTCGTTCCGTCACACATGCCAGCAAACATGCCGCGCCATGCCGGTGTGTTGGTGTGGATTATGAGGATAAGAACACACCACATGCATGATTCATACATGTTGTATTTGTAAAAATATTGCTTCCATGACGACAGGGTGGGTGCTTGTAGTCTATTTAATTCATATTATTATTAGGGGTGTAAAAAAATTGTTTTTCGAATGAGTCGAGATTCTTATTTGTAACAATTCTTTATTGATAAAAATTTATTTATTTATTTTTTTTAAATCTGTACTGCCCTGGCAAATCATATAGTTGATGTAGATGCCCACATTTGCTGTACAGATTTACTTTTAAAAAGAAAATCATGGGATACTTCTCATGTTGCCTTATTTGTATTTACTTGATTAATTGTTTAAGTAGACTTTTATTAAACAAAACCAGTTTTCTTTATAGTAATATTGACATCTATTTTATGGAGGAATGTAGTCAATCATAGAACTGGCACACAATGTTATTAAAAAAGTATTGATTTTGTATCGAGAATTGATTCTGAATCGAATCGGATGGTGCCCAAAGATTCACAGCCTAGTTATAATGTTAAAATATATATTTAAATTTCCTTGGGAATTAGGAAATTATTACGGAAAAAATGTATGGGGAAAAAAATAGCATTAAAATGAACGGACAATAAATGATAAAATATTATAGTACAAAACAACCAGATTGGGAATTAGTTTACTTAATTAAATGTTACTTTTATTTATTTCTAAAAAGACACTCGAACATTTTTTATAAATAAAACAAAACTTTTTAACATCAAATTGTGTTTTTTTTTTAAATAATGAAATATAATTATATTATTATTGTGTTTATACCATACAGCAGTGGTTCTCAAATGTTTTTCACCAAGCACCACCTCTTTAGTGACTTAATTTAAAAATACAGTAGCATAGTAGGCCGAAGCATTCATTAAAAACAAGGCAGAAGTTTTATTTACCAAGTATATTTAATATTTTTGGTCATCATAACATTACACAGTTTGAACAGTAACACAGGGTTTAAAAGATAGGAAAATAAAATAATGTACTTAAAATAATGAATACAAAATTGGGCGTACCAGTTGATGGAGCCCGCGTAACGCTAGTGATACACGTACCGTAGTTTGAAAGCCTCTGCTATACAGTTTTTATGGAAAGAGTATGGTAAACAATAAAAATAAAAACGTTAAATATTTACAAATATGTATAAAAAAAAAAAATCCGATGGAAATGTGAAAAGTATTTTCAAGAAATTGTCCACCCTATTTGCAACCCGTGTGAATAATTAAAAATGTTGCGCTATTTTTATCAATTTTAACTGTGTTTTATGTATATATATATATATATATATATATATATATATATATACACACACACACACACACACAAATTGTTTCGGGCTTATTTTGATTGTGATTAATATTTTATTTTTCTGTTTTAATCTGCACAGCACTTTGGTGTCAACAGTCTGTTGTAAAAATGTGCTGTAGACATAAATCTACCTTGACCTTCACTTTGGAAATGTGCAAAAATATTACCACAAATTGTCAGAAACTTGTGGGAATGTTAATATTGGACAGAACCAGCTGATTGGTGGCATTAAGGCACATCTAATTGCTTTGAAAGGATAAGGGAAGCAAAGTTAATCGCCATAATTAATTACTTAACTTAATTGATTATTTCTTTAATCTTAATATTTAATTTTAGCAAGACATTTTGGACATGCTTCTCACTTGGGGGGGAAAGTCCTTGGACACCAATCCTTACAAAAATATCCCAACATCTTGTTTCAGTTTCCCCCAGAAGAACAGAAGCTGAGGATTATTTTGTCCAACGTCAAATAAGATGCTTTCTTGACTCACCAAGTTGGAAGTAGGTGACGTCGCTCTTGACCCCTGGCCCTGCCCCCGTGCTGGCCGCCACCTCCACGCTGTAGCGGATCCCGGGGGCCAGACTGGGAATGAGCACGGAAAAGGTGGCGCCGTCCACGGTGCGGTTGACGTGGTACCGGCTCTCGTTCCCCAAGCACCAAACCTGCCACCGGGGGAGAGAACGACACATTAGGAAAGCGAAGAACCACATCCATCATGGCGGCTGCTACCGTTAATTGGGCCGACTCTCAGCAGGACGCGCGGGTCGCGTTACACGGCTGAGGTCGGAAAGGATTCTGAAAACATGACTTTATGTTTTCCAGGCGGCGCTGGACAAAGAGTCAGTATTAAGCGAGGTAGCCATAACATGTCTCGGTGCAGCCTTAAGTCCATGGAAAACAAATGGCGATCCGTAATCAGGCCCATAAGCCAATTCGCTGCTTGTGGGCGCCGTCACTCCAGGGAGAGACGGCCTGCTCCCCTGTCAGCCAAAAAGCAGGGCCACAAAGAGGACCGCGCATACTTCCCCGAACTCACGCTTTCCCAACACACTTCCCGGGGATTGAATGTGTTTGCTCTTGCATGAGTCGACTACAAAGCGCCGACATTCTCTGTGAGGGGAAAAGCAGTGAGTGGGAGTGCTGCTCTGAAACCTAGCGTGAAAACATCTCCCATATTATTTTACTACATGCCGCTGTCGTGACACAGAATCCATGCCAATTAAAACCCGCAGCATCGTTTGGAGAAATTAGGCTATATAGGCACCAGCGGCTCCCGCGACTCCGAAGGGAATAAGCGGTAGGAAATGGATGGATGGATCCAGAGAGTGGAGGTGCAAATAATTATTTGAACTAATAAGACTTTTTAGAAAAGAGCCATATAAACCCAATCCATTCTGTTTTTCTGTTTGATATTTTGTGATGGATATCCATTAAATTTTTTCCAACAGTTTTTGAATGTTTCTTTTTAACTTCAAAACAAAAGATGAATGTAATGTTTTTGTTTTTTTTGACAATATGAATTTGTGCCTTTATAACATGTGGATTCTCCCCAAAATATTGATGTTGGCCTTTTTACATTATAACTTCCATCCATCCATTTTCTACCGCTTATTCCCTTTGGGGTCGCTGGTGCCTATCTCAGCTACAATCGGGCGTAAGGCGGAGTACACCCTGGACAAATCGCCACCTCATCACAGGGCCAACACAGATAGACAGACAACATTCACACTCGAACACGAGGGACCTTTTAGTGTTGCCAATCAACCTACCCCCAGGTGCATGTCTTTGGAGGTGGGAGGAAGCCGGAGTGATAAATAAAACTTATAACTTGTGACTATATATATATATATATATATATATATATATATATATATATATATATATATATATATATATATATATATATATATAGTATAATACAACACAAATAAGATATAATTTCAAAGAGCAAATAATAAATATTTGACATAATTATAATTTTTAAAAAGAGCCATAAAAACCCAATCCATTATATTTCTACGTTTGTTTTCTATTAATATTTTGATGGCTATCCATTTATTTTTACTTTTTTTTTTTTACAAAGTTTGATCATTTGTACACATTTTTTTTGTAAAATGTGTGGATTTTCACCAAGTCCATATATATATTAATATTTAATTGATTGATAATTGATCGGTAAATTATCATTATTAATTATATATTAATATATCCATCCATCCATCTGTCCATTTTCTACCGCTTATTCCCTTTCGGGGTCGCGGGGGGCGCTGGCGCCTATCTCAGCTACAATCGGGCGGAAGGCGGGGTACACCCTGGACAAGTCGCCACTTCATCGCAGGGCCAACACTGATAGACAACATTCACACTCACATTCACAATTTAGTGTTGCCAATCAACCTATCCCCAGGTGCATGTCTTTGAAAGTGGGAGGAAGCCGGAGTACCCGGAGGGAACCCACGCATTCACGGGGAGAACATGCAAACTCCACACAGAAAGATCCCGAGCCTGGATTTGAACCCAGGACTGCAGGACCTTCGTATTGTGAGGCAGACACACTAACCCCTCTGCCACCGTGATATATATATATATATATATTAAAATATTGTATTAATTATAATTATAATTGGGGACGGCGTGGCACTGTTGGGTGAGTGGCCATGCCAGCAACATGAGGGTTCCTGGTTCAATCCCCAACTTTGTCACGTCCATTGTGTCCTTAGCAAGACACTTCACCCTTGCTTCTGATGGTTGGTGGTTAGGGCCTTGCATGGCAGCTTCCGCCATCAGTGTGTGAATGTGTGTGTGAATGTGGAAGTAGGGTCAAAGCGCTTTGAGTACCTTGAAGGTAAAAAAGCGCTATACAAGTACAACCTATTTATCATTTATCAATAGCATACATGACTTTGAAGGTAGAAAATACAAGTATAACCCATTTACCATTTAATTACGACTCATCATAATATATTACAATAAAAAAAAAATCAAATTAAATTTGAAAAAACATAAATTTGACATCTAAGTCCCAATCTGTTTAATAGTCTTTGATCTATTACTTTGTTAAATGTATTTTTTAACTTAATACAGAAGTTGAATGTAATGGAAAATTGATCAATTATGAACCATCATTAAAAAATTACAACAAAACTCAAATACAATTTGAATTATTTGACATAATATTTTTTATGCAGATCCATTACTTTTTTTTGTGAATATTTAAAGGCCTACTGAAACCCACTACTACCGACCACGCAGTCTGATAGTTTATATATCAATGATGAAATATTAACATTGCAACACATGCCAATACGGCCTTTTTAGTTTGTTGTCTGTCTATCTGTGTTGGCCCTGCGATGAGGTGGCGACTTGTCCAGGGTGTACCTGCCTTCCGCCCGATTGTAGCTGAGATAGGCGCCAGCGCCCCCCGCGAGCCCGAAAGGGAATAAGCGGTAGGAAATGGATGGATGGAAATTACAATTTTAAATTTCCCGGGAGTTTCGTCCTGGAAACGTCGTGTAATGATGACGTGTACGCAAGACGTCACAGGTTTTTAGGAAGTATGAGCGCTGCACACAAACACACAGCTAAATGTCGTCTGCTTAAACGGCATAATTACACAGTATTTTGGAGATCTGTGTTGCTGAATCTTTTGCAATTTGTTCAATTAATATTGGAGAAGTCACAGTAGAAAGATGGAGTTTGGAAGCTTTAGCCTTTAGCCACACAAACACACGGTGATTCCTTGTTTAAAATTCCTGGATGTGAAACGTTACTATGGATCAGAGCACGGTGAAGCGAGCATGAATCAAGACGGAATGTCAACCAGCAGGTTTTGGTGAGAAAATTGTGGTTAAAAAGTCAGTTCTTACCGGTGAAAAGCTGAGCTTGTGTCATCCATAGCTGCCATCGACTCCCCTGAGACACTGCACGTCAAAACACCCGTGGACACACCCTTCCGACTATCAGGTAATATTAAACTCACTAAAGCACTAGCAACACAATAGAAAGATAAGGGATTTCCCAGAATTATCCTATTAAATATGTCTAAAAACATCGGAATCCGTCCCAATCGCGTTTCTTATTTTTTTAACTTTTTTTTTTTCTAGTCCGTCGCTATCAATATCCTCAAACACAAATCTTTCATCCTCGCTCAAATTAATGGGAAAATTGTCGTTTTCTCGGTCCGAATAGCAGTTTTTGTTGGAGGCTCCCATTATAAACAATGTGAATATGTGAGGAGCCCCCACACTTGCGACGTCATCATCCGCGACTTCCGGTAGAGGCAGGGCTTTTGTCTTAGCACCGAAAGTTACAAACTTTATCATGGATCAATCAATCAATCAATGTTTACTTATATAGCCCCAAATCACTAGTGTCTCAAAGGGCTGCACAAACCACCACGACATCCTCGGTAGGCCCACATAAGGGCAAGGAAAACTCACACCCAGTGGGACGTCGGTGACAATGATGACTATGAGAACCTTGGAGAGGAGGAAAGCAATGGATGTCGAGCGGGTCTAACATGATACTGTGAAAGTTCAATCCACAATGGATCCAACACAGTCGCGAGAGTCCAGTCCAAAGCGGATCCAACACAGCAGCGAGAGTCCCGTTCACAGCGGAGCCAGCAGGAAACCATCCCAAGCGGAGGCGGATCAGCAGCGCAGAGATGTCCCCAGCCGATACACAGGCAAGCAGTACATGGCCACCGGATCGGACCGGACCCCCTCCACAAGGGAGAGTGGGACATAGAAGAAAAAGAAAAGAAACGGCAGATCAACTGGTCTAAAAAGGGAGTCTATTTAAAAGCTAGAGTATACAAATGAGTTTTAAGGTGAGACTTAAATGCTTCTACTGAGGTGGCATCTCGAACTGTTGCCGGGAGGGCATTCCAGAGTACTGGAGCCCGAACGGAAAACGCTTTATAGCCCGCAGACATTTTTTGGGCTTTGGGAATCACTAACAAGCCGGAGTCCTTTGAACGCAGATTTCTTGCCGGGACATATGGTGCAATACAATCGGCAAGATAGGATGGAGCTGGACCGTGTAGTATTTTATACGTAAGTAGTAAAACCTTAAAGTCACATCTTAAGTGCACAGGAAGCCAGTGCAGGTGAGCCAGTACAGGCGTAATGTGATCAAACTTTCTTGTTCTTGTCAAAAGTCTTGCAGCCGCATTTTGTACCAATTGTAATCTTTTAATGCTAGACATGGGGAGACCCGAAAATAATACGTAGTCGAGGCGAGACGTAACAAACGCATGGATAATGATCTCAGCGTCTTTAGTGGACAGAATGGAGCGAATTTTAGCGATATTACGGAGATGAAAGAAGGCCGTTTTAGTAACGCTTTTAATGTGTGCCTCAAAGGAGAGAGTTGGGTCGAAGATAATACCCAGATTCTTTACCGTGTCGCCTTGTTTAATTGTTTGGTTGTCAAATGTTAGAGTTGTATTATTAAATAGAGTTCGGTGTCTAGCAGGATGTTCTCTACTAAATCCTTTCAGCAAAAATATGGCAATATCGCGAAATGATCAAGTATGACACATAAAATGGACCTGCTATCCCCGTTTAAATATGAAAATCTAATTTCAGTAGGCCTTTATGTTTATAATGCACCCCCCGTGACCCTAAAAGGGACAAACAGTATAAATTGGATGATGTTTTTTTCTTTGTCTTCTGATGGCTATCCATTTTTGAATAACTTATGAATTGATCTCTTTAACTTAGTACAGAAGACAGTATGTATTTTTGTCACCATGCTAATCCTAAACATCTACATTGGCCCACTGTGCATTTATTTGGCATCAGTTGTTGCATGTTCCAGCAGGTGGCACTATTTCACAGCGTTCTGCTCCTCTTCTCATGCTGCTGTCGTTGAGGGCGTCTGGCACACATAAAGGTACCTCTCCTCTGGGAATTTATTTCCACGTCTGTGCAATGTCTCTTCCTCTGTTATCTGACTCTGTCGCATACCTCTTTTTTTTTTTTTTTTTCCTAATCCCGGCTCCTCTTTGTGTCTTTATGTACATTGCACATCCCACTTGCTCAACCTGAGATAAGATTTATTTTTTGGGTTACCTTGTACTCCTGGACCACGCCGTTCTGCTCCTCCTCTGGAGGGGGTTGCCAGGAGACCACGATGGCGGTGCCATTGTCGCCGCTCTCTGTCACTGTAACCTCCCGGGGCGGCGCACTAGGGGCTAAAGGAGGGAATAGACAAAGGAAGAAAAAAAGCATATTACACACCTTTATACAGCATTGTGCAACATTTCCTGGTGCAAAACAACAAAGGAATATTCATCGTATGTAAAATCTGTGTACTTTTTGTACATACTTATCTGACGTTGTGTATTATCTCCATTCTTATGTTCTAATTTTTTTATATTGTGCAAGCTGGCAGCTGTCATTAAGTACTTGCAATTAAGCAACTGGCACATCTTTATTACATATGTAAATGTAGAGGAGGCCTGGGGTACAGCACCACATTTTGGGCCCCCATACACAAGACTCGTTTGGGCCACCCTTGCTGCCCCACACATACACACTTGCTATGTTTACATGCTCTATAAACAAACTATCATATGAATTTGGTTGAAACCAGCTTTTTAAAACACACGAAAACACATTGATTAGGTTTTTGGCTTTAAAATATGGGGTTAACATTTATAGACTGGAAGCTACATAGTTAGTTGTTTTTTTAAAACAAAAAGTTTGTTGTTTTAGTGCCAACAAATTCAGTAGAAAGTGGCCAGAATATGAATTAAAATGATGATTTAACCTTTCATTTTTCTATGAAATATGATAATAGATCATTAGATTATTACTATGATTATATTATTATTAATGCACCTCCTGGGGGTTAAGCCTCCCCGTGTCCTTGATAACTAGTGACGCCTCTGTTTTGACGTTAATCGAGGGTCCTTGAACACACCACAGTTATGGGCAATGTGATGCAAAACTAAAACTTGTACATAACTCTCTCCTAAACTGCCACCAATAGATTTTTGGCATTCACCTCATCCTTGCAACAAACTGATGTTTGTGTGTGATTGAGTGATTGATTGAAATTTGTATTAGTAGTTTGCACAGTACAGTACATATTTTGTACAACTGACCACTAAATGGTAACACCCGAATAAGTTTTTCAACTTGTTTAACTCGGGGTCCACGTAAATCAATTCATGTGGATGCTTGCAGGTGAACTTTGATGACTTTATGACGTCTACGTTTAATGAAGTGTTTGTCTCTATCCAGGTACAATGAAAAATGTTACATTGTCTACATATTTGATATTCTTAATTTGATTCCACCAACCCTTTTTTTGTTCAATAATAGCATTATATATTAATTGTATATTAAAGTTATGGAGTCATTTTTTACAATTACATATTTAAATGGCAAACAACAAATCGTCAAACTGTACAAAAGCCCAGGGGGCCCTTGTGCTGCTTAGGGCCACAATACAACATCTCCACTTGCACCTCCACTTTGATGCCCCAGTCACGGGTAAGCAAGCTTTTGAATTATTTTGAGCAGTGGTGTCCAAAGTGTGGCCCAGGGGCCATTTGAGACCCACAGCTATTTTTTTTTACACATTTAAAAATATTATTAAAAGAGAAAAAAAACATAAACATGTGGAATAAAAGAGCAAACAGGTGAAATGTAACAATCAAAGGCTGCAATTTTGACTCTAAAAGCTGCCATGGAGGCTGTTTATTCTTTCTTTAAAAAATGTTACTACTCAAAAAAAAATGTAATTACAGATAATGTTTTTTTTTTTTTTTTTACAAATTATTGACCTATTCAAGCCTCCAACTATTTCATATCAACAATTCTACTTTGAAGCATTTTTTGTAAAATATTGCCTATTTTGTGTGTTGGTAAAAAATAAATAAATAAACAAACAAAAACGTATACTCTTCAGATAGACCTGAAGTTGATCTAGAGACTTGAGTGTTTAAAGTAAAAAAATAGAAATTATATTTATATATTGTAGCTGAGATAGGCGCCAGCGCCCCCCGCGACTCCAAAAAGGGAATAAGCGGTAGAAAATGGATGGATGGATATATAGATATATATATATATATATATATATATATATATATATATATATATATATATATATATATATATATATATATATATATATATATATATATATATATATATATTAAGATTTTCATGAGTGGGACCTTTTTGGGTCCCCAATCATTTTAGTGTGACTTAAAAAAAAAAATCATAATCAATTGCGCTATGAATTATTTAAAGCTCCAATTACTTCACATCAAACAAACAACTTTGAAAATTTTTTTGAGGAAAATATATCATATTTTGTGTTTTTGCCATAAAAAACAGGGTTTTAACAGAAAAAGAATAAAACAAAAACATTTTTTTAATATATTTTTACAATTTTATGACCAAGACCCTTCCAGGTTCCTGGGACCCAACTTGAAGGGAGTCCTGAAGTACTGTATATGTATTGTATTGCTTTTTAAAATGAACAATATCAAAATAACTACGGCCCTCAGTGGAAATAGTTTAAACACCCCTGATTTTAAATATCCTATTTAGTACCTATAGTAACTATGTCGGTTGTTCATTGTATCCGTTCATCATTAAGAACTAGTTAAGATTGGCCTGGTGATTACGCCCCCTAATAAAAACCGCTGTATGCAAGGTAAAAGATGTCAACTCTTTCCTCCCCTGCTGTCAAGAAAACATGTATGAGGCGATCAAAGGAGGGAGAAGATCAGAACGTAAAGCAGTAAACACTCTGCGGGCACATTTTTCCTCCACAGTATGCTGCCGATTAAAATGTGCAGTTCCGTGGCGAGCGAGCGCCACGCCCTGTGTGTCGCACATGAGCTTCCATAAGGCCCTTTTTAAAGCGCTCATCCAGTATACCTAAATGTCGCACGTTTTCCCCGTACCCCCCCCCCCCCCCGCCTCTGCCTGGTGTGAACAGCTGTTGTGTGCTCACACACATGCAAGCTGTGCATATAAAATTGTGTAAACATGAAAACACGCGTGCACACATGCGAGCTTTGAAGCGCTTAAAAGCACACACATTCACACACGAGCGCACCTTCCTCCAGGGTTCTGCCGATTTTGACCTCGCTGTCGGTGCCTTGGAACTCGTTGAAGAAGGGCCGCACTTTGAACTCGTACGTGGCGCCTTTGCGGAGCTGCGGCACCACGGCGCTGTCCTCGCCGGGCGTGCGCACCTCGAACACGGCCCAGTCGCTCCGTTGCTGACCCTCTGGCGAAGGGCGAAACATCACCTTGTAGCCTTGTATGTACTGCGACTGCTGCTCCACCTAGTGGACAAAACGGGAATACAGTGGTGTAAGCTTGTCTTTTACTGTTCTCATTGTAATCTAACATTTTTCACCAAGTACCACCTCAGAAAACACCTGGCTCTCCAAGTACCACCATAATGGTCAACATTAAAATACAGTAGCATAGTACGCCTAAGCATTCATTAAAAACAAGGCAGATAATTTATTGAACACGTATATTTAATACGGGCTTCACGGTGGAAGAGGGGTTAGTGAGTCTGCCTCACAATATGAAGGTCCTGCAGTCCTGGGTTCAATCCCAGGCTCGGGATCTTTCTGTGTGGAGTTTGCAGGTTCTCCCCGTGACTGCGTGGGGTCCCTCCGGGTACTCCGGCTTCCTCCCACTTCCAAAGACATGCACCTGTTGATTGGCAACACTAAATTGGCCCTAGTGTGTGAATGTGAGTGTGAATGTTGTCTGTCTATCAGTGTTGGCCCTGCGATGAGGTGGCGACTTGTCCAGGGTGCACCCCCCCTTCTGCCCGATTGTAGCTGAGAAAGGCGCCAGCGCCCCCCGCGACCCCAAAAGGGAATAAGCGGTAGAAAATGGATGGATGGATGGATGGTATGTTTAATATTTTTGGCCATTGTAACATTACACACAGTTTGAACAGTAACACTGTGTTTGAATAGAGGAAAATAAAATACTGTACATTAATCAACTGATTATTTGGCGTACCACTGGATGGAGCCCTTGTACCACTAGTGGTACAGTTTGAGAGTCACTGTAATAAGGAACCAAAATTACCAGTCAGTATCACACTTATTAGGGATTTGAACCTTGCAACAAATCGCGATTCAATTCAATTCCTGGGTGACGATTCGATTTAGAATCGATTTTCAATTCAAACGATTCTTGGTTCAAACCATCCATCCATCCATTTTCTACTGCTTGTCCCTTTTGGGGTGGCAGGGGGTGCTGGAGCCTATCTCAGCTGCATTCAGGTGGTAGGCGGGGTACACACTGGACAAGTCGCCACCTCATCGCAGGGCCAACACAGACAGACAACATCCACACTCACATTCACACACTAGGGCCAATTTAGTGTTGCCAATCAACCTATCCCCAGGTGCATGTTTTTAGCGGTGGGAGGAAGCCGGAGTACCCGGAGGGAACCCACAAAGTCACGGGGAGAACATGCAAACTCAACATAGAAAGTCCCCGAGCCCGAGATTGAACTCAGGACTACTCCGGACCATCGTATTGTGAGCCGCATGCACTAACCCCTGACCCTTCGTGCTGCCTGGTTCAAACCGATTCTTGCAATATATTATTTTATACTACTAGATCGTCGATTCGTATTTGTGATGCTCAGTCCATTGGCCATTAGGAATAGCTTCCACAGAGGCTGCTAGCAGCTAGCTATATCGTCATACACTATGTGGAGCCGCTCCCTTTACTCAATAACCATTTATTGCAGAAAATAAACTACATATCTTACAAGTATTAATTATCAGTAAGGACGAGGCTAAACATGTCAACACATAGCGGAAGAGCAAGCAGAAACACACAAACTAATAGCTACGCTAGCAGCTAAACTCGCTTGAAACAACATCAATAAATAACTGCTTGGTAAATTTTAAAAACTGTAGATGGAACAGCAGAAAGTAACAGGTATTAACATGAAATTAACAATTTGAGTAATTATATTATGAAAAAACATTTTTATTGTGTACTTTTGACTTCGTGTTGATGGAACAATTGTATGTAATAAAATAAAATTGTCATGATCTGTGGCCCGGATCCTGTTTTGTTATGTTCTGTTAGTTTTGGACTCCCTTAGTCCCTGTTTGCGTACCTCTGGGTTTGTTTTAGTTTACATGGGGATTAATTGGGTTTACCTGCCTCTGGTTAGTGGTCGGCACGCTCAGCTGCTGTCAGCCACTAACCAGAGAGCTATTTAGTCACCTTGCTCGCCACACTCAGTCTGGTTTCATTATTTGCTTCTTGCCACAGTTAAGATCGTACGATCGGCACGTTGTCCCTTCGGTGTGTTTTCTGTTTTTGTACTTCTTTGATTTTTTTCGACAATAAATCATGTTCCTACCTGCAAGTCCTGTCCAGAGTGGTCCGTTTGCATCCCCACAGTAAGCTGCGACCCCCCCCAAGTGACAAGAATAAGGAACTAGTTTAAATATTGTGTTGATTTTATCACATTGTCAATAGCACTCGCCACAAATAGTTTGAAAAAATTATTGGTATCGGCCGATTTAACTCAAGGCTGATATGAATCGGCAGTTTAAACCCCCCCATTTCTAACACATAAACAACAGAATATGTGTAAATGTGTTTATGAAGTTTTTAAAAATAAAGTGAAACCTTAGTGAAAGTGTAGTCCCGTGGAAAGAAACCATGACATTTATATTCAAGTGCAAAAGACTGATATTTATATACTACTTGAAAATAGCCCTGTGAAAATAGTACATTTTTGACCCTGCCTCTTCAAAAAGAATCAGTATGAAGAACTGAAATTGACACCAGAAATCGCCTAAATCCAAATCATGCTCAATGCTTGTAATAAAAAAAAATGTTTTTTTCCTGCACACCAATTACTTATTGTATCTTTTCTTTCTACCTAAACAAAACAATGCGGAAAAGTGGTAGTCCAATGATTGGTCAGTAGAAAAACGAACATCAGGGCTGCGATCTCTGTTCTCAATGAAGCTATTAAAAGAGTGCCAGCTATCGATTATTTTAGTATCGAGTAATCCATCTATAAGTTTGATCGATTAATCAAGTAATCGGGCAAAACACACTTTATAGCCATAATGGGTATTCATTATGAAAATAGTTGAAATGAGCAACAACTTTTCAACTTTTCATAACTGTCACCTTTTTTCGGCAATAAATGCATATTAACACTGACAGTGTACTTTTAAAATAAAAATATTGATAATAATTTTAAAAAGCCCTTCGCTTTTCACATCTACACAAATTATGACATTTAAGCACCACCACTCTCATGTATGCTCTATTGCAGCAGCCTTGCAGAAACAATGTTTATATATTTAAAGTTCAGGGAGCACATTGCGAAACAGGTTTAAAAAATGTGCATTACTTAATAAAGATACTTATTTTTTTCTCTAAATTCAATTAATGGAATAATTACAGCCCTAACAAACAACATGCATAACTAGCTCTTTTGGCTAGTTATGCATGGTGACAATACTTAGGTTTGGTGTTTTAGATGTTTTCCTCATGGCTTTTTGTTATTTTCACTGCATTTTTTTGTCATTTGTGTGTTAAAATGAATTGGAAGAGGAAACATCAACAAACTACAACGAGCATGAGTATGAGAGGCCTAGTGATTAGAGTGTCCGCCCTGAGATCAGTAGGTTGTGAGTTCAAACCCCACCCGAGGGATACCAAAGACTATACAAATTGGACCCATTACCTCCCTGCTTGGCACTCAGAATCAAGAGTAGGAATTGGGGGTTAAATCACCAAAAATGATTCCTGAGCGCAGCACCGCTGTTGCCCACTGCTCCCCTCGCCTCCCAGAGGGTTAACAAGGGGATGGGTCGAATGCAGAGGACAAATTTCACCACACCTAGTGTGTGTGTGACAATCATTGATACTTTAACTTTAACATAGTGGCCACAGTAAGGAAGCGAGGAAACTGGAGTATAATATTGCAGTGTCTGTGTGTTTCTTTTGTCATTTCTTGCCCTCTACTCTCAAATATTACAATGACTATGATGAATCTTCTCCTCTATGTTAGGACTCAGCCAGATCACTTCCTTCTAACTGCTTGATGGAAACATGGCTTCAGGATGGAAAAAGATGCTGAGTGCACAGTAGCACCCCAAAACCGCAATGCAATTGTGAGACCAGCACACCTAAGAGTCCGTTAGACCACGGCGCCAACTTGTCACGCGACCATCCACGTCCCCCCTGCCTGTCAATGTCCCACTTTGGCATTTTGGAACGGCGCAGCCATTTGCACCGACCGCACTATGAGGTCATTGGCCAGAGAGTTCCTGGAAGTCTGGGACTGGTTAAAGAAGGATCAGTTCTCCCAGTGCAGCGTGTTCTCCCTTGATTCAAGTCTGGGGAGCTTTTTTTTGTGCAGCATCAAGTCAACTCGGGATATGCTTCATTGTAAGGCAAGTCGTCATTCTGTTAGTTTAATTAAAGTAGTTTTATGATCGGCAGTTACAACCAGGCTAATATCCTCGTAAGTCCCGGTGGAAGGTTTGCAGCTCTGGCTTTAAAAAAGGCTATCCTATAAAAAAATAAGCTGCCAGCTCAGGTGGTTATGATTAGCCCAAAAGCACAAAACAAAGGAACATATAAAACCAATAAATCCTATGTTAGAAAAAATCTTTTGCTCTTAAAAAACGTGGGAATTATGCTGCTTGACTACGATAGATTCTGGAGTGTTCACAGCAATCTGTTCATTAATATTAATAACCCCGTATAATCACCACAACACTGTTGATCATCATTATTATTGCTCGTATTCATTCACAACTGCTTGTATAGTACTAATAAGGCCTGATCTGCTAAAATCCAAATACCATGCACCAGAGCTGTGAATCTTTGGGTGTCCCACGATTCTATTCATTATCGATTCTTGGGGTCACGATTTGATTCAAAATTGATTTTTCCCCGATTTAAAAGGATTCTCTATTCATTCAATACATAGGATTTCAGCAGGATCTACCCCAGGCTGCTGACATGCTAGCAGAGTAGTAGATTTAAAAAAAAAGCTTTTATAATTGTAAAGGACAATGTTTTATCAACTGATTGCAATAATGTAAATTTGCTTCGACTATTAAACGAACCAAAAATATGATTTATTTTATCTTTGTTAAAATATTGGACACAGTGTGTTGTCAATGTTATGAGAAGTGTTGCTGTGTTGTGTTGCTGGGTCAGGCTTGGTTTTGGAATTGGATTGCATTGTTATGGTATTGCTGTGTATTGTTTTGTTGGAATGATAAAAAAAAAAAGAAAAAAGAAAATAATCGATTTAAAAAAAAATTTGAATTGATTCTGAATCGCACAACGTGAGAATCGCGATTCGTAATTCGAATCGATTTTTTCCCACACCCCTAACACGCACTAAAAAGTGTGTGCTGACTACAACATTGCACATATTATTATGTGCAAATGTTATTATTAGAGTATTGCGGGAAATCTACTAAAACTGCATTGCCAATTAATAACAAGTGCAAAAGTGGTCGAGACTGCCATATTTGAATGAGAATTTTGCAAGGACTATACAGGCAGTGCCTAATGGAGACCCTCATCCAAAGGTCCAAAGTGTTTCCTTATGTTGTACAAAATGCAGCACACACCACCTTTTGGGTTATGGAATTCAATCTGGACAACAGAAACCTATTTTTAGCCCACCGTAGCTTAGGTGGGCCCTGGGAGATGTCGTTGATGTCGTCTGGAGTGATCCAAAATGCATGTATGAGTGCATGGAAATGTACAGTACAGGTCAAAAGGTTGGACACAGCTTCTCATTCGATGCATTTTCTTCATTTTCATGACTATTTACATTGTAGAATGTCACTGAATGCAAAAAAACTATGAATGAGCACATGTGGAGTTATGTACATAACAAAAAAGGGTGAAATAACTGAAAACATGTTTCATATTCTAGTTCATTCAAAATAGCCACCCTTTGCTCTGATTACTGCTTTGCACACTCTTGGCATTCTCTCGATGAGCTTCAAGAGGTCGTCACCTGAAATGGTTTTTCACTTCACATGTATGCTTGAAGCAAACAAAGGGTGGCTATTTTGAAGAAACTAGAATATAAAACATGTTTTCAGTTATTTCACCTTTTTTTCTTCAGTACATAACCCCACATGTGTTCATTCATAGTTTTGATGCCTTCAGTGACGTTCTACCATGTAAATAGTCATGAAAATAAAGAAAAAACATCGAATGAGGTGTGTTTACAAGGCTTTTTTTTTAATTCAGAGAAAACGAACGCAATTTAAAACAACGGACATCAAAACCATTTAGGCAACAAAAAATTATACTGCAGTCTAGATATGTCTGATTTTTTCTTATTTCAGACAATCCAAATATGTTGACGCGCGCACAGACGAAGGAGTCTCTGTCCATTGTCTGTTTTTGCAGCACGAGATCACCTCTTTTCTCTACTTTGTGGGTAACTTTGCCAGTTTCCACTAATACTCTAGAAGTGCTAAATGCACGTCAAGAGATCTCCAGTCTTGATGAATCGCATTGCGAGCGCTACATGATTACATTTCCATCTCATCCTCCCAGTATTGTGTTCATTCTGATGATCAGCATATTTTCTGCATATAAGTGAAGACAGACGCGCTCATTTAGGAGACACAGTCCTCTGTGCACGAGCTTAGTAGAGCAGCTTTGCGTGTGCTATCAAGTTTGCACGCTTTGATAAATGCCAACCTTTACTAAATCAGGCCCACAGAGTACTTCATTTAATGCTGCTTCTGTATTCCCGTTGCATTGTGGTGTTCACCCCTTCATACATAGCACATATTTATATCTAAGTATTACATTTACGTCAAGTATTTTACTGGAATGGCTTCTCTTTGGCACTATCACTAGCTATGGCTCCTGCTTTACTTTGTTTGCGGAGAAGACTCGTGACTGCAGTACATCGCAACACAGTTACACTTGCTGTTCTTAGGTATGCCTCCGTACGATACCAAATATTTTGTATTGAAAACATTTAATATGAATACATTCGGGCTGTGAATCTTTGGAGAACATACGATTCGATTAAATTCTTGGGGGTAACTCGATTCAAAACGATTATCGATTTATAACATTGGATGCCAGTTCTATGACTAACTACATTCCTCCATAAAACAGATAAACATATCTGATTAATTACTTAAAAGAAAACTGGTTTTGTTTAATAAAATGCTTCCCGAACCTTTAATAAGGTAAAATACAAATAAGGGACAAGAGAAGTTTTCAACACTTTTCTTTTCTAAAGTAAATATGTACAGCAGACAGTTGCATCTACATCAACTATATGATTTTATCTGAGTGGCTGGACAGGACATATTGAAAATAAAAAAAATATATATATATTAATATAAATGTTTTAAATCGATTAAGAATCGTTACAAATAAGAATCTTGATTAATATGATTTTTTTTTTTTTGACACCTCTAAAATACAAGTGCCATTACACCATTAATAGACAGTATGTACATACAGTGTATAATAGAGATGCGCGGTTTGCGGTCTCATTCGGGAAGTCCGTGGATAAACCGCGGGTTGGCCGGGTGACATGACGAAAAAATAGATTTTAAATAGATTCGGGCGGGTGGCGGTTGAACCATTTAGACATATTTGATATACATGGTTCAGGGATCGGTAACCTTTGCCGTTCAAAGAGCAATTTTGGACCCGTGTCACAAAGCGAAGACGACAATAGGAGACGTAAACATTCTCAAGAATGTCTGCCGGCAGTCACCCAATTAATATGTATTAGGGCGTGCATTGAAGCCTTTGCCTTTCACGCCTTCTACAACATGTACAATTTACTTGCCAGCCTAGCAATATGTTGTGTGTGGCTTCTGCAGAACACACACACACGACTGAGAGGCATACTGGGTGATACAGAGTACACTAATGGTTGGGATATAAACAATTTTAACACTCTTACTAATATGCGCCACGCTGTGAAGCCACACCAAACAAGAATGACAAACACATTTTGGGAGAACATCCTCACAGTAACAACAGAAACGCAACGCAACAAATACCCAGAATCCTTTGCATCCATGACATTTCCTGACTATATTATACACCCCCGCTAGCAGCAAATCCCGCCACCCCCCCAACCCCCCGTGCGTCGGTAAGGTGGGCGGGGTTGGGGACGCGGGGTGTAAAATATAGCCAGGATGTGTCGTGGATGCAAAGGATTCTGGGTATTTGTTGTGTTGCGTTTATGTTCTGTTACTGTGAGGATGTTCTCCCGAAATGTGTTTGTCATTCTTGTTTGGTGTGGCTTCACAGTGTGGCGCATATTAGTAAGAGTGTTAAAATTGTTTATATCACAACCATCCGTGTACTCTTTATCACCCAGTATGCCTTTCAATCTTGTACGTGTGTTTGCGGAAGCTGCATACAGCATGTTGCTGGACTGGCAAACGGTTCGCACATGATGTAGAAGGCTTCAAAGGCAATGACTTCACAGCACGCCCTTTTCTCGTTATCTGGTGTAGCACCATCCTATATTCGCGAGAACGTTAGCGGCTCCCATTGCCTTCTTTACTTTGTGACACGGGTCAAACTAGCTCTTTTAGTGGTAAAGGTCGCCGACTGCGGATATATAACGACGGGCGGGTGGCGGGTGGTTGCGGTTCTGATAAAATGTTGGTTCGGGTGGATGGCGGGTGGATGACGACTTTAGTGATGCGGTTGCGGATGATATAATTGACTATCCGCGCATCTCTAGTGTATGCAGTACTCTGATACTGTTCTCTACTTTGCTGATGTGAAAGTTTAATTTCCCAATTGCGTTACTAATAAAGGCTTTTTCTCTTCTATCAAGGTGACAAGCACACTGGGAAATAAAGTTTGAAAACAAGTTTATTTTTAGACAGGTGTAAGCTGCTTGTCCATTTTCCTCCCACCTTCAACATCTGCAAGCCATTTCTACTTCAGAGTTGGCCGCCTCCTCCTTCTCACTTATATTACTCTAACAGCCGTCCGCTGTGTTCCAACCTGAGAGGACACAGACTGGCAAGACTGCAGTAGGTACCACCCCATTGGAGTGTTTTAAAGTAGCCCACGCTGCAGATCATAGCTCAAAAGCTGAAACCAGATGGACTCTCAAAGCCATGTCCTGTGCTAGGTTAGTCGGCTTCCGTCCGCAACGTCCTTCCTGCGGGCTGCCAGGACATTAACACCTAAGCTCGCCTCAGCGCTCTGACAAATTAACCGTCGCCACATAATTTCGTGAAGCTCTGAGCACGCTCTGGCAATGAACCGTGTGTGTGTGGGGGGAAGGGAATGAAAGTCACACTCACCGTCCACTGCACCCTGACGGAAGACGAGGACAGGATGGTGGGATTGTGCAGGTGGATGAGAACCTCCCCCAGCTCCCTCTGGATCTGACGATGGTCCACGCCCTGGCTGGTTGGAGGGATGTCTGCATGCAAACCATACTGTAGTAAGACTCTAAAAATATATCTGGGGGGTGACAAAAGGCTGAGGAAGTTCTTCTCACCTTGTGTTTTTACAGCATCAGTGATGGGACTGGGGTCGCTGAGTCCATAGGCGTTGGCTGCCCGCACTAAGAAGAGGTAGACGGCACTGGGCTTCAAGCCCTTCAGTACAAAATACTCTGTTTTCACGTGTTCTGCAAGTGTCTGCCAGCTGCTGCCTGATGCATGACTGTGGACACAACCCAGAAAGGAGAAAAATACATTCACATTGCAAATGGTCGGTGTTCAAAAACAAGAAAAAAAAAAACTGAAATTAGGGGTATTTTATTTGAACTAAGCAAAAATATCTGCCAATAAAACAAGAACATTTGGCTTCTCAAGACTTTCCAAAACAAGCAAAATTAGCTAACCTCAATGAACCCCAAAATACCTTAAAATATGTATACTCTCACTAATAAGTGCACTTTTCTTGGTAGAAACAAGAGACCTTTTTGCTCAATATGTTGAAAAATGTTCTAAATTAAGTAAATGCTAGTGCCATTATCTTGACATAATGATATGCGCTTGGCATCATGTTTTTGTTTTTCATGCTTGAAGTAAGAAATTATTACTTTAAAAAGGTAGTTTTATACTTGTGAGTGTTAGAAAGAATCCCCCCATTATGCTTGGACTTCAATTGTTTGCCCCCCCCTGACTGGGGCAAACAATTGAAGGTGGTGTGTAGATAGTTTTTTTTTTTGTTTTTTTTTTTAAGTTAACACTTGTTCAATAGCAAGTATTGATGCTGAGTTATATACATTTTATCCCACTCAGGTTGTTTGTGTGTTTTGCTTTTTTTAATAATGTTTACAGTATTATTTGCACTTTATACTGTTCACTTTTTTACTGTTTAATGATGCCATTTCAGTTTGTCATGTATAATTTTAGATATTTTGTGTTTATCCTTGAATACCAACTATTGTGTATTATTCAAACTCACTTAATTCAGCTGGCTCGTTGTTATCAAGCGTACTAAAATCTTTTCCAGCATGAATCTGACAACTAAGTAGGCTAAAAAACTTTTAACTTTGATACATGCTCTGATAGGCCAGTTTCGGTATCGGATCGGAAGTGCAAAAACAAAGTCGGTATCGGATCGGAAGTGCAAAAACCTGGATCGGGACATCCCTACTACAAAGTGAATGGAACGGAAAAATAGCAGAGAAAAAAAAAAGTTTGAGATCATTTTTATCTTATAGCAACAAATAACGTAAATGTTCCTTATTTCCTGTTTACCAGCGATATTTAACCTTTTTGACTTTGGGCCCCAACTTTTCCCCTACAGAGGGCCCACTCAAATATTAACACTGAATTGGTAATCACACTCTTAATTTGCATCACATTCAATAATTATATCTAACCTACGTAGAGTTTAAAAAGGATAAACCTTGTCAAATGATATGAAAGCACGTGTTAATAACAAATATTATTGTCAAATACTTATCAAATATACTGCAAAAGAAGGGATTCATAAATTCTGATGAAAAATAAATGTACCCAGGGCTAATATAAATCAATAAATACAATCTAACTAAAATAATAAATGATAATGTATATGTTTCTTGGATAAACTGTCAATAAAATGTAAGTGCAAATGAAAATACAGCCCCCACTTCACGACAGGTTCACCACTTGGTTAGTTCACTGCTTTAGTCATAATGTTTGCGCTTAAATAACTTCTCCATGACATTAGCTCCAGATTTCTTCTGTTTGATATTGTCATTACTGCCACAAGTGGTGGAAAAGTGTATTACAACTGAGTACGGTTTGCAGCCCATTAGGGCAGTGGTTCTCAACCTTTTTTCAGTGATGTACCCCCTATGGGCTTCACGGTGGGAGAGGGGTTAGTGCGTCTGCCTCACAATACGAAGGTCCTGCAGTCCTGGGTTCAAATCCAGGCTCAGGATCTTTCTGTGTGGAGTTTGCATGTTCTCCCCGTGAATGCGTGGGTTCCCTCCGGGTACTCCGGCTTCCTCCCACTTCCAAAAACATGCACCTGGGGATAGGTTGATTGGCAACACTAAATTGGCCCTAGTGTGTGAATGTGAGTGTGAATGTTGTCTGTCTATCTGTGTTGGCCCTGTGATGAGGTGGCGACTTGTCCAGGGTGTACCCCGCCTTCCGCCCGATTGTAGCTGAGATAGGCGCCAGCGCCCCCCGCAACCCCGAAAGGGAATAAGCGGTAGAAAATGGATGAATGGATGGTACCCCCTGTGAACATTGTTTTAATTCAAGTACCCCCTAATCAGAGCTAAGCATTTTTGGTTTAAAAAAAGAGATAAAGAAGTAAAATACAGCACTACGTCATCAGTTTCTGATTTATTAAATTGTATAACGGTCCAAAATATTGCTCATTTGTAGTGGTCTTTCTTGAACTATTTGATAAAATGATATAAAAATAACTAAAAACTTGTTGAAAAATAAACAAGTGATTAAATTATAAATATAGATTTCTACACATAGAAGTAATCATCAACTTAAAGTGCCCTCTTTGGGGATTGTAATAGAAATCCATCTGGATTCAAACTTTAATTCTAAACATTTCTTCACAAAAAAAGAAATCTTTAACATCAATATTTATGGAACATGTCCACAAAAAATCTAGCTGTCAACACTGAATATTGCATTGTTGCATTTCTTTTCACAGTTTATGAACTTACATTCATATTTTGTTGAAGTATTATTCAATAGATATATTTATAAAGGATTTTTGAATTGTTGCTATTTTTAGAATATTAAAAAAAAATCTGCATTAGGGGATGCTCGTGGCCCAACAAAGGGCCCCGGCCTTATGGTTAAGAAAACTGCTGTTTAAAATTGGGCTCATTGAATAGAGCTGCATGTTTTATATTCCTTATTATATTTTCTAACTATTAATTGTATTTGCAGGTCAAATGTAAATACTTTTTAAATTATGTGGAGGGCATATGAATATTACAAAACACTAACACATCATCTGTACAGTGTCAATACAGCTAGTAATTGTGTCATGCACTCACCAAGGTGTCATTTATACATCCTTAGTGAGAATCAAATTTAAAGACGATATCTCGGACTTTAGGGCGATTTGAACAAAATGTGGCATGCGTATGCAAAATTAGCGACTTTTACGAAAAAACAAGTGCAATACGGATCTGCACATGTAGTAGAATTTGGAAAATCCACATTGGAATGTTGAAACCTGATCAGGTTATAATAATTTCACATTTTTTTACCTTATATCAGAGGAAATTCTAGATATTTTAATGAAACGTAAGCTTTATTTTTTTTTAGGATCAGACATTGCAGCTGTTACAGCATGAGCCCTCTCTTCCTTGTTGCTTTTCTGCAAAAAGGCACTGGCATAAAAAGGCTTGAAGAAGCCTTCCTGCCACTATCTTTGGAGAGAGTATCAGAACTGCAACAGAGGGTATGTAAAAAGAACAGCTAGTAGTCGCAGTCATAACCACGGCTTTGCTGGGTTCTGCGTAAAAGGCAGCTAAAAGCTAATAAAAGTCAGATTTTTAGAGCACATTTGCAATATCTTTGTCTAAAAATAGAGTTTTTACAGTAGAGATGGGATTCGTATGGCCCCATTCCTGGGTGGATCTGGCTTGAGAGGAAGAGAGGCGGGTAATCATTTTGCAATGCAGTATGCTGAAAATGATGGAAAGCGCCACTCTACATAGCAATTGACGCTGGGGTCAATGTTGGAATTGGCGCAAAACATATTTTTAAGACATGCAACACTGGATAATGAACGCACCCAAATTTTGTCACGTTTTATGTGTCAGGTAAACCCTGACAAATGGGTCCAAATTAATCCCCTTCCTACTGTATTTCTCAGGTTGCAAACACTTGAGCCTTGTCCAGGGTCTTTACCTGAATGCTTCGATGACGTAAGAGGTGGGCGTGGCTCCAGAATTGAGATTAGGTTTCCAGGTAAGCGTGACAGAAGTCCGGGTAACATCTGTGACCTCGGGTCTGGAGGGGGCACTCGGTATCAAGTTTGGGTCAGTGGGTCTATTTGGTTGGACTGGAATTCCAAACTCTGGAGGAGGAAAGTGAAGAGTTTATTGCCATTTCTTAGCTCCATTCCTCTTCTCTCTAAGTCTAAAGTGGCTGTAAGTGCTGCAAAAACAATATGATCATTTACCTTGGACTTCTAAATGGGCTTTCCACGAGGCCTCCCCGCCAGGGGTTGAGGCGATGCAGGTGTAGGCCCCGGAGTCACTCAGCTGGAAGAGGAAGACATTTGTAGAAATCAAAATGATTTGTGAACATTTGCACTGTTTCCTGCAGCGTGAAGCATCTCTGCTGTGCCTATTGACATTGTGGCATCCACTGTTTATTCTCAATGTTTCCATGCACTCAATTGCTGCGTAGCAAGCAGATGTCACTGCCTGATCATGGCGACATCATTTCTTACAGAGCAGAAACGACCAGGGTGCAGGAGACAGCTTACACTATCTGCTAACTATCCCCATCCACGTAGGGACATGAACAGATGTGACTTTATATGTTTAAGGCCCAAAACCCAGCAGCTACTTCCATTAGCCTCATTTTTTATTATGCCTTATGGCTGATTTTATTAACTAAAATAACCTGCAGTCACTCTGGGACTCTTAATATGTAATGGAATCTGCATTCCCTTTATGGTCGTAGCTTAGAGGCCTCTGATATGATACGTTTTTTAGTGAAAATTATTTTTGTTTTTTTGGGGGGGCCTGAAAACACAACTTCTCAAAAAATTTACAATTATGCTGGATATGCTCAAGTAAAAAAAAAAGTAAAAAAAACACTAACTGTATTTTACTATTTTTATATAATAAACTAATACATATATAAAATACATACAAAATAATAAATATATTAAATAAAAATGTAAATAAAATATATTATTACATTAAAACAACATTTTAATTTAATAACAAATGCACTATATTGCATTCAATTTATTCACAAACATTTGAAATGAAAAGTCTTTTTGGGTTTTTTTGGGCCTGAAAACACAACTTCTCAAAAAATGCACAATTACGCTGGTTTGTTCAAGTAAAAAAAAACAAAAAAAAAAACAATAACAATATTTCATTATTTTTTCTTTAATAAAATAATTAATATATATTAAATACATACAAAATAATACATATATTAAACAAAAATGTAAATAAAATGTATTATTACATTAAAACAACAATGTTTTAATGAAATCACAAATGCACTATATTGCACTCAATTTATTCGCAAACATTTAAAAATGAAAAGTCTTTTTGGTTTTTTTTGGGCCTGAAAACACAACTCCTCAAAAAATGCACAATTACGCTTGATTTGTTCAAGTAGAAAAAACAACAACAACAAAAACAATAACAATATGTCATTATATTTTTATTTAATAAAATAATTAATATATAAAATACATACAAAATAATAAATATATTAAATAAAAATGTAAATAAAAATTTATTATTACATTAAAACAACAATATTTTAATGAAATCACAAATGCACTATATTGCATTCAATTTATTCAAAAACATTTGAAATGAAAAGTCTTTTTGTTTTTTTTTGGGCCTGAAACCCCAACCTCCCAAAAAATGCACAATTATGCTGGATTTGTTAAAAAAAAAAAAACAAACAAAAAAAAAAAAAAAATAACAATATTTAATTATTTTTATTTAATACAATAATTAATATATAAAATACATACAAAATAATACATATATTAAATAAAAATGTAACTAAAAATATATTATTACATTAAAACAACAATGTTTTAATGAAATCCCAAATGCAATATATTGCACTCCATTTATTCACAAACATTTGTAGTGAAAAGCCTTTTCGGGTTTTTTTAGGCCTGAAAACACAACTTCTCAAAAAAATTTACCATTACGCTGGATTTGTTCAAGTAAAAAACAAACAAAAAAAACACTAACTATAATTTATTATTTCTATATAATAAACTAATTAACATATAAAATACATACAAAAATAAATATATTATATAACAAATGTAAATAAAAATATATAATTACATTAAAACAAATTTTTCTTTTATGAAATCACAAATACAAATCAATTACTCCATTATATTAAGAAATAATTACAAAACTATCACAAATGCAGTATGTTGCATTCAGTTTATTCACACAAATATGCAACTTTATAAATAATTAAAAAAATACAAATATATTATTACATTATAAGAACAAATAATTGCCACATTAAAAAACATCACGAATGCCACTATTTGAGAAGAACTGCCCTAGGGGAAACGGGGTAAAACACAGCACACTGACAAAGCTTAACCTATTGTTACTATAACAATCTACAAGGTTAACACAGTTCCAACTCTTTCTTCCCCTCCATTTATCTGGTTTCTTTTGTAAATTGAAGTTTTCATTACATATATGTATTGTTGCATTTCAAACAATTGTATTGTTGATAATAGAAGTAATTATTGTTATTATTCATTATCAATAGTGCTATTTGTATTGGTATTTTTATTGCTCAATTTGAAGTGCAATAATATTCGATGTCATTTCTGTGCTATTAATATTTACTTCACTAACTGCGTCTTTGCTATCACTGTTCGTATCATATTTGTACATATCGTATTTGCTGATGCCGTATATACTGTATATATAGTATGTAAATATGACATATATGTTATATTTTATATTGCGGCTATTAGTAAATGTTTTGTCTGCTTTATACCTTTTGTTTTCACCCTATTTTTGTCCCATTGTGTGCATTATCCTTTCCATCCTTATCCTCTCCATCCTTTGTAACTGAACTACTGTGTGGAACAATTTCCCTCGTGGATCTTTCAAGTTTGTCTAAGTCTAAGTTGTTCTTGTTATTGTTGTTGTTGTTGTTGTCTCTCTGTCTTATTCCGCTCTTATCGCCGCAGTTTCCTCCTCTGTCTTCCTTTTTTTCTCTTATAACCCCCTTCTGCTCCGGTCCGGCTTCGCCAAACATTAATATAAATCCATTTAATAAAGTCATATACAAATACGGCAACAAAGGAAGTATCCCAATTTTTTAAAGTAAATCTGTACAGCAAATATTGGCATCTACATCAACAATATGTGTTTCTTGAGAAGCTGGACAGGACAAGAAAAAAAAAATCATGAATACAGTTACGGATACAACGATTATTTAATTAATTCAATTAAAAAAAAAAGCTTGGATTAATATACTGTTGCTTCAATTAATTGTGTTACTAATAAAATTGATCAAACCCGGAGCATGGAATGCCGAGAACTTGAAATGCATGGACATAGTTTAGACATATCCCTTTTTTATTTGTATCAATACACACATTAAAAGTGGAATTTCAATCTTGATTTGTGATTTATCAGAAGAAAAAAAAAGAATGAAGGTCATGGCAAGCGTGTTGTGTTTATTTCAACCAGTTTCCCTAAGATACGCATTGAAGCTATAAAGTGATTTTTAGCAGGTTACTCAATTAATCGAACATGATAATTGAGAGATTACTAGATTAATAAAATAATCGATAACTGCAGCCCTAAATGCAGTATACTTCGCAACATTTTTGCACAGAGTGGCTCCAAATAATGGTGCAGTAGTACGGAGTGTGATAAACTCATGACCGCCTGGCATGTGTGGCAGAAAAACAATATATGACACGTGTGTGAGTGTGTGTGTGCGTGTGTGTGTGTATTAACCACAGGGTGTGCACACCACATTAATAAAATCAATTACCTCGCACGTCAAATCATCTTCATGAAAACACCATCCAAGAGAAATGACACCTCCATTAATAGAAAGTGCTCTCCCGGTTTCCGCACTTAAATAAGTGGTATGTGGGACGCAGACAATCCCCCCACCCGCCCCACTACACCCTCCTTCCCCGCTCGGCTCTCACCACAGGTCCAATCACACTGCAATCTTGTCTAACCACAAGACATGCCAGCAGTCATCAGAACGCCGCAAACTGACGTGAACCTTGACCCTGGGACGCCTCCGTCTATGTGTGTGCGTGTGTTCCAGTGGCGTTCACGTATGCTCGCTCACACACAACAGTTTCGCACGGCAGGTGACGGACAGCCAGTGAGTGGCGGCCCACTGGTGGAGAACACGTGTTATTTGCAAACCTGCGGGGATTTTCCCAGCATGCCATGGAGGTGAGACATACACTATTTTTTTTTAATGTTATTCTAGGCCAAAAAAAAAAAGAAGACATTCAAAGACATCGTACATTTGAAGTCTAGAGATAATTATGTGCAAAACAACTTATCCCCGAACAAGTCTGAGGTTTTCTTCCTTTTACTCACACCAGTGACCTATTCCAAAAAAGCGCCCTAAAGGTTGTTGGTAAATTAGCAAGCAAGACGAGGAGATACTTAGTGCTACTTTGTTTCGCATTTGCAAACAGCTAAAATTATGCACAAAGCAAAGTATAACCTGCTACCCATGAGTGTACAACAATTCTTCCAAAAAAATAGGAAAATATAAAGTCAGAGGAAGATCTAATATAAAATATTTGTATGCACGTGCAACACTTTATTCCAGTATGTGGAATACAATTATGGAATGGATTAAGCAAAAATGTCAAACAATGTACTAATATGATCCACTTTAAGAAACTGTTCAAACTTAAGGTGTTCACAAACAACAAATAATAAACACCTTGATAAACATCTAGAACTTTTTTGAGAATTTTTTATTTTTCATCTCATTATGTGAATCACGAGGTTGTATTTGGAATATATTAATGTAAATTGTGTGACAAGATGAGAACAGGAAGTGAACAAATGTGTTAGTAATTGCTATGAATTGGAAAAAGGGGTAGGATTAAATGAGCTGTGCATCTTCCCACTCATTTTCCAAACGTAAGGAAGAATTAGAATATGTAGATTATATGATGTATCATATTGTATCTATATAATTTACATCAGGCCTGTGCACATATTTTGACTGGGGTTTAAATTTAGTGAAAGCAATGTGGGCCTGTATATCTAATTCTAGGAACACTTAATGGGAGCCTCTGATAAAAAGAGCTATTCGGACCGAGAAAACGACAAATTCCCCATTAATTTGAGCGAGGATGAAAGATTTGTGTTTGAGGATATTGATAGTAACGGACTAGTAAAAAAAAAAAAAAAAAACTAGTTAAAAAAAAAACGCGATTGCATTGGGACGGATTCAGATGTTTTTAGACACATTTACTAGGATAATTCTGGGAAATCCCTTATCTTTCTATTGTGTTGCAAGTGTTTTAGTGAGTTTAACAGTACCTGATAGTCGGAGGTGTGTGTCCACGGGTGTGTTGACGCGCAGTGTCTCAGGGAAGTCGATGGCAGCTGTATGGACGGCGCAAGCTCAGCTGATCTCCGTTAAGAAACGACTTTTTACCACAATTTTCTCACCGAAACCTGCCGGTTGACATGTAGTCGGGATCCATGTTCGCTTGACTGCTCTGATCCATAGTAAAGTTTCACCTCCGGGAATTTAAAAAAAGGAATCACCGTGTGTTTGTGTGGCTAAAGGCTAAAGCTTCCCAAATCCATCTTTCTACTTTGAATTGTCCAATATTAATTGAACAAATTGCAAAATATTCAGCAACACAGATGTCCAAAATACTGTATAATTATGCGGTTAAAGCAGACGACTTTTAGCTGTGTGTGTGTGCAGTGCTCATATTTCCTAACAGTCCGTGACGTCACGTGTACACGTCATCATTACGCGACGTTTTCAAGAAGAAACTCCCGAGAAATTTAAAATTGCAATTTAGTAAACTAAAAAGGCCGTATTGGCATGTGTTGCAGTGTTAATATTTCATCATTGATATATAAACTATCAGACTGCGAGGTGGGTAGTAGTGGGTTTCAGTAGGCCTTTAAATGAAACTTTTACAACATTTTTAGCAAAAAAAAAAAAATGACATGCTTTTAGACAAAACATTAAAAAAAAATGTTTAGGTATGACATTCTTTTATTTGTGTCCAAAAAACAGGAGTCTTTTTTTAAGTCTCCACATCTGCGCCCCCCTCCAAGGTTTCTCTTTGTATCCCTTTGGGTTGAGTTTTTTTTTTGCCCTGATTGGATGTCGTTGTGGCTTGTGCAGCCATTTGAGACACTTGTGATTTAGGGCTATAAAAGTGAACTTTGATTAATTGATTGATTAATTATGATTGAACCCAATTCAAAATTTAGATTCATCTGATTAAAATGGCTAATCATTTCAGAGCAGTATTTTTTTGTGAATAATGACTGTCATCATTTCCGCCATTGTCTTACCTTAGCGTAGCGTATCTGCAGCGCGCCCGTGTCCAGCTGCTTGACCCGAGAGTCGTGCGTGGACACCAGCACCCCGTCCTTCCTCCACAGGATGGTGGGACTGCCCGACGCCAGGCAGGTGAGGACCACCGTGCCGTCCACCGCCACCGTCTGATTGGTCGGGCCCTGGCGGATAACCGGAGGCGGGCGGTCTGACACGACTGCGGCAAGAAAGACAGTGATTATGTGGGCGAGATGAAAGAAGGGAGGTGATGTTGTTGTGCGAGGAAACACCCCAAAGGTAGCGGAAGGCGCCAGCGTGGGAGATGGAGCCAGTCCAATTTAAAAAAAAAAAAAAAAAAAAAATGCAGGTAATTTTCTAATCATTTTGCAGCAGGCACCCAAGGAGCCATACAGTACACAAGAAAAACGAGTGCAATTAAGATTAAACAGCCTCACATGTTTCCTTGCTTCTGATTGGCTGTGAGCCACTTGACAGCTGATGTGTTTACATGTGTTTTGCTTGAAAATGAATCTGGATGTATTTTTCCACATAAGAGGGGAAAATAAACATTTCTATTCTCCTGATAATTGCTTTATTCCATTTGCGGCGTGCGTGATTCGTTGTAATTGTTGCTATTATTCCAAGCGCGACTGATGACCACTGCTGTCGGCCCCGGCAACAAAGACATGGTGAGGGGCAACAAAGACATGGTGAGGGGCCGACACCTAACACACACATTTGTGTGTACACACGTGGGCCGCCAACGCTGCGTCTCTGCTTTTTATGCTGGGGATGCTGCAATTACTAAAACACTGTCAGCATGACCTGTAATTACCAGATCTGCCTGCAGAGCAGTGCTGGCCTCCTCGCTTTAATAACTGTTATTATTATCCAGAGAGCAAGACGGACAAAGGAGCCGTGCAGAGCATACCGACGAAAGGCAGCGATGAGGAAGAACATTTTGCTAAATGAAGGGAGGATGAAATAACGGCGGATCGGATCTCTGCGGGGAATAAGGCCAAGTTTTAGATGGGCCTGGCTGACAGGGACTGGCTCGCAACGCAATTAGGAGGACCCGATCCAGACCTCAGTGCGCAGCCACAAGCTTGCAACGGTTGACAGCAGCAAGCCAGCCATGGAAGGAAACATTAGCCAAATAATGAGCCACGGTCTGGGTGAGGAGGCACCAGAAAGTCTCCACCTCTGGCAAGCTCGGGCCAAAACCTCACAGGCTTCCATTTTGGATATTAATATGCTCCGCAGCACAGGCTTTAACCTCATTATTGGGAATATTTATACGCTCATATTCACGGTGTTCCAGTAGCCTACCGTCTGTGACCTCCAGCAGGGCCTTGGTGATGACGCTGCCGGCGATGTTGAGGGCCTGGCAGCTGTAGTAGCCCACGTCGGAGCGCTCGGCATCGGTGATCGTCAGATCGCCCGTCTGGGACACGGAGAAGCGGCTGGCAGGTTGGGGCGGTTGGTAGGAGAACAACAGGTTCTGTGGGGTAGTCAATCAGATCTGATACAGTCTTGCCATGTGATTGTTTACAGCAGGGGTTCTTAACCGTTGTGACCTCAGGGCCCAATTTATACACTACGAAGGGGCCACCGAATTAGTAATCTTATAAAATGACTCTTGTTTTTAATCGTATTCAATAATTATATCTAACCTACTTAAAGCCCAGCAGGCACCAGACATTAAAACACCGTTGAGAATATGTTGAATTAGGTCCTGACTTTGAGCAACGTTGAAACAACATGCTTTTTGATGACGTTTAACCCATTTTGGATTCTGACCTTGATTTGACCATTGAATTGTGGTCACTTTCCAACACAAATACGACGTTTAAACAACATGCTTTTTGACAACGTGTATTCAATGTCAGGTTGTGACATTGATTTCACCTTTGAAATGTAGTCATTGCCCAACCAACAACGTGGATCCAACAATACACATCAACGTTTCAATTTACAAATACAACTATTTTGCAATGTTGTATAGAAGTCCATTTTTAAAAAAGTTGTATAATCAATGTTCTATCAATGTCTTGTGCCTGCTGGGAGTTTTCAGCCTTGTCAAATTATATGAAACCATGTGTGAACCACAAATATTACTAGTTATTAGTCTAATTAGGCTCAGTAGCTCTTCTAGGACTTATGTGTTTTTTTTTCTTCTTATGGCCAGATGTCTGGCTATAAGAATACAAATTACATAGTTTTTTTAGTCAACACAAAAACTCAGATCAAGCAGATTAGAAAAATAGGTACTAACCAAATATACTGCATAAAAAGAGACTCTCGGAAATGACTGATCAAAAATATGTTTACATAAAATTATCTATCCATCCATCCATGTCCTACCGCTTGTCCCTTTTGGGGTTGTGGGGGGTGCTGGAGCCTATCTCAGCTGCATTCGGGCGGAAGGCGGTGTACACCCTGGACAAGTCGCCCCTTATCGCAGGCCCAACACAGATAGACAGACAACATTCACACTCACATTCACACACTAGGACCAATTTAGTGTTGCCAATCAACCTATTCCCAGGTGCATGTCTTTGGGGGTGGGAGTAAGCCGGAGTACCCGGAGGGAACCCACGCAGTCACAGGGAGAACATGCAAACTCCACACAGAAAGATCCCGAGCGCAGGATCGAACCCAGGACTACTCAGGACCTACGTATTGTGAGGCACATGCACTAACCCCTGTGCTGTACATTGCGCTAAAATAGATCAACTAAATTAATAGTGAGTACATTTCTTGACTAAAATGTCAAAAAATTCAAGTGCAAATGAATATACTGCTTCGCCATTTTGGTCATAAATCTTGCGCTTAAAAACATTCTCTAAAACTTCAGCTACAGACTTCTGCTGTTGAGATTGAGGTGGTGGAATAGTGTATTACAACAAATATTTTTTGGCGGCCAAACATTGGGGTCCTATGGTTAAGAAACATTAGTTGACAGTATCCTAAAATACCCTTTACCTGGCTTCCTTCCCGTTGCCAGAAAATGGCCGGTTGTGGGTTGCCGGTGGCCTCACACTGGAAGGTGACCGTCCTGCCCACGCCGACAACCTGGTTTCTTGGTCTGACCACAAATGCCGGCGGCACTGCAGGACAACAGTCGAATGGTTATCCAATGAATTGACGCTATTAACAGCACAGCGTGGTGACACTAACAAGCTGAGTTTGCTATACATGTTATCACAAAGGTTACTCAGATGCCAATTCATTAGCGTAGGCCAGGGCATGGAGCGTTAAAATTTACATGGAAATGGGGACTACGTTTGAACCATCTGCTCCAATGGTGGTGGCGTCAGCCAGACTACAGCGCCCATGCATCTTAATGACACAATGTCATCCCCGAGACCTTCGACTAATGTGAGGAGATGCAGCGGCCAGGCAAATGTTTTATACCTACTAATGTATTAATCATTTGTACACTGGCGCCGCTCAATGCATAACAAGCAAGCAATCGGAAAACTGTCCGTTGAAATAAAGATGTCATTAGTCCGTGAATTAGACGGACTGTTTGGCAATGCATTAAAAAGGAAGGTGACAACAATAGCTTTACCTTTTGAAGGCCCCAAGCTGAGCATATTTTTACCCATTAAAGTCCTTTTTTAGTCCCCGTTGCCCGGGACAACAGAGACATGATTGGTGGGTGGAGAGGTGATGGGAGGAGGATGGATGTGGGGGTGGGTTTGGTGGGTGTTGACAGCTTCCTGTCTCGGGTGACAAGTCAACTTACCAGACACAACTAAAAAAGAAGGAAAGAAAACACACAACAACACAACACCTCAATGATGGACAAATAACGCAACGTAAAAAGAATGTGATGTCAATGGCTGCAAAAATGTATTACTGCGAATGCTCCAATTAATTGGCTGCAGGGAGGAAGCAAATAACGGCCATGGTGTCTTTTATTAGTGTGAGGTAAAAAAAAAAAAAAGAAATCCGCACTATAATTGCTGATTGAGCAGTTTTCTCTTATAGGCGCTCTTATAACATCTGTTGTATTATTGCTGTGTTGTGCAGTTTACGTGTTTATAAATGACCATGTGGTCAAACAGAGGCATGTTTTGCGCTACACTTTTCATGCACTACAAATAAAAATAAAAATTAAAAAAAATGTTTTGTGTTGATTGTAATTATCAAAATTAAAAAGTATTTGTTGTATACAAATTAATTCCAATGTTGCCTATAATGCCTTATCACCAATTAACCAATTACGATTTAAATAAATAATAAATACCCTGGGTAAAATTAAAGCATTTACAGTAATACCAGTCAATAGTCATATTTTACTGTTGGACACCGCTAAGAATATTTTAAACACAAACTAAAAAATATCTACTTCATCAGAACAGGAAATATATTGGATTATGCAAAAACACAGAACAAATGACAACATGATGAAACATTCTCAAACACTATGAAGGTGAACATTTCCGCACCCTAATGATGTTTAGCTCTCCTTGAGGAGCCGCGGATCGTCGCCGAACGCAAAGAGCGGTTCATAAATAAAAAAATAAATACAAGGTGAATGTTAACTTGTAACTCCAGGCTCATAAATCTCCTGCAGCCAATCATTCACCTTATCTAATCTATCTGCAGTAACGGCTCCCACGGAAACATAAACGCTGTCAGTCAGAGTAATGATCCCAGCCCCGCCCCCGACTCATTTATGCCCTTTTAAATGCAGATAGGATTTACATCAAACCGTCCTGGTGAAAAGAGGTGACACTCGAGAAAGCGTTCATGCTTAAAATCCGACACGGTATTAATTTATGTGAGTGCATGGTTTAAACATATTAAGAACAACCATCTTTGTTTCTTAAATTAGCCGAAAAAAGCAACGGGACACAAACACTAATATATTTGTTCGTCACGAGCAAAAATTCCCTCCCAAAAACCACAAAAACATTTAATTTTAACATAAACTAATGTCATTTTTTATGTGAATATTTCAATCTGGATTGCTATAAATCTGTCGTCTAGTTAGTGGTCCCCAACCACCGGGCTCGATTGGTACCGGGCTGCAGAATAATTAGTTTTATTAATTATATATATATATATATATATATATATATATATATATATATATATATATATATATATATATATATATATATATATATATTTTTTTTTATATATATTTTTTTATTATTTTATTTATTAAATCAGCATAAAAAACAAAAGATACACTTACAATTAGTGCACCAACCCAAAAAAAACTCCCTTTTTCATTACAAAAACAAAACAAAAACAAAAACAAAAACAAAAAAAATAACCCCCGCGGATCAAGCTTTTACCGGTCCGCAGCTACAAAAAGGTTGGGGACCACTGGTCTAGATGGCGCTACTTTTCCCCATTCAAAGCATGCAGCAAAATGTTACACAGTTGCTATTTTCTCAAATAGTGTTTTGCTACTGAAATATGTGTCGCTACAATTATTGACATCGGTGCAAAAATGAGTCCATTAGTCGAATTCACATGTCGATAATAATTGGTGACGTCATCACTTGTGTTTTTACAGAAACCAACACACACAAATCAGTGTGACTAGTGACAAAACATTGAAAGTATGGGAACATTTCACATCAAAAAGATAAATAACTATTTTAATAAACACCTAACCTTCCGTCGGTTGCTAATGGTAATATCAATAAAATTGACCGACTCGTAAAACGCCACAGAAGCGCGGAAGTTACAGTGTTGTATTATAAAGTGATGGAAACCAACCCCGAATGAGAGCGGGTTCTACATTTTCCCCCACAGTACAGATGTCAAAAACAAAACACGGGGGCCCGAACTGGCCCGCAACATCATTTAACATATATAATGTGGCAGGCCACCTCATTTTATGTGGCCCGTGTTGCGTCTGACCAGTCTTCCTCTTAGGGAATAAAACACACTGGTCAATCCCAAATTCTTTCGGATGACATATATGTTGAGTAAGAGGGACCACCGAGACAGAATAGCAATATTATCAAGTTTTACTAAAGCTTTAGGAGACCAACCCCTTACAATGCGGTAATAGCTCCATCAAGAAGCGGTCTAAAAATCAAACAGAAAGAGTCGGCTTATTTAGTACGAAAATAGCCTTTCCCTCCCAGAAAGAAATAAAGGCTGGTTGTTCTGAACCGATAAGGCCTCCTCCACAAAAAGGGGGTATGTTATACCTCTATGGGGACAGCTCAACGCCTTCAAGGTGAAACACAGAGTTTACAAGTGGACATAAGAAAAAAACACAGAGATTACGCGAAGATACACTACATAGGAAAACACTAAATGTTTTAAACATGACTGTGGATTAAAAAAGAACACTTAAAAAATGTTCATTCTCACAACCTCTATGTCATTTACTTGGCCTGCGAAAGGACGGAAACACTTTTTAGATAATGTACTCGATTTCTTTCTGTCAAAATTTTGACTGAAACATGTACTTGCATATGTTCTACTCTTTATTATCTGATGAAATGAAAATATATCAATCAATTAATATGCAGATGTGCGTTTTTTTTTTAAATCAAAAATAAATAAATATATGCTTGTCACCTTGACTTACGATTTCAAAGCAAGTGATCCATCAATGTGTTAATAAAACATATAATAATCGAACACAGTTATACGTTTTTATTCATATATACACTGTTGTAGGCAACCCTCTGAGGACAGCTGTCAAAGCGATGTGGCCCTCAACAAAAACGGGTTTGAACTGAACGGACGTGACGTTCGATTGGACGTTTGTGTGTATAACTCACCGATTGGCACGTTGATGACTGACTACGCTGCAGTCGGTTCTTATTTCATTTTTAGGCCCCTTCTACACTAAGGTTATCCATGGTAAATCCCAACTAACCTTGTCCACACACACACAATGGTTGTTTAAGACCCTCCCACCCCCACCCCGTCCTCCACAACCATCTCCCCATCCCCACGCCTTACGCAAGTCGACCTAGTACGCATGCGCGGAAAATGCGCACATCATAGACGCCTCCAGTGTTGCGTTGTGTGCAAGTTCTTAAATTAAATTCAATTTATCTGAACAACAATATCCAGTGTTGTGGTATTTCAATTAACTGGAAGCCAGTGTGCTGTCGGGCCCTATTGTAGTGAATCACACCTGAGCCATCATAAATTAATCAAATATTTAATGGACATGTGGAAGTAAACAATGTGATAAAGAACATTTTACATCAATCAATCTAGGGATCTAGATATCTGGTCAGGACACTCCTAAGTTGTCCATTCGTTTTTGGTGACTTCACATACTCTGGACCTAGACGTTGAGTTCGCGACATACATGGCGGACAATGACCTATACAGTACAGCCTGCTTTGCCAGTCCAAATGCATTCGCCTTTTTCCGTAGTCTTCCCTCGACGGCCAGGTACTACAAAGCACATGCTACCTTTTTTTAATCCCACCCACGGGAGCCCGCATTCTCCTTGTCTTTCCTTCGACAAATAGACATATCATCACATAATGATGATATAATTGTTGATGACTGAAGTACTGATATCAATCAAACCTAACCCGACCCCCCGGATTGTAAATAATGTAAATAATTCAATGTATATACTCTGATGATTGACTTGTGTGATGACATAGTATATATTTGGACCATGATTAACGTGGACCCCGACTTAAACAAGTTGAAAAACGTATTCAGGTGTTACCATTTAGTGGTCAATTGTACGGAATATGTACTGTACTGTGCAATCTACTAATAAAAGTCTCATTTAATCAATCAAAAGCTGACCTGGAAATTTTAAATTTCTCTTGCCGTCTGAGAAGTGTTGCATCCCGAATAGCTGCACTCGCTTTCTCTTAAAGGCCTACTGAAACCCACTACAACCGAACACGCAGTCTCATAGTTTATATATCAATGATGAAATCTTGAAATTGCACACATGCCAAAACGGCCTTTTTAGTTTACTAAATTGCAATTTTAAATTTCCCGCAAGGTATCCTGTTGAAATCATCGCGGAATGATGACGCTTATGTTGACGCGTGCTTGTGACGTTATTGGTTGGAGCGGACATGTTCTCCCAGCACCACTCACGGCCAAACGTAGTCTGCTTTAATCGCATAATTACACAGTATTCTGGACATCTGTGTTGCTGAATCTTTTGCAATATGTTCAATTAATATTGGAGACTATAAAGAAGAATGCTGTTGGTGGAAAGCGGTGGATTGCAGCTGCCTTTAGCAACCGAAACACAGCCGGTGTTTCTTTGTTTGTTGTGAAGCTTTAACACAGAGCGGTCAAGCGAACATGTTTCTCTAACAGCAAGTTTTTGGATGGGAACATTGTGATATTAAGTCGGCTCTTACCGGAGACTTGAGCGGATTATGCGACCTCCACCTACAGCTGTCAAAAAGGCAGCTGTGATCTTGGCTCCTCCATTGGCTTCTCTCGGAGACACTGGCGGTCACCGCAGCCCTCCGACTTTCAGGTATGACTTTATAATCTCGCTAAAACACTACTAACACAATAAGCAGATAAGGAATTTTCCCGAATTATCCTAGTAAATGTGTCTAATAACATCTGAATCGCTCTCACTGCCGTCGCCTGGAGCCGTGGCCTTTTTTTTTCTTTTTTCTTTTCTTTCTAGTGCTTCACTCTAACTTTCCTCATCCACAAATCTTTCATCCTCGCTCAAATTAATGGGGAAATCGTTGCTTTCTCGGTCCAAATCGCTCCTGCTGCTGGTGGCTATGATTATAAACAATGCGAGGATGTGAGAAGTCCTACAACCCATGACGCCACGCGCACATCGTCTGCTACTTCCGGTAAAAGCAAGGCTTTTTTATTAGCAACCAAAAGTTGCGAACTTTATCGTCGATGTTCTCTACTAAATCCTTTCAGCAAAAATATGGCAATATTGCAAAATGATCAAGTATGACACATATAATGGACCTGCTATCCCCATTTAAATAAGAAAATTTAATTTCAGTGGGCCTTTAAGGTATTCGTGTGTGGTTTCCACAAGCGTCTGTACAGACGGAAGGAGAAACACGGGCATGTCTGGATGACTCACCTCCATATTTCCAGAGTTTACCTCCGTGTTACAAAACCACTTTATTATTAAGGTGGCTGTGGCCTGTTCTTTCTGAGGTTACTTCCTGTGTGGTGCGCAGTCTTTCTGGCGTCACTTCCTCTCCGACCTCAGTTTGTAAACGATCAATGAGTTCATACAAAGCTAAGAGCCAAAGATGCAAGAAATACACGGTGCAGTTACCCGTGTAAAATATTATCCAAGGAGGGGAACCTTAAACGATGATTTAGTGTGGCCAAAACGGAGTTTGGACTGAATAATTATTTGTTAAATGAGTTATCCGGCTTAATGTAGACAGTGTCTTAAAGACAACGCGTCAATTCACGCATTTTCCCATGGCCGCCGCAGACCCCTAGGCTGCTATTAGCGCTTCATACCATGATTAATAGTGACTCCCATCGGGAATGTCTGTAATGTGCGTCGTGCATCTGTGCTGCACAGTGCCGGCTATCAGCAGGCTGCATATCAACAGTGAGCAATGCACAAATGTGTGAGTTGAATGAAGGCTAAGAAAGAACATATGCATGCACACACAGAAGAGTAGTGCAAATAGTGTTTAAAATGTGGTCGCCCAGCTGGGTTTATGTTGTTTATCAACAGCACGCACACTGCTGACAAGAAAGTTCCTCTCTTTAAGTGCAAGCCCCTTCAAGGACCTGAGCATGGGCTGTGAGCAACTCCGCTCTAGGGACCATATATGCTCTTTAAGAAAATAAACCGTATTCTCTCCATTGGTAAAATAGCACATAATCAAGCCCATTAAACGGCTTCTGTGAGACTTAATCTTTAAGAATACACACACACACTAGTATGTGCCTGCCGACTAAATGGCTGGATGAAGCAACGACTCAGCACATGGCTCCCAGCTAAAGTCTGCGCTTTGGTTTGGTGACTTGCCCACTTAAGGCTTTCTGCCATCAATTAAGGGGAATATTTTTCTTGACATATTTATAAGTCCCGCGGAGGTGTAGCCGGCCGAAATGCACGTGTAAAACAACAATCGGCTGATTTAGTTAGTAACGAGAGCGCGGCGCATCGAAAGAAAAACAGCTTCGGGCGCCGCTTACACAGTGACTGCATTGTTCACTGACAATCTGACCGTGGAGGGTGTGAAAAAAAACACTTTCGGTCCTCTTCTCCGTCACTCAAAGGGGATTTGATATGAAAGACGGTTTAGTGGTTTAGTCAAGGGAGGGTGTGCCTTGAGAATACCATTTTCTCATGTGTCGTTACATAATAAGTGACTCAAACTTATATTTAACATATAATGGATTTAAAGGCGCATACATTCCAATTATTATATTGTACCATTTTGTGGTCACTTCAGCTTATTAATCAGTGGACTGGACACTGCAGTCTTTACATCCAGAGACATTATACCTTATTTCAGCCGCATTGGGCCGTTTAAAGACCTACAATTACCCAGCTTTTCCTGTAATTAGATGCATGTCATTTCCAGGCGTGGGACTGTGGCCCTGTTGTCTTTAATTAGCTGGACTATACAGTGGTCACAGTGCCCTCCTCACCCCCCGTGTCCTCCATGTCTGGGAGAGGAGTAGAAATAGTCCCTGGGAGAGTCCGCCACAGGTCTGATGAATGGTATTATATAAAATTAGAACAATGGTTCCTAAATGTACAGTAAGGAAGGGATTGTGGAGCTCGGGTGTGAGGAAGCAATGCAGTCTGCTGAAAATGATGGAAAGCATCACTGTACATAGCAACTGACGCTGTAGCGGTTCAGTGGGCTCGTGGTTAGAGTGTCCGCCCTGAGATCAGTAGGTTGTGAGTTCAAACCCAGGCCGAGTCATATTAAACACTATAAAAATGGGACTCGTTACCTCCCTGCTTGGCGTTTGTAATTAGAGGTTAAATCACCAAAAATGATTCCTGGGCGTGGCCACCGCTGCTGCTCACTGCTCCCCTCACCTCCCAGGGGGTGATCAAGTGTGATGGGTCAAATGCAGAGAATAATTTTGCCACACTTAGTGTGTGCGTGTGACAATCATTGGTACTTTAACTTTAAGTCAAAGTTCGAGTTGCCACAAAACAGATTTTAAGATTTTCAAAAAGTTCTATTTTGGTTTCATCTGACCACATGACATTCTCCCAATCCTCTGCTGTATCATCCATGTATCCATTTTGGTATAAACTCAACTCGTCATGTTTTGAGGAAGAAGAATACTGAGTTGCATCCCAAGAACACCATAACTACTGTGAAGCATGGGGGTGGAAACATCATGCTTTGGGGCTGTTTTTCTGCTAAGGGGACAGGACGATTGATCCGTGTTAAGGAAAGAATGAATGGGGCCATGTATCGTGAGATTTTGGGCCAAAGTGAGAGCTTTGAATGGTTGACCAAATACTTATTTTCCACCATAATTTGTCAATAAATTATTTAAAATCCCTACAATGTGAACTCCTGGAATTTTTTTTCTCATTTTGTCTCTCACAGTTGAAGTGTACCTATGATAAAAATTACAGACCTCTGTCATCATTTTAAGTGGGAGAACTTGCACAATCGGTGGCTGACTAAATACTTTTTTGCCCCACTGTTTATATGTCTGCGACTTTGTGGCTAATAAGTGGCAAAGAAATGTTTCTTCCTAAATTTACTGGGTGCGGTTTGTATCCCGATGTGCTCTATAGACTGGAAAATATGGTAATCAGTTTACTTTTTTCAAGTAAGTTTGAAAACATTATTTATTTGTGGTTTATCTTTTGACAGTTAAAAATTTGGGAGAAAATAGCCCCGTTATGAATGTCAAACAATGTCCACAACATAAGACACTGGCCCTCAGCAGGCCATGTCATGATATATTTTTAAATGTTTGAGAACCAAAGTTTAAAATTTTGGAACTTCCTCACGATGAGCATCAAGAAAACCGACTATCAGTGAAGAGAATGTCAGTCCCATTTAAGGAGAAAAGCGGTTATCGAACCAGCTCGTCAATGCTTTTCTCATTCATTAAGTAGGCTTTCATCAGGGAGAGTGAGGCAGCCGATGGAGCGAGTGGATGTATTGACGGCACATTGGCAGCTGTGGCTAATCTTTACTCCCCGAGCCAATCTAAAGACCGCTGTCGGGTGGAGAAAATGAAGAAATAATTGCAAAAAGCCAGCCATGTGAGGATGAAGAGTGTGGCACAAAATTGCCGTGTCCGGTGATATCTCAGCACCGCTGACGGCTGGAAGTGACATTAATATGGCTGACCTCACCGCTGAAACCTCTTCACCGCAACTCCCAATTCCCAACCCCGTTCTGCATCGGTGGCGATGCTCCCGCCGCCGCGGACCGCCTCGTGCACGCCGTCTTTCCACCCCCTTCGCCTCCTGCCTCTGTCGCTCTCAGGCAACTCCCAACATTCCCATTAGTTTGCTGTTAAATAGCCCCTGTGTTCCCCTCGCTCTCAAAGGGGGGCTTCCTCCAAAAGTCCCCTGAATGGCTTCTTTCTGAATGTTCACGCTCTGTGACCGGCCGGCTGCTTTATATTCTGACGGTGGTAATAAGACGTCCAATGGCGAGGCCCACCAGAGACACACATGTTTACAAACAGCATCTCGCCGCTTCAGATCACAGGTCGGTTCTCCTGAGAAATGCCAGAATGAGATCGATCGGCGAGTAAGGCACACCTTTATAGTTTTTATGGATTCTGCAAGTTCTTCTGATTAGAAATCAATGGCCTAATTGGGAGAGGATTGCTGGACGTAATGAGCGCCCGGTAATAAAGCCGCGAGCGCTGCGACGTGGTCTATCTTCGATTGCTTTAAAACCAAACGGCACAATAACCTTAAATTGAAATCCATTAAAGCACTTTGTTAGAGCCGTAGCAGAATGAACGAGAGGGGAGGAGTGAGGGTTGTCTTACCGTGGACGGTGAGGCTGGCCGACGCCTCCGCTTTGCCCACCATGTTCTCCGCCACGCAGGTGTAAGATCCCACGTCGGCCGAGGTCAAACGGCGGATCTTCAACGTGTGGTCCTCCCGGATCTCGTATCTTTAGAGTGGTATTCAGACGCGGACGTTGGTCAGAGACAGGAGACGGGATCCCTGCCCATTGCCTTTTTTCACGATTCCTACCGTCCTTTGGGAAGTTCTCCGTCGTCTTTCCGCCACCGCACCGTCGGAACCGGGTCGCCACGCGCCTCGCATCTGAACTCGACGCTCTGATCCACCAACACCACCTGGCTACTGGGCCGACGCACAAAGCTGGGACGCTCTGTGTTGACACAAAGAGCACAGACGTCCAACAAAACATATATTTGTCATTAAAGCCACAGTGTGCTGCTTTTATTAGCTCGTAAATGGAATGGCTGCACTGTAAAAGAGATGAGCTTTGTTACTACTTCTGTCGTCCGGAATGAAAACGATCAATTTAAAAAAAATAATAAAAAAAGGTGCAAATTTTGTTACAAGCATCGCCTGACAGTTATAGGAAGACAAAATGAAGACAGAACACTGCACACGTCAAAGATAGAACGCTCTCTTTGTCTTTTTGTTTACCCTCTGTGACTCTTTTAGAAATATTTCTCCTCCGAGGAGCGGAAAAAAACGATAAAGTCCCAAGTCAGGATGAACTCATGTTGGAAGGTGTGTGGGTCACCGGGGGTGAAATAGGGTGCAGCTGGTGAGGACTGCTGGTGTCAGCATGGGATTCATAGCTTTAAGTGTGCCATTGGAGGTCATCTCACAGTCTCTGATAAAGGTCACTGACATCATTTAGCTCCCACCGAGACAGACAATCAAAGGCTCCAATAAAGCTATTCTATTAGAGTAGTCAATCTACAGCTTTTAGATGTACTATCCTCTGAAAACTAGTTGACATTAGGAACGTTCTGATCAGGGTTTTATGCTACGATAATCCATGAGTGGCATCCGCCGATACCAATACTGATACCAATCAGATGTACAAACTGTAATTTTGTCAATGCATTTATGGCGAGGGCTACAGATAGTTTAACAATACCACCCCAATATTTAAACTAGTTCCTTATTCTCTTTTATTACAAACCCTGTTTCCATATGAGTTGGGAAATTGTGTCAGATGTAAATATAAACTAAATACAATGATTTGCAAATCACTTTCAACGCATATTCAGTTGAATATGCTACAAAGACAACATATTTGATGTTCAAACTGATAAACATTTTATTTTTGCAAATAGTCATTACTTTTAGATTTTGATGCCAGCAACACGTGACAAAGAAGTTGGGAAAGGTGGCAATGAATACTGATAAAGTTGAGAAATGGTCATCATACACTTATTTGGAACATCCCACAGGTGTGCAGGCTAATTGGGAACAGGTGGGTGCCATGATTGGGTATGAAAGCAGCTTCCATGAAATGCTAAGTAATTCACAAACAAGGCTGGGGCGAGGGTCACCAATTTGTCGAACAGTTTTAGAACAACATTTCTCAATGATTTATTGCAAGGAATTTAGGGATTTTATCATCTACGCTCCGTAAAAACATCAAAAGGTTCATCAAAAGGTTCAGAGAATCTGGAGAAATCACTGCACGTAAGCAATTATATTACAGACCTTCGATCCCTCAGGCGGTACTGCATCAAAAAACGACATCAGTGTGTAAAGGATATCACCATATGGGCTCAGGAACACTTCATAAAACCACTGTCATTAACAACAGTTGATTGCTACATCTGTAAGTGCAAGTTAAAACTCTGCTATGCAAAGCAAAACCCATATATCAACAACACCAGGGAATGCCGCTGGCTTCGCTGGGCCCGAGCTCATCTATGATGGACTGATGCAAAGTGGAAAAGTGTTCTGTGGTCTGACGAGTCAACATTTCAAATTATATTTGGAAATTGTGGACGTGGTGTCCTCCGGAACAAAGAGGAAAATAACCATGCGGATTGTTATAAGCGCTAAGTTCAAAAGCCAGCATCTGTGATGGTATGGGGGTGTATTAGTGCCCAAGGCATGGGTAACTTACACATCCGTGAAGGCACCATTAATGCTGAATGGTCCATACAGGTTTTGGAGGAACATATGTTGTCTTCCAAGCAACCTTATCATGGACGCCCCTGCTTATTTCAGCAAAACAATGCCAAGCCACGTGTTACAACAGCGTGGTTTCGTAGTAAAAGTGTGCGGGTATTTTCTTGGCCCGCCTGCAGTCCAGACCTGTCTCCCATCGAAAATGTGTGGCGCATTATTAAGCGTAAAATACGACAGCGGAGACCCCAGACTGTTGAACGACTAAAGCTCTACATAAAACAAAAATGAGAAAGAATTCCACTTTCAAAGCTTCAACATTTAGTTTCCTCAGTTCCCAAACGTTTATTGAGTGTTGTTAAAAGAAAAGGTGATGTAACACAGTGGTGAACATGCCCTTTCCCAACTACTTTGGCAAGCATTGCAGCCATGAAATTCTAAGTTAATTATTATTTGCAAAAAAAAATAAATAAAGTTTATGAGTTTGAACATCAAATATATTGTCTTTGTAGTGAATACGGGTTGAAAAGGATTTGCAAATCATTGTATTCCGTTTATATTTACATCTAACACAATTTCCCAGCTCATATGGAAACGGGGTTTGTACATCCAATTGTTTGAGCCAAACAAAGTGAATAGTAAACAACAACTAAAACAAATCAAAAAACTACTATCTATCACTCATTTAAATTATTTAGACCTCATGTGTCCAAGGACATTCATTGAATTGGTCAACAATAACCAAAACGACAAAAACTATGCAATACTATCCTTGGTATCAACACCATTAATGTATGGTTTAATTTGCCATCCCCTTTCCTGTACATGTTGTGTACTTACTGCAATCATGCTGATTTAGTTCTATTGTCCTCACTCCAGACCAGGTGTGCGCAAACTTGTTCCACAGAGGGCCACACAGTGAAAATTCAAAGGATACGGGGGCCATTTTGGTAGTTTCACCTTCAAAACCAATACAAGATTTTTTTCAAAGAACTAAAAAATGCAAATCCCAGTCCAAGTTTCGTGTGAATCCTGAAGAGCCTGAAACAGTCAGCATGCTGTCCAGATAGCACCAAATAACAAAAATTATAAGTAAAATGAGCTCAAAAAGCTAGCATGCTAACAGTACAATGCTAAAAATAGCATACCTACAGTCAATATGAATGAAATACCGTATGACACTGAGGTATATACCTGCTAAATTAGCTAAAAAAGCCAGGTAAATACTAACTGTAACATCAGAGAAGAGCAAAAATATATTCCTGTAATGATAACCTGACAGAATTGTTAAAAATGCTGGCATGCTAACACTAACATACATCAAGTACCAAAATATTAAAAAAGGTGTTTGCCTAAAAAAAATGACTAAAAAAGCTTGCCTACTAACCTTACCAAGCATGAATTGATTAACGTGGACCCCGACTTAAAAAAGTTGAAAAACTTACTCGGGTGTTACCATTTAGTGGTCAATTGTACGGAATATGTACTGAACTGTGCAATCTACTAATACAAGTTTCCATCAATCAATCAAAGGTAATATTCGTCAAGTAACAAAATAGCTGGGGCTGAGGTGGAACAAAAAGCTATCATTCTAATATTAAAATGCTACTGATTGTGCCCCAAATGGCCACTGGTCCACAGTTTTGACACCCCTGCTCTAGAGTCTTATTAATCTACTTGTTAATTTCCTGTTAATAACTTTTATCTTAGCATTTTATCCTACATGATAACGAGCCCTAACACACCTCCCAGCAGAATAGTAAATCTATACTGCTATACGAGCTGTACACTGACTACTCTAAGTTGTGTTCATTTCTATAGTGTTGCTCTTGTAGTGTTGTCGTGATACGAATATTTTGGTACCGGTAACACAATTATTTAGAAACTTTTCGTTACTTTTCTAAATAAAGGGGACCAAAAAAATTGCATTATTGGTCTTATTTTAACAAAAAATCTTAGGGTACATTAAACATATGTTTCTTATTGCAAGTTTGTCCTTCAATATAATAGTGAACATACAAGACAACTTGTCTTTTAGTAGTAAGTAAGCAAACAAAGTAACATATTGTGTCATTTATCATTCTATTATTTTGCCAACATTATTAAGGACAAGTGGTAGGAAAAAAATTATTAATCTACTTATTCATTAACTGTTAATATCTGCTTACTTTCTCTTTTAACATGTTCAGTCTAAACTTCTGTTAAAATAATCACGTATTCTTCTGTTGTTTGATGCTTTACATTAGTTTTGGATGATACCACAAATTTGGGTATCAATCGGATACCAAGTCGTTACAGGATCATACATTGGTCATATGGTGGGCTGGGTGACAGACCGGTACTTTTCAGAAGTGGTATAGTACTGAATATGATTCATTAGTATCGCGGTACAATACTAATATCGGTATACCGTGCAACCCTACTCCCTTGATATAATATAATGGTTGCTGAAATGTGAGAGAAGTATAGTAAAGGAGAAAGTAGACTCAAATATGAAAATTACCGAGCACTGTAAGTTCCGCTATCTCGCTCTCCCTTTCGCCGACCATGTTTGTCCCGACGCAGACGTACTTCCCGGCGTCGCTCTTCCTCGCGTTGGTGATCATCAGCTTCCCTCCGCGTATCTGAGGAAGAAAAGCAGGACAAAGAGGATGAGACGATTCAGGCAATAAGACATATTTTGGGCGTTCAAATCAAATCAAATCAAATCAAATCAACTTCATTTATAAAGCACATTTAAAATTTACCGCAGGGGTAGCCAAAGTGCTGTACAATGGGCAGGTTAAAAGATAATACGAGAACCGAGCAAACAACACAACACAAACAGAACATGATAAAAAATAAATATATAAATAAAACATGAAAACAGGTTCACAGCAGGTGTACAATGGGGCGCCATTGCAGGATGGATATCATTCAGTGTTAAAAGCCAAGGAATAAAAGTATGTTTTTAAGAGAGATCTAAAGGGGAACATTATCACCAGACCTATGCAAGCGTCAATATATACCTTGATGGTGCAGAAAAAAGACCATATATTTTTTTAACCGATTTCCGAACTCTAAATGGGTGAATTTTGGCAAATTAAACGCCTTTCTGTTTATCGCTCTGTGGCGATGACGTCAGAACGTGACGTCACCGAGGTAATACAGCCGCCATTTTCATTTTCAACACATTGTAAACACCGGGTCTCAACTCTGTTATTTTCCGTTTTTTCGACTATTTTCTGGAACCTTGGAGACATCATACCTCGTCGGTGTGTTGTCGGAGGGTGTAACAACACTAACAGCGAGGGATTCAAGTTGCAACACTGGCCCGAAGATGCGAAAGTGTCTGCCGCCGGACCCCCATTGAATGTGCTGGAGTGTCTCCACATTTTACCGGCGATGACAGACATGACACAGAGATGTATGGATAACCTGCAGATGCATTTGCAACGATAAAGTCAACGAAATCACAAAGGTGAGTTTTGTTGATGTTGTTGACTTACGTGCTAATCAGACATATTTGGTTGCGGCGTGACTGCCAGCTAATCGATGCTAACATGCTACCCTAATCGATGCAAACATGCTATTTACCGGCGGGGCTAAAGCAGACATGGCACAGAGATGTATGGATAACCTGCAGATGCATTTGCAACTATATTACGTTTCCTTCCACCCACATTTAATGCGAAAAAAACACTTACCAATCGAAGGATTTAAGTTGCTCCAGTGTCACAAGATGCGAAAGTCCTGATCGTTTGGTCCGCACATTTTACCCGCAATGCTAACGCAGCTATTCGGCCATGCTATGGCTATGAATAGCGTCAATAGCTATTCGCTCAATAGCTTCAGTTTCTTCTTCAATACTTTCATACTCCAACCATTCGTTTCAAAACATGCGTAATCTGTTTAATCGCTTAAGCCGCTGAAATCCGAGTCTGAATCCGAGCTAATGTCGCTATATCTTGCTGTGCTATTCGCCATTGTTTGTTTACATTGGCAGCACTGTGTGACGTCACAGGAAAATGGACAGTGTCTTTGCTGAGAGCGAAAAAAAGGCACTTTAAAGCTTTTTTTTAGGGATATTCCGGGACCGGTAAAATTTTGAAAAAAACTTCAAAAAATACAACAAGCCACTGGGAACTGATTTTTATTGTTTTTAACCCTTTTGAAATTGTGATAATGTTCCCCTTTAAAAACAGGAAGAGAGGACGCTTGTCTAACAACATTGCGATAAAATTGTGTCCGTGAACACAACTCGTTCATAAAAGGCTCCATTCATTCATTGCGCTGAGTGTGTTTGGAGGCCTGCCCCTCTCCGCTTCCACTTCAAGTCTAAATCACTATCAGTCAGCCTGTTCCCCCTCAAGGTAAGCCGAGCCAAAAAACACTTTCACAATCCAACACAACCGCTGCCGCCCCCGAGGGAGCACCTGAGGCTCTGCAGGACCGCGAGCGCATTTCCAGCTGGCTCCAAGGCGACGCGGCCAATTACTGCAACGGGAATGTTTCAAGAATTCCGAAGCTTCTTTGGACTTTCCTTCTGCAGCAGCAAGTGCACACTCAAAGAGTGAATTTGGGCTCGTCCAGGTGAATGTCATGTCTGGTATTTCCCAGGGCTTTGATTACAGGCCAGAGGAGCGGCTTTGTTCTCAGCCAGACGGGACAAGCGAAGGCCCTTCGGTCCCCCACCGGTCTTCCTCTCGGCTGACAACCACACCAGTCAGCGCCGAGGTCGGACAATGACGCGGCGTACCAATAGGTCTCTGTATCCCTTTGGGGCTTAACCTTTAATATGCACCCGTCAGCCCGCAAGAGCAGGACCACCACCTGCAGGCAGGTAACTGATACCATCATTAGAGAGCCACCGAACTTGACACACAATATCGCAAAAACCACAACGAGAAGGACCTTAAGTAGACCGCAGACGTGCTAATGTGGAACAATCCACAGATTCACGCTGAGTAATACTTGTGTAATCTGGCTAAAAACAGGTATTCTGAGTGGAGGTACTTTTTGTTGGACTTAGAATTCTAATAGTCTGGGAGCTGGGTGAAGTTTAATTAACATGGAAGGTACAAACGGTTGGAGGTTGGTGAGGTGTAGTACCACTCAGACTTTGCACAAAACAGCCATTCTTACGGTCCGGAAGTGGTGGATGTGATAGGGGGCGCCACCCAAAAAACCCCCAAAATTGGTTTTAATTAACATGAAAGGTACAAGTTTCATTTCTGTGCCAAATGTTTATGGGCACCCCACTTAATCCAAATCTGCAACGTAAGAATGGAATTTCTGGTGGAATGATCACTTAAGAATGACGTTAATTAGCATTAATTAAGGTTCTAATTAACATGAAAGGTACAAGTATGGAACCAAATCAGAAATGTAGAGGGTGTTTGCCTGGTTCAGAATCAATAGAGTAAGAATGACAATTGTGGTGGAAAGGTCACATAAGAACGGGTCAAAGGTCACTAATTAAGTCAGACACTAATTAAAATTGCCATATCTCTTGAAGTTAATCATACCATCCATCCATCCATTTTCTACCGCTTATTCCCTTTTGGGGTTTCGGGGGGCGCTGGCGCCTATCTCAGCTACAATCGGGCGGAAGGCGGGGTACACCCTGGACAAGTCGCCACCACATCGCAGGTCCAACACAGATAGACAGACAACATTCACACTCACATTCACACACTAGGGCCAATTTTTAGTGTTGCCAATCAACCTATCCCCAGGTGCATGTCTTTGGAAGTGGGAGGAAGCCGGAGTACCCGGAGGGAACCCACGCATTCACGGGGAGAACATGCAAACGCCACACAGAAAGATCCCGAGCCTGGATTTGAACCCAGGACTGCAGGACCTTCGTATTGTGAGTTAATCATACACCATATTGAATTTTGTCTTGAAAAAAAGGCAGAGTAAAGAAGTACCAGTTTATTGACGAGTCTGGAGGTCCTAGAATCCTAACTGACTGCGACATGTTGGCACCTGGCTCATTGAATGGCTTGATAACAGGCAAGTGAAGTGAATTATATTTATATAGCGCTTTTTCTCTAGTGACTCAAAGCGCTTTACATAGTGAAACCCATTATCAAATTTTTACATTTAAACCAGTGTGGGTGGCACTGGGAGCAGGTCGGTAAAGTGTCTTGCCCAAGGACACAACGGCAGTGACTAGGATGGCTGAAGCAGGGATCGAACCTGCAACCCTCAAGTTGCTGGCACGGCCGCTCTACCAACCGAGCTATACCGCTATAGGCAAACATTTCAACAGATGCAAACGGATCCATCCCATCCTTGTATTGGCATTCCCGATCCTCCATTTCCAGGCTTTTCTGGGGACACTTGATGGGAAAGAAGAACTTGCAGCTTTGTTGTGTTCATTCGAAAGAGCTCCAGATGACAAAAGAAGTCCAGATGCGGACACATGGCAAGAAGTAGATTATAAGTATCTACGGACCTGCTCATTTAAACACTTTAACGGTTTTACAATTTGGAAGCCAGCCCAAATCTGGGAAACCAATGCCCACTGTCATCACCTGTCACCCGGGCCCTATCTTGTTTTGTGTTTGATATACACTCAACGTTCGATATAACATCCTGATCGCATTATACCCGAGCTTGCGTTACGTCACACTTTTTTACCCCCATTCTTTCTAAATAATAACAAATAAAAAGATCCCAAATTAGGACTTCACGGTGGCAGAGGGGTTAGTGCGTCTGCCTCACAATACGAAGGTCCTGAGTAGTCAGGATTCAATCCCGGGCTCGGGATCTTTCTGTGTGGAGTTTGCATGTCCTACCCGTGAATGCGTGGGTTCCCTCCGGGTACTCCGGCTTCCTCCCACTTCCAAAGACATGCAGCTGGGGATAGGTTGATTGGCAACACTAAATTGGCCCTAGTGTGTGAATGTGAGTGTGAATGTTGCCTGTCCATCTGTTTTGGCCCTGTGATGAGGTGGCGACTTGTCCAGGGTGTATGTCGCCTTTCGCCTGATTGTAGCTGAGATAGGCACTAGCGCCCCCCGTGACTCCAAAGGGAATAAGGGGTAGAAAATGGATGGATGGATGGAAGATCCCAAATTATGCGGTATAAAAATGCAGGGGGTTTGCAGGCTTACCAAGGCCTAGTGCAGGGGTCGGCAACCCAAAATGTCATACTGGACCAAAAATACAAAAAAAATACCCCAAAAAAAAAATCTTCCTGGAGTGGCAAAAAATGTTATAATGAAGGCAACACATGATGTAAGTGTCTATATTAAATGATAAATGATAAATGGGTTGTACTTGTATAGCGCTTTTCTACCTTCAAGGTACTCAAAGCGCTTTGACACTACTTCCACATTCACACACTGATGGAGGGAGCTGCCATGCAAGGCGCTAACCAGCACCCATCAGGAGCAAGGGTGAAGTGTCTTGCTCAGGACACAGCGGACGTGACGAGGTTGGTACTCGGTGGGGATTGAACCAGGGACCCTCGGGTTGCGCACGGCCACTCTATTGGCTATAATAGCTGTTCTTTTGTCCCATTCATCCATCCATTTTCTACCCCATGACCCTTTTGGGGTCATGGGGTGGGGTGGGGGGGGGGGGGGGGGTTGCTGGAGCCTATCTCAGCTGCATTCGGGCGGAAGGCGGGGTACACCCTGGACAGGGGTGGCATGGCGTAGTGGGTAGAGCGGCCGTGCCAGAAACCTGAGTGATGCAGGTTCGCTCCCCGCCTATTGACATCCAAGTCGCTGCCGTTGAGGCCTTGGACAGGACACTTTGTGGAGGGGGTCCGGTCCGATCCGGTGGCCATGTACTGCTTGCCTGTGTATCGGCTGGGGACATCTCTGCGCTGCTGATCCGCCTCCGCTTGGGATGGTTTCCTGCTGGCTCCGCTGTGAACGGGACTCTCGCTGCTGTGTTGGATCCGCTTTGGACTGGACTCTCGCGACTGTGTTGGATCCATTATGGATTGAACTTTCACAGTATCCCATCCATTGCTTTCCTCCTCTCCAAGGTTCTCATAGTCATCATTATCACCGACGTCCCACTGGGTCATTATTGTCACCGACGTCCCACTGGGTGTGAGTTTTCCTTGCCCTTATGTGGGCCTACCGAGGATGTCGTAGTGGTTTGTGCAGCCCTTTGAGACACTAGTGATTTAGGGCTATATAAGTAAACATTGATTGATTGATTGATTGACTTCACCCCTTGCCCCCGGTGCCGCTCACACTGGTGAATGAATGATTGGTGGTGGTCGGAGGGGCCGTAGGCGCAAACTGGCCGCCACACTTCCGTCAGTCTACCCCAGGGCAGCTGTGACTACAGATGTAGCTTACCACCACCAGGTGTGAATGAATGATTGGTTCCCACTTCTCTGTGAGCGCTTTGAGTATCGAACAATAGAAAAGCGCGATATAAATCTAATCCATTATTACTATTATTATTACAAGTCGCCACCTCATTGCAGGGCCAACACAGATAGACAGACAACATTCACACTCACATTCACACACTAGGGCCAATTTAGTGTTGCCAATCAACCTATCCCCAGGTGCATGTCTTTGGAAGTGGGAGGAAGCCGGAGGGCACCCAAGCAGTCACGGGGAGAACATGCAAACTCCACACTGTCCCATGAGGCAAAATAACAAACTCGCTCGGAAGCGCACGGGAAACTCAAAGCAAATGTAGCATAAACTAGGCTGTAGCATAAGGCTAGCATGGAAAAGCTATTTTAACATAGCATGAAACAAACACATAAAAGTCGCCAATGTCGAACAATGTATATACATTTGATACATTCATATACCGTATTTCCTTGAATTGCCGTAGGGCATATAGTATGTGCCTGCCTTGAATTACTGCCGGGTCAAACTCGCTTCGCAAAATAATTAGCGCATACATAGTATTACCGCCTGGTCAAACTCGTGATGTTACGAGTGACACTTCCCCTGTCATCATTTTCAAAATGGAGGAGGCTGATTTTAATACCGGTAATTTGAAATCGCATAAAGGAAAGAAGATTAAGAGCTATTCGGTAGGATTTAAGGTCCAAGCTTACATCACACTCAAATTTTTACTGCATGCTTTTGGTAAGTGCTGGAGTGAGAAGAGGTTTTAAAATAAATAGCGTATGCTTACTTTTACCGCATGCCTTTGGTAAGCGCAGGAGTGAGAAGAGGTTTTAAATTAATTAGCTGTCACGCCTGTACATCTGGTTTTATGTTTGATCATGTTTTGTTTTGTTTTCTGGACTCTTGTTCTGTTTTTTCACTTCCTGGTTTGTTTTTGTTACCATGACAACTCGTTGATTTTCACCTTGCCCTCCTAGTCACGCCCCTGCCCTCAGTCCCGCACCTGTTCCTAATGATCACAGCCACTACTTAAGTTATTTTCTTTCTGTCCATCAGTCTGGGAACATTAACTTTCATTGCATTCTACAACCTTTGCTGCTCATTGCTCCATGCCATTGATCCCCTGCCACGCACCCTGCTGCTTATGCCTCCCGTTTTTGTCACAGTAAGCTTTTGTTTGTATTTATGCCCTTGATGGTATCTTTCGTTTGTTTGTAGATAGTATAGCCATTGTGCTGTTTTCGTTCTAAGTTTTAGTCGAGATTATTATCCGCCATCGAGCGCGCTTTTTGTTTTGCCGTTATTATTGTATTTTGAGTATAAATAATTAAAACTACGTACCTGAATTCTCGCCTGGCTCGTCCTGTAATCCCTCTGCGTCGAAGGAGCACAAACAATCCATGTCCAAGCCTGACATTAGCGCCCCGGCGGCAATTCAAGGAAATACGGTAGTCATTTTGATAGTAGGCTAATATTGCTAATATAGGCACTTACATCATGTGTTGCCTTCCTTATAACATTTATATAAGTCTTTTAATTTTTTGCGGCTCCAGACCGATTACTTTTTTGTATTTGTGGTCATTTTGGGTTGCCGACCCCTGCACCGGGACCGACAAGCCATATCATCGGTTGCATTGCGGCTTGAATATTTATGACGAAACCGAACGGGAGTCGGCAGGATGTGAAGAGGCGCTGGAAGCTTGCTTTATGTGGGAGCCCCCTGTGGTGCTGGAGGGGTTTGAAGTATCATTATGTTACTGTTTGTTTGAGCAAAGGCTTAGCAACTAAAACACTGTGACACGCACAAAGGCCAAGAGGTCAGGCCATGTAGACCGTATAGCGACCAGTCAAGGGGGGGGGGCTTTGACATGCGGATCCACTCAAAGCCCGGTCCGTTCTATCCATACTCTTGCTGTAGCAGTTCTGCAGCATCACAGGGCATATTTTTTTTCTTTTCCCTGCACATGTACGCCTCCCTGCACAGCACAATCTGACCATTATCCCTACATTGTGGGGAGATGGCTCCATCCCGTCGCTTTTTCCCCCCGTCTAGTGCCATTTGGCAACGCTGATAATGCGCCAGCCTCCATTCAGCAAGCGCCCCCTTTGTGTTCACACAGTGCTTCGTTCCCGGGGTTGATGATTAGCTACAACATTTGCACAAAACGAGGGACAAAGTGCTGCATTCATCGAGCAGATAACGATCTGAGTTTTTTAAAATAATGTCAGTTTTACTATTTTCTTGTGTACATTTACCCGGGAAGACCACTTTGGGGTAAAAAGCCAGCCAGCTGCAGCTTCATGGACCTCCCTCACTTTTATTGCCGGGTTCACCACATGCAGTCAGGAATACATGCAAAATGTTACAAGCATGTCATTAGCGACGAGGCACAGTTCACTAAAATACACGCATCCCAGTTAAGGATGGAAAACACACATGGTTGGGGACTAGTTTCCCATCGCCATGGCAACAGCATGTTCCAGCATGCAACCTTGCAGCCAGGATGAGTTGGCCCTTTGTTGAGCTCAGCTGCTGGAGACATTGGAAATAATCCCACTTCGGCAGCGCCTAACAAACATACCGAATGCCGTTTCATTGTGTCTGACAACAGGACGTCTAACGCCATTTTTAAAAGCCCTCCTTCGGCGGCGTGCACTTTACAAGGATTCCGAACGAGGTGCTTTAAAAACCGCCGAGAGCCATTTCACCTAAGTTACCGTGCTGGTTGAGTTTCCTTGAGAGGTTTCAGCCGTACGAGCGAAACAAACAGATAACTTGCTCGCATCGTGAGGGCCTTAAAAAGGTGGCAGAATACATGAAAGTCGAGATGAAAGACGATTCAGTGCTTGTGTTCCAACAGCAGTTACACAGCAACATTGGGTGGGAACTGTAGAATGTAATGAAGGTGCTTTATATTTGCAACTTCCTGTCTTGTTATAAACAGTAGTATGGCTCTTGTTTTTTAACTCCATCCATACATTTTCTACCGCTTGTCCCTTTTGAGGTCGCTGGAGCCTTTCTAACCTACTTTCGAACGGAAGGCAGTGTACACCCTGGACAAGTTGCCACCTCATCACAGGGCCTAACTCTTGTTGTTTAAATGGTTCTTGCATGCCAATGTTGAGACAAAATAAACCTGTCTCGTCACATTTTTTTTTGAAGGGGACACACGTCAATGAACCACTTCAGAAACAACAAAAAGCTTTGTTGTTTCTGAAGGTAAACAAATATTTGTCGCATGTGTTTTACGTCATTGCCGGCAAACGGCGAGGGTTGATGACGACGATGATGTTTGGTGGATAACCTCCCTCACGTTACGTGATGTAACGTAAATGGTGGATTGTGGCATAGTAGTTAGTAGGGCTGCGAACCTTTGGGTGTCCCACGATTCGATTCAATAACGATTCTTGGGGTCACGATTCGATTCAAAATCTTTTTTTTTTTTCAATTCAACACGATTCTCGATTCAAAAACGATTTTTTTCCCGATTCAAAAGGATTCTCTATTCATTCAATACATAGGATTTCAGCAGGATCTACCCCAGTCTGCTGACATGCAAGCAGAGTAGTAGATTTTTGTAAAAAGCTTTTATAATTGTAAAGAACAATGTTTTATCAACTGATTGCAATAATGTAAATTAGTTTTAACTATTAAATGAACCAAAAATATGACTTATTTTATCTTTGTTAAAACATTGGACACAGTGTGTTGTCAAGCTTATGAGATGCGATGCAAGTGTAAGCCACTGTGACACTATTGTTCTTTTTTTAATTTTTATAAATGTCTAATGATAATGTCAATGAGGGATTTTTAATCACCGCTATGCTAAAATTATAACTAATATTGATACTGTTGTTGATAATATTCATTTTTGTTTCACTAGTTTTGGTTTGTTCTCTGTCGTGTTTCTGTCTTTTCAATTGCTCTGTTTATTGCAGTTCTGAGTGTTGCTGGGTCAGGTTTGGTTTTGGAATTGGATTGTATTGTTATGGTATTGCTGTGTATTGTTATATATATATATATATATATATATATAATTTACAAATAAATTCTTAAAATTCCTACAATGTGAATTCCTGGATTTTTTTTTCACATTCTGTTTCTCAAATAATCAAAGATACTGAAATTCCATAACATAGTGAAATTGCAAACAGCTAAAATTATACACAAAGAAAATTGTATGTAACAACAGTGGATGCTATCTTTAAACAAACACTCCTGTTGTTTTTTCCCTGTGACACCGCGCACTGTAAACCTTCGAGTTGGACTGAAAAGTCCGATTTTGTTCATTTTAAGTTGGAAACAAATATAACCTGCTACCCAAGAATATACGACAATTCTTCTCAGCAAAAGAGGACAAATATCATCTTAGAGAAAAATGTAATTTAAAACATTTGTACGCACGTACGACACTTAAGACCTTCTGTATATCAGTATGTGGAGTTAAATTATGGAATGGATTAAGCAAAGCAATCAAACAATGTACTAATATGATCCACTTCAAGAAACTCTTCAAACTGGAAGTGTTTACAAAGCACAAAAAAGAAGAACCAAGATAAACATTCTGAATGTATTTACCCATTCATTCTTTCATTCTCAAAAATAATCTTACTTATCTCATCGTATGGAATAAAACTTACTTCACCAATTATTTATTTATTTATTTTTATTGTGATTAATTATGGAGTATATTGTGATTACATTGAGAACAGGAAGTGAACAGAAAATTTAGCAACTGTTATGTAAAAGAAAAGGTCGTAGGATTAAATAAGCTCGGCTTCTTCCTACTCCTTTTCGAACATGTTGAAAAGAGAAATTGGAAATTGTGATGTATCATGTTGTATGCTTGCATGTTCCACATAAACTTAAACTCAACTCAAACTCAACTAACAGTTGAAGTGTACCTATGATGAAAATTACAGACCTCTGTCATCATTTTAAGTGGGAGAACTTGCACAATCGGTGGCAGACTAAATACTTTTTTGCACCACTGTATGTATGTATGTATATATATATATATATATATATACATATATATATATATATATATATATATATATATATATATATAGTATATATATGTGTGTGTGTGTATTTTTGTTTAGTTTTTTTACTTGGGACTTCCCACGGCCCAGACTGTAGACCATAGTTTGGGGAGCCCTGGTGAATGCTATAACTTTTTCATGTGGAAACAAACCCAAATTTAAACTGCTTTGTTTCAGAAACAAACAAAAAAAACAACAACATATGTGTGCAGTTAAGAGCTTACTTGGCTAACTGAATACCCATGTGTGCATTCCGTACACACAATATGAAAGTACAATGAAAAAAATAAACTAACCACATAAGACAAGAGTACAACAAACCCAAAACCACAACATTGGAGTACGTAGCGTTGAGGTTTCATGCTTATCAGTGACTGCTGCCGACCGGGGACAGCTATGATTTGTTTCTCTTCAACCAGATTATTCGCTTGCTCCTTTCAATTACGCCGCTCCGAGGCCAAAGACGGACGAGCTCTGCCAGTGCGGCTTTGAGGGAAAACAAAAGAAGGGAGAGCACTTTGCGATTGAACAACCTGGTTTGACCTGTTTACAACTAAACTTCTTCTCATTTTCTGAAACAGCGAGCAAGGATAAATTGCTTACTTAGCCTAAAATAACGACATATTCAGCACTATGCCAATGAAGAAGAGTTTCATCGTGGTATTTTTAAATTTACATTATGCAAGCACTCTGGAGAGTAATTTAAAAAAGTTTCCTCGACCGAGAATAGTCCCCTGCCTGGACCGCCCTTGCGACTATAAACAGAATATTTTACACCAGCATCATGTTATTACCACTGTGAATTACCACATAAGCAAAAATTGCGTTGTGTCCCCGCCGCCAAGACGTTAGAAACGCAGCCAAACACGCTATAAACATATGATCCAGACGCCATACCTTGGCTCTCAGGAGCCGCTGAGACTTCTTTTCCTGTCAACCAGAAGGTTTGCGAGACTCTGAGTTGGACGGTTCTGGCACATCCACTGCTGATTGATAGCAGCGCTAAACAGCACAGTTAGCACGTCGCTGAATGCACCTTTCTCCTTATTGCTTGGAGTCAGCTCCTTCCTGTCTCCTCATCAGAGTATTTTCGAGTTGATTTCATCAGCGAGCCACGGCCAATCAATGCGCTGCTGCTGACTAATGGAGCGAGGCGGATCCTACGCCCAGGTCATTACGGTTTTAAGCAGTCGTTTTGGATTGGTTGGGAAGGATGAACAAATCAATTTTTCATACAAACAACTCAAGTGGCGGTAATGCCTTGCCACGGATCACTGGTCAGTTCTATTCCTGACATGAGATAGGGGTCGATATATTGGAAGGAATGTTTCAAAAGTTCAGTCAGTCTACTCACCGTTATTCGTTCATCTCGATCGTCGATGTTCGTTCCGTCTTTTTTCCAAGAGATAGTGGGTTCGGGGTGGCCACGCGGGGGTTGACACTCCAGAACCGCCGGCTCTCCTGCTGCCACGATGACGTCGGCGGGGTTCTGTCTGAAGTCGTCACGTAGAACTGCAGGAATAAAACAAAAAATAAATAAATTCGAAAGAAACCTTGAGGAGTAGTGGTATAACTACGGATGTCTTTGTGATCAGATTTTTACCGACACAGAACACAATACCAACAATTGGATGCAAATGATTCACCATTCGGGTCTTCCCAAGATGCCAACTATTTGACATAAAGTCATGCCATCAATATCCAGGAATTGTCCTTTGAGATTTGGTGGAAAAATGATTCCAGTGTTTGTCTAAGGCCACGGGTCAATGTCCAAGTATCATGTCCATAAAAAAAGACTAGGACTCTATAAAGACTTGGGCCTTCGTCTTTGGATGGAAATATCACAACCATACTAGAGAAAGCAGATGTCATTCATATTTGCAAGCGTCATAAAGATGCCAAGGGAATGGAATTGTAAGATTCCATCCAATGCAAGCGGAAACATTCCTGAACTCTTCATTCCTTACTTTTATTTGCTGTGCTAATGATTACATGCCAGCCTTCTATATGGCAGATATGAACAGATGACTTCAATCTAAGCAAACTCCTATAGCTATCCAGCAGGTCTTTGTTTGGATCAGCTTCTACTCCTAAACCGCTGCACACCAAAGGGTGCACATTTGTCAAAACACGCAACCCCGACAGTGTTGCCTGTGCTATTATTTTTTTTTGACAAATACACCACTGCTATTGAAGCCCAATGTTTGACTTAAATGGATCAAAACGGTTGTAGCACCAAATTCTGAGACCTCTGACTCCTGAAGGTACCCCACGTCCCACCCTAAACCCAAGGTCTCCATGCACTAAAAAACAAACTATTGCATGAAATAGATTGAAACCGGCTTTTTAAAACACCTGTAAAACCTTAATTAAGGTTTGAATTTAAAAAAGGGGATTAACATATCTAGACTAGAACATATCTACATAACCCCTACCAAAATAATTTGGTTTTGTTTTTTAAAAACAGATGTTTTTTTTTTTTGGACTGTCAACAAATTTAATATAAATTGGCCACAATATGCATTTAAATATTCATACAGTCTCTCCTTTACTTCAGAGTGTAAAGTAGAAATTAGCTGATTCATTCCTCTTTAGGTAATACAGATCATAATAATACACCATAAATGTAATATATATATTATTATTAGTACATCTTGGGGGTTAAGCCTCCCTCTGTATTTAAAAACCTAGTGACACCTCTGATTTTTAACTTCAACCGAGGGTCCTTGAACGCACCACAGTCATATGCATCCATCCATCCATTTTTCTACCGCTTATTCCCTTTTGGGGTCGCGGGGGGCGCTGGCGCCTATCTCAGCTACAATCGGGCAGAAGGCGGGGTACACCCTGGACAAGTCGCCGCCTCATCACAGGGCCAACACAAATAGACAGACAACATTCACACTCACATTCACACACTAGGGCCCATTTTAGTGTTGCCAATCAACCTATCCCCAGTTATATGCAATGATGTGCAAAAAGTGAAACTTTCTACTGTACTGACACAGGCACTGTACATTTTGCTGTTTAATGCTGGTGCTTTGGTTGCATGATTAAAGGTGAGCTTTGATGTTGTTATGACGTCTGTGTTTGAAGTTAGGTTTGCCGCCGTTGACGTGGAACAAACCATTTGGCATTGTTTCCCCAAGTCGATGGGGTTGATCATCACAAAGTGAGGCCCACACGTGCACTAATAATACCATACCGCATAATGAGGGTGAAATATTGTTGTGAGTGGATAATTAGCAGACATTACAAGCAGTGGCATGAATATTTAAGGGAAGCCACCAAAATAAATGGTTATGTGGTTTTTATAAAATATTCAAGTCGTGTATTACATCACTTAGGCAAATTAGCTTGCATTAGCTACATTTTGGTAAAATCTACTGCTTCCATTAAGGTTATTATGTTTATCTTTTTCTAGCAAACCTAATGTCTGTGTTGGGATTTCTTTCTTAGATTAACTTTACATTCAAACAAAAGTAAGTATAGCTCTAGTAAGACTTAAAATTACACTTAGAAATAGCTACATATATGATGATGACAATATTATACATGGCTGCTTATATCTTTTTGTGTAAGCTAACACAACACAAAGGAGTGAACATTTGTCAAAACATGCACATCTACTGTTACTTGCGCTATTAATTTTCAGAGAAATGCACCACATGAGGGCGCTGTCATTAAACCCCGTACTTCGGATTGCCTTGGAATTCCTCACAGGGCTCAATTTGCTTTAGAAACCACTCACTGTAACTTCAGGGTGATTCCTCAAATCACCATGAAATCTGAAGTAAGGTTAATTATATGTATATAGCGCTTTTCTCTAGTGACTCAAAGCGCTTTAAAAAGTGAAACCCATTTTCTAAGTCATTGTTTTTAAAACCTTTTTTTGAACCAAGGCACATTTTCTTTCATTGAAAAAAAATCTTGAAGTACACTACCAGCAGAAAATGTTATAAAACAAAACTCAATAGCTTAATGACAATTTACAGTCGTTCTCGTCAAATACCTGATAGAATTGTTCAATATGAATTCAAACCATAATCATCTATGCGTCACTAATTCTCATGTTTTGAAGTAGGCCTGCAAAGCAATTAGCTACATGCTGCCACCTACTGATATGGAAGAGTATTTCATGGTTACTCTGCCGATCTCTCAACAGCACAGACACTCAACAACAGCACATTATTTACAGATTATAATTATTGGTTTACAAAAAAGTATTTTTTCAAAAAAACAATTACCGTATTTCATTGAATTGCTGCAGGGCACAGAGTATGCGCCTGCCTTGAATTACTGCCGGGTCAAACTCGCTTCGCAAAATAGCGAATTAAAATAGCAAAATTTATTAGCGCATGCTTAGTATTACCGCCTGGTCAAACTCGTGACGTCACGAGTGACACTTCCCCTGTCATCATTTTCAAAATGGAGGAGGCTGATTTCAATACCGGTAATTTGAAATCGCATAAAGGGAAGAAGATTAAGAGCTATTCAGTAGGATTTGAGGTCCAAGCTTACATCACACTAAAATTTTTACTGCATGCCTTTGGTAAGTGCCGGAGTGAGAAGAGGTTTTAAAATAATTAGCACATGCTTACTTTTACCGCATGCCTTTGGTAAGCGCAGGAGTGAGAAGAGGTTTTAAATTAATTAGCGCCCCGGCGGCAATTCAAGGTAATACGGTAGGTGAAATTGCATCATTTTGCACGGCACACTAGAGAATATCTCATGACACATTAGTGTGCCACAGCACATTGGTTGAAAAACATTGATCTAAGTTACAGCATATTGCCAAAAGTATTTGGCCACCCATCCAAATAATCAAAATCAGGTGTCCTAATCACTTGGCCCCGCCACAGGTGTATAAAATCAAGCACTTAGGCATTAAGACTGTTTCTACAAACATTTGTAAAAGAATGGGCCGCTCTCAGGAGCTCAGTGATTTGCAGTGTGGAACTGTCATAGGATGCCACCTGTGCAACAAATCCAGTCGTGACTCGTGAAATTGCCTCCCTCCTAAATATTCCAAAGTCAACTGTCTGATTTATTATAAGAAAATGGAAAAGTTTGGAAACAACAGTGATTCAGCCACCAAGTAGTAGGGCACATAAACTGAGCAGTGCAAACAGGTCGCCAACTTTCTGCACAATCAGTTGCTACAGAGCTCCAAACTTAATGTGACCTTATCATTAACCCACGTACAGTACGCAGAGAGCTTTGTTGAATGGGTTTCCATAGCCGAGTAGCCGCATCTACGCCATACATCACCAAGTCCAATGCAAAGCGTTGGATGCAGTGGTGTAAAGCACGTTGCCACTGGACTCTAGAGAAGTGGAGACACATTCTCTTGAGTTTTGAATCATGCTTATCCATCTGACAATCTGATGGGCGAGTCTGGGTTCAGAGGTTCCCAGGAGAACGCTACATTTCGGACAGCATTGTGCCGAGTGTGAAATTTGGTGGAGGAGAATTATGGTGTGGGGTTGTTTTTCAGGAGTCGGGCTTGGCCCCTTAGTTCCAGTGAAAGGATTTTTGAATGCTCCAGGATTCCAAAACATTTTGGACAATTCCATACTCCCTTGTGGGAAGAGTTTGGAATGGGCCCCTTCCTCTGACTGTGCACCAGTGCACAAAGCAAAGTCCATTAAGACATGGATGACAGAGTCTGGTGTGGATGAACTTGACTGCACAGAGTCCTGACCTGAACCCCCTAGAACACCTATGGGATGAATTAGAACGGAGACTTTGAGCCAGGCCTTCTCGACCAACATCAGTGTGTGACCTCACTAACGCGCTTTTGGAAGAATGGTCGAAAATTCCTACAAACACACCCCGCAACCTTGTGGACAGCCTTCCCTGAAGAGTTGAAGCTGTAATAGCTGGAAAAGGTAGACCCCCATCATATTGAACGTTATGGGTTAGGAATGGGTTGGCACTGTGAGAAAAGGCAGGTGGCCTTTTGGCCATATAGTGTATATTAGAACCAGTGTGAGCCAGGCTGCATCAAGGCATCAATATGTGTGTACAATTTGAGCAAGATTGGTTGAGAAACATCTTTGCAGGGATACTGATTCAGCCACTAATTGGTCACGCTATTAACATTTGTCGAATGAAACGTTGGGGACATCAATATCAATATCTGGAGCAAATGGATCCGGTCATACAGTGTGTACGGTTTGAAGGCAGACTCAACTGAACAGTTTTACCCAGAGGGAAGGTGGGAGAAGTAATAAAAAGACAAACAGCAGCGTGCCAGTAATCATTTCCCCAGCTCGGGAGCATAAAAACATGAAGGGCCACACATGCAGTGTATATAATGTGTGTGCATGGACAAATAATAAGGATTATTTGTGGCTGCTTTGGGGTTCAAATGAACTTCAGTGTGGTTGTCTCACGCTCTCGCTGCAGGACTCCCTCACCTAAAGTCACGGCCAACACATTCCTGACTCAACTTAAGTGGTCCTCCTCCAAGCTACAGAGCCCCCACCTCCTCCTCCTCCTTTCACATGACGTATTAAGCCCAAACAAAAGATCCTAGGGATTCATCGGGATTGTTTATTTTTTGGGAATGATTCAATGTGATGCGACCTAACATGAGCGGCGCAGCTGTGGGATGAAGGCTCGGCGAGGTAATTAGCGTAGTTAAAAGCAGATGCAGTCGTCCAGGAATGCAGTTTGAACTAAACATCCGCTCAGCTCCTGTCCCTGTGTCAGCATAGGCCGCCGTGTTCTCAAGGTCGCTACTGTAAAAGCTCCAACCTTTCTTTTTTTACCTAACGAGCGAATACAGTAATCTAAAACGGCTGGTTTTGCTTTGATAATTATGATGATCTGTTGTGAATCGTACCATATTTTTTTAATATTAAGCTGCTCCTCTTTGCCAACGGCCATAATGTTTTGAATTCAACGAATAGTGGATTATGAAAAGGCGGATTATGTTTTTGTTCTATGGCAACATATTTTGGACGAGTCCGCTCACTGCAGGTACTGCGGGTTGTAAATGTACTTCCGGTTTTGTGCCTTGAACTGGAAGTATATCCCGATTTGTCTAAAGCAGGGGTGTCAAACGTACGGCCAGCGGGCCTGAACAGGTTTTATCCGGCCTGCGAGATAAGTTTTCTAAGTATAAGAATGAAAGAAACTGCTGTTCTAAATGTGTCCACTTGATGTCACCATAGCAATTCTTTGTACCTTTGTAGATGATGCAACATCCATTCATCCATCCATTTTTCTAACGCTTATTCTCTTTGGGGTCGCGGGGGGCGCTGGTGCCTATCTCAGCTACAATCGGGCGGAAGGCGTTGTACACCCTGGACAAGTCGCCACCTCATCGCAGGGCCAACAAAGATAGACAGACAACATTCACACTCACATTCACACACTAGGGCCAATTTAGTGTTGCCAATGAACCTATCCCCAGGTGCAAGACTTTGGAGATGGGGGGAAGCCCGGAGTACCCGGAGGGAACCCACACAGTCACGGGGAGATCATGCAAACTCCACACAGAAAGATCCTGAGCCCGGGATTGAACCCTGACTAGTCAGGACCTTCGTATTGTGAGGCAGACGCACTAACCCCTCTTCCACCGTGAAGCTGCCATAATGTTTTGAATTCAACAAATAGTGGATTATGAAAAGGCGGATTATGTCTTTGTTCTACAGCGACATCTTTTGGACGAGTCCGCTCACTGCAGGTACTGTGAGTTGAAAATGTACTTCCAGAAGTATATCTCAATTTGTCTAAAGCAGGGGTGTCAAACGTACGGCAAGCGGGCCTGAACAGGTTTTATCCAGCCCGCGAGATGAGTTTGCTAAGTATAAAAATGAAAGAAACCGCTGTTCTAAATGTTTCCACTAGATGTCGCAACAGCAATTCTTTGTATCTTTGTAGATGATGCTACATATGTAAAAAAAAAAATGCATCACACAATTTCAGTTTCATTACAGCATGGAAAAGGAGTAGGAAAGGAATTTAATCCCACCCTTTTTCATACCATAGCAATTTTATCCAATTTCCTTGTTCTCTGTAACAGAACAGTGATACAATAAATAAATAATAAATAAATAATATGCCATAAGCAAACAATATTAAATTTATAATCTTTGTCTCAATAAAAAAAAAATAATTAGATGATTTTGATATTATTTTTTCATCTTGACAGATTGAAAATTAACACCAATGAGTTGACTGATGAATATTCTCACATAATTTATTCAGAAAGTATAAATAATGACAAAGATAGAATACTATTAACCGCAACATGTAAGTGTAAAAAAAAAACAACAACATTATGATTTGTACTTTTTCAGAATGTGCTTGTTCTATTTTTAAACGAAGAAAACAATCTGAAGTTATCTTTATTTTTAAGTTATCGTGCTGTGATTTTACCAATCCGGCCCACTTCGGTGTAGCTTTTTCTCCACGTGGCCCCCCAGATCTAGAACGAGTTTGACACCCCTGGTCAAAAGAATTCTTTATTGACTATAAAAATGGGACCCGTTACCTCCCTGCTTGGCACTCAGCATCAAGGGTTGGAATTGGGGGTTAAATCACCAAAAATTGATTTCCGAGCGCGGCCACTGCTGCTGCTCACTGCTCCCCTCACGTCCCAGGAGGTGAACAAGGAGATGGGTCAAATGCAGAGATTAATTTAACCACAATTAGTGTGTGTGTGACAATCATTGGACCTTTAACTTTTTAACTTTAAAGGCCTACTGAAATGAGATTTTCTTATTCAAACGGGGATTTTAGGTCCATTCTATGTGTCATTTTTGCTGAAAGGATTTAGTACAGAACATCGACGATAAAGTTCGCAACTTTTGGTCGCTAATAAAATAGCCTTGCCTATACCGGAAGTAGCAGACGATGTGCGCGTGACGTCGCGGGTTGTGGAGCTCCTCACATCCTCACATTGTTTACAATCATGGCCACCAGCAGCGAGAGCGATTCGGACAAAAGGAAGCGACGATTTCCCCATTAATTTGAGCGAGGATGAAAGATTTGTGGATGAGGAAGGTGAGAGTGAAGGACTAGAAAATAAATAAATAAATAAATAAAATAAAATAAAAAAAAGACGAGGGCAGTGGGAGCGATTCAGATGTTGTTAGACACATTTACTAGGATAATTCTGGAAAATCCCTTATCTGCTTATTGTGTTACAAGTGTTTTAGTGAGATTATATGGTCGTACCTGTACAACCTGAAGGTCGGCCTCGCACCTTCCTTCAGCACCAGTCGACGGGTGGTGGCGATGCCCATCTTTGCCTTTCGCAAAGGACCCTCTTCGAAACATGATCTTTCGAAATGATCGCTACATAATACACTTTAATTTGTGTGTGTGGTCCAATCCAACCGTGTTTGCTTGACATCTCTGTTCCATAGTAAAGCTTGACTGTCATCTTTCGGGAATGTAAACAATGAAACACCGGCTGTGTTTGTGTTGCTAAAGCCGGCCGCAATACACTGCTTCCCACCTACAGCTTTCTTCTTTGACGTCTCCATTATTTATTGAACAAATTGCAAAAGATTCAGCAACACAGATGTCCATAAATCTGTGGAATTATGCGATGAAAACAGACGACTTATAGCTGGGAACGGTGCTGGAACAAAATGTCCTCTACAATGCGTGACGTCGCGCGCACGCGTCGTCATACCGCAACGTTTTAGCATGATACTTCCACACAACATTTAAAATTGCAATTTAGTAAACTAAACCGGCCGTATTGGCATGTGTTGCAATGTTAATATTTCATCATTAATATATAAACTGTCAGACTGCGTGGTCGGTAGTAGTGGGTTTCAGTAGGCCTTTAATTCATAACTCCAAGCAACATTTGTGAGTTTTACAATACAACTAAAACAATTCGTACTTACTAAACAATCATGTGTGTTTTGTGTTAGGAGGTAGTGCATCCTTAAAAGTAGCAATAACAGTTTGCCGGGACTTTCCGTTTCCCACACAGCCTGTGATAATAATAAAAAAAAGTCAGCTCAGTGACATTAAGACCAGCTCATCTCCTCACTGTGGGTCTCTCTTTAGACCCCTCGCTACTCCAACTTGCATCTGAAAATGGTACGTGCTGGAGGAAAGGAAATGGAAAAACCCATCAGAGGCTGGAGGGAGAGCTGGCATGGTACCATGTTTACACCAACACTGCTGTGACCTTCACCCCTTGCACAACGGCACTCAATCCCCCTCTGCCCCCCTCCAAACTAACGCCTCTTTGATGTAAACACAGCTGAGTGCGGCCTCAAACATCTGTAAAGTGTCCTCTGGGAGGCGGGGAGACGGGAGCGCTTTAGCCAGACCCAGACCTGGATGTGGTACAAAGCCCCCCCCCGACCCCAAAAAACACCTTTGCCAAAAAATGATCCAGCGTTGTGCTTGAATCAGTTCCCGTTGCCCATGTTCCTTTCCTCCCTCCAGCAAGCCCTGCATGCCTTCCTCCTGAATAGTTCTTGCTATGGGAACTCGACTTGGTGAAAAAATAGGATGGAAAGCCTCAGACACTATCGGTGTGTGTGTGTGTGTGTGTGTGTGTGTTGGAGATAATGAGTGAACTCCACCATTCTATCTCTCAGAGTAAGCCTGCAGCTGTCTTCTAGTGGATAATATTTCCTGCGCTATTAAGAGGGAGGACCGACCGAATGAGTGTGTGTGTGTGTGTGTGTGTGTGTGTGTGTGTGTGTGTGTGTGTGTGTTTGCACCAAGAGAACCTCATTTGGTGTCCTAATGTGTGGAAATGAGCTCCAGTCACAAAACACAGTGTGAAAATGTTGTTTTGAGACCCCTGGATTTGTTCAAATAATGCTCATAATGAGATGGGAATCTGGCCTTGGGCACACTGCCACATACTTGCGTAATGTTTTGGAAGGAAAATTCACTCAGGCCAAAATATTAGGAACAACTACGCAAAGGACCACAACATGTGAGCTCAGCGCAAGTCAGAGCAAAAACTACATGCTTGTGCAAAATTCATAATTTGGAATTCAGTCTAGATTGAATCAATTGAATAATTCCAAGTAAGAATATGCATGACTTTTAGTTTATACCTACAAAACTGGTGAAAATTTTAGCAAGCCACTGGCTAAAATGCTTACAGTTAGCATGCAGACATGCTAACCCATTGTACTGGGACAATGGGTTAGCAGAGTAACAACATACATAACACTTAGTTCATACCCACACAATTGGTGAAAATTTTAGCATACCAACATGTGGCATGTCAGCAAGATTCAGCCGATAATAATATCCATAACTTTTTGTTCCATACGTTCAAAGTTGGCAGAAAGGCTAACGGTTAGCATGATAGCGTGTGAACCCATAATCCTGGAAGGCTAAAATGATAATATGGTAGCCTTTAGCATGCTAGCAAGATAATGCCAAGTAAAAATAGTCATGATCTTTAGTTAAATATCTAAAACACTGCCTAAAATGCGTATAGTTAGCAGGCAGACATGCAAACCCATTGTTCTGGCGGGTCAAAATGCTAGTCATTAGCATGCTAGAAAGATAACAGAGTAAAAACATACATAACATTTAGTTTATACCTACACAATTGCTGAAAATTTTAGCATGCCAACAAGTAGCATGTCAGCAAGATAGCGCAAATAATAATATCAATAACTTTTTGTTCCTTACCTTCAAAATTGGCAGAAAGGGTAACAGTTAGCATGATAACGTGCAAACCCATGATTCTGGAAGGCTAAAATGATAATATGCTAGCTGTTAGCATGCTACCAAGATAATGCCAAGTAACAATAGTCATGATCTTTAGTTAAAGACCTAAAACACTGGCTAAAATGCGTATAGTTAGCAAGCAGACATGCAAACCCATTGTACTGGCAGGTCAAAATGCTAACATGCTAATCATCAGCATGCTAGAAAGATAACAGAGTAAAAATAGACATAATAAGTTTATACCTACACAATTGGGTAAAAATTTTAGCATGCCAACTTGTGGCATGTCAGCAAAATATCCATAACTTTTTGTTCCATACCTTCAAAATTGGTTGAAAGGCGAGCAGTTTGCATGATTACATACGAACCCATGATACTGGAAGGCTAAAATGCCAAGATGCTGTGCTGACCTGCTAACCCATGCTTCTGACAGGTCAAAATGCTAATATGCTATCCGTTAGCATGCCAGCAAGATAATGCCAAGTAACAATACCCATGACTTTTAGTTGAATACCTAAAACACTGGCTAAAATACGAATAGTTAGCATGTTGACATGCCAACCCATTGTACTGGCAGGCTAAAATACTAATATGTTAACCATTAGCATGCTAGCAAGATGACACAGAGTAACAAAAGACATAACCTTTAGTTTATACCTACAAAAATGGTGAAAACTTTAGCATGTCAACATGTAGCAAGACAGCAAGATAGTGCCATCCATTTCTACTGACTGTCCCTTTTGGGGTCGCGGGGGTGCAGGAGCCTATCTCAGATGCATATAGCCATAACTTTTTGTTCCATACCTTGAAAATGGGCTGAAAGGCTAAGAGTTAGCATGTTAACGTGCGAACCCATGATACTGAAAGGCTAAAACGCCAAGATTCTGAGATCCTAAACCATGCTTCTGACAAGCCAAAACGGTGATATGCTATTCGTTAGCATGGTAGCAAAATGACGCTTAGTAACAGTATTCGCAACTTTTAGTTGAATACCTAAAATAAATGACTGAAATGCGGACAGTTAGCATGCTGACATGCTAACCTTTTGTTCTGGCAGACCAAAATGCTAACATGCTAACCTTTAGTATGCTGGCAAGATAACACAGTAACAATATACACAACTTTTAGTTTACACCTACAAAATTGGTTAAAATATTATCATGCTAACAACACGCAGCATGTTAGTGAGACAGTTTCATTATATTACATCTATATCTTTGTGTTCATTTACCTTCAAAACTGTTTGAAATGTTAACAGTGAGCATGATAACGTGGTAACCAATGATTCTGGGAGGCTTGGATGCTAAACGGTAGCATGCTGAGATGCTAACCCATGATTATGGCAGGGCAGAATGCTAACATGCTAACCATTAGAAAGTCATTAAGAGTAACAAGTAGCAACATTCATGACTTTTAGTTTTATACCTACAAAATAGGCTAAAATACTAACAGTTAACATGTTAAAGGCCTACTGAAACCCAGTCTGATAGTTTATACATCAATGATGAAATATTAACATTGCAACACATGCCAATAAGGCCTTTTTAGTTTACTAAATTGCAATTTAAAATTTCTTGCGATGTGTCCTGTTGAAAACGTCGCGGAATGATGACACTTATGTTTATGCGTGCTTGTGACGTTATTGGTTGGAGCGGATATTTTATACCAGCACAACTCACAGCTAAAAGTCGTCCGATTTAATTGCATGATTACACAGAATTCTGGACATCTGTGTTGCTGAATCTTTTGCAATTTGTTCAATTAATAATGGAGACTACAAAGAAGAATGCTGTTGGTGGAAAGCGGTGGATTGCAGCTGCCTTTAGCAACGAAACACAGCCGGTGTTTCTTTGTTTGTTGTGAAGCTTTAATATGGAACAGAACGGTCAAGCGAACATGTTTCTCTACCACATGTCAACCGGCAGGTTTCGGTGGGAAAATTGTGGTAAAAAGTCGGCTCTTACCGGAGACATGAGCGGAGCTTGCGCCCTCCCGCAACAGCTGTCAAAGAGGCAGCTACGACTTTCTTGGCTCCTCCATGGCTTCCGTCAGAGACACTGGCAGTCACCACATCCCCTCCGACTTTCAGGTATGACTATTTAATCTCACTAAAACACTCGTAACACAATAAGCAGATAAGGGATTTTCCAGAATTATCCTAGTAATTGTGTCTAATAACATCTGAATCGCTCCCATTGCCATCGCCTTTTCTTTTTTTTTTCTAGTGCTTCACTCTAACTTTCCTCATCCACAAATCTTAGGGAAATCGTCACTTTCTCGGTCTGAATCGCTCTTGCTGCTGGTGGCTATGATTATAAACAATGTGAGGATGTGAGGAGCCCTACAACCCGTGACGTCACGTGCACATCATCTGCTACTTCCGGTACAGGCAAGGCTTTTTTATTAGCGACCAAAAGTTGCGAACTTTATCGTCGATGTTCTCTACTAAATCCTTTCAGCAAAAATATGGCAATAACGCGAAATGATCAAGTATGACACATAGAATGGACCTGCTATCCCCGTTTAAATGAGAAAATCTACTGAAATGAGATTTTCTTATTCAAACGGGGATAGAAGAACAGAAAAGCCCTGCCTTTACCGGAAGTTGCAGACGATGACGTCACCTGTTGATGGCTCCTCACATCTTCACATTGTTTTTAATGGGAGCCTCCAACAAAAACAGCTATTTGGACCGAGAAAACGACATTTCCTCATTAATTTGAGCGAGGATGAAATATTTGTGTTTGAGGATATTGATAGCGACGGACTCGGAAAAAATAAAATAAAAATCAAGTTAACAAAAAAAAAACGCGATTACATTGGGACGGATTCAGATGTTTTTAGACACATTTACTAGGATAATTCTGGGAAATCCCATATATTTCTATTGTGTTACTAGTGTTTTAGTGAGTTTAATAGTACCTGATAGTCAGAAGGGTGTGTCCACGGGTGTCTTGAGGCCAGTGTCTGATGGAAGTCAACGGCAGCTGTACGGACGGCACAAGCTCAGCTGATGTCCGGTAAGTGGCGACTTTTTACCACAATTTTTTCACCGAAAATTGCTGGTTGACATTTGGTCGGGATCCATGTTCGCTTGACCGCTCTGATCCATAGTAAAGTTTCACCTCCGGGAATTTTAAACAAGGAATCACCGTGTGTCTGTATGGCTAAAGGCTAACGCTTCCCAACGCCATCTTTCTATTTTGACTTTTCCATTATTAATTGAACAAATTGCAAAAGATTCAGCAATACAGATGTGCAAAATACTGTGTAATTATGTGATTAAAGCAGACGACTTTTAGCTGTGTGTGTGCGCAGCGCTATTTCCTAACAGTTCGTGACGTCACGCGTACACGTCAGCATTCCGCGACGTTTATAACAGGACACTTCGCGGGAAATTTAAAATTGCCATTTAGTAAACTAAAAAGGCCGTATTGGCATGTGTTGCAATGTTAATATTTCATCATTGATATTTAAACTATCAGACTGCGTGGTCGGTAGTAGTGGGTTTCAGAAGGCCTTTAAAGATGCCTACCGATGCTTTTTGAAGGCTAACATGCTAACACTTAGCATGCTACAATGCTAACCTATACAATAGGAGCATCAAAAGGAATTGCATGAAGTTCTACTTCCTTCAATTTGCTTTGGAATAGCAAATCTACCTTCTATAGGGACGGCGTGGCGCAGTGGGAGAGTGGCCGTGCGCAACCAGAGGGTCCCTGGTTCAAATCCCACCTAGTACCAACCTCGCCACGTCCGTTGTGTCCTGAGCAAGACACTTCACCCTTGCTCCTGATGGGTGCTGGTTGGCGCCTTGCATGGCAGCTCCCTCCATCAGTGTGTGAATGTGTGTGTGAATGGGTAAATGTGGAAGTAGTGTCAAAGCGATTTGAGTACCTTGAAGGTAGAAAAGCGCTATACAAGTACAACCCATTTATCATTTATCATTTATTCAAATAAAAAATTGTGCGCAAGCCTGTGTAAAATAAAGTATAATCAATCACTAAACCAGAGAGTAGCAAATTAGAGCTAATGCAATTAGCGGCAGTCATCACCTGCCCTTACACCCTGCCTTTAAAGGTCGCCTGAGAGAAGTCTCAAGGTTCATCACCCCTTTAACTATCTCTCCTATCCTATCCACACACACACACACACAAACACACACACACACACACACACACACACACACACACACACACACACACACACACACACACACACACACACACACACACACACACACACACACACACACACACACGCACAGTTCCAGGAGGAAATTGAAAACAGATGTTTAAATGTCAAATTAAAATGAGATCCTCCAAGCTGCCCTTGCAAACATTAATGAAAAGGAAAGCAAGAAGAAAAGAAGAAAAAAAAAATAAAAGAAAAGTCCTAATGCCACACACGAGATCACATGAGCTTTGTTCAGAGGAAATGAATGCAAGTACAACAAATCTTTGGAAGGATAGAAAAACACGCCCGCTGCAGAATTAAAGGATTTATTAGAAGGAACTGGGAGTCAACGCGGTAGAAGACGCACACATTTCGCAGCGTGGGTCTTCTTCGCCTTTGGACGCGGTTCCCTGCAGGGGAGTGAGGAAGAAGCAACAATGTCGCTGATAAATACCAAATCGATGTCTTCCTTTTTTTCTCTTTCGCTGAAGGAAACGTCTTTTTCCTTGTAAATAAAAGCCTTCGCCCTTGCAGCATGTGACCTGTGTCAGCCCACGCTTCAGGTGTGTGTTTACACTACATCAGTGTGCATTTTTGCTTGTGGGTGTAGCCCACTTCTTTCTCACTCTCTTGTTACCCCTCGACCCTTGCTGCCAGCAGGAAGAGATTGGACTCAGCGGACTCCGGTCTGAACCTTGGCACCGCGCACCGTGCCCTCACGCTAACCCCCCAACCCTCAGCGTGACTGCAGTACAGCTTGAACTTCACAGTTCTCGATAAACACACACATTGTAGCGTAAGACGTAAACAATAGGATATAGGAGGTAGGTTAGAATTTCTGGATATATATATATATATATATATATATATATATATATATATATATATATATATATATATATACAGTGGGCCAAAAAAGTATTTGGTCAGCCACCGATTGTGCAAGTTCTCCCATTTAAAATGATGACAGAGGTCTGTAATTTTCATCATAGGTACACTTCAACTGTGAGAGACAGAATGTGAAAAAAAAATCCAGGAATTCCCATTGTAGGAATTTTAAAGAATTTATTTGTAAATTATGGTGGAAAATAAGTTTTTGGTCAACCATTCAAAGCTCTCACTGATGGAAGCAGGTTTTGGCTCAAAATCTCACGATACATGGCCCCATTCATTCTTTCCTAAACACGGATCAATCGTCCTGTCCCCTTAGCAGAAAAACAGCCCCAAAGCATGATGTTTCCACCCCCATGCTTCACAGTAGGTATGGTGTTCTTGGGATGCAACCCAGTATTCTTCTTCCTCCAAACACGACGAGTTGAGTTTATACCAAAATGCAGCAGAATGTCATGTGGTCAGATAAAACCAAAATAGAACTTGAACGTGAATAATTATTTTTGGAGTGAATAATTATTTATTTCCCACTAGAATTATCAAGCACCCTACTGATGAAAGTGTTAAACAAAAGCACACATATTTTTTTTTTTAATATTTTTTATTTCAATGTTTAAATATTTGGAACACCTTCAGATCCTTCTGTCGATTATGTCAGGCTTGCCCCTGACAGTTTGTTTGTGTTTTAGTTTTTCCTTTGTGTGTGTAGTATTTCCTGTCTTTAGTTCCTGTCAGCGTTTTTTTTTTTGTCTGTTTCCTGTCTTTCTCCTTGAGTGCTTTGTCCCCTCAGCTGCGGCTGATTGGCACCTGGCCACACCTGGTGTCAATCAGCCCACTCCTGTTTAGACCTCTCTTCCCATCCAGTCAGTGCTGGATTATTGTCGATGTCACTTCCGTATTGTCGCTCCTGTCGTGTCGTGTCATTGCAGCGTAGCGGTAAGCTATATTTCGGTATCTGTTTGTAGCATACTGTCTTTTGTTCCCTGCTTCCATTTTGTTTTCATTCTACAAGTAACGACTTCTGTTTTCTTGCTCGCTACCCGCTAGCTTCCACCTTAAGCCCTTTTGTTTTTGCTAACTTCCATGCTAAGCTCATTTTGTTTTCTAGCTCCCATGCTAGCTCTTTTAGTTTTGTTATCCGCCTTGTGCGCAGTTTTTGTTGTACCCCTTTTGTTTTTGTTCTAGTATTTTAATTAAAACATGTTTACCTGCAAAATACCTGCCTCCTTCTCTGCATCTTGGGGTTCGTCACCAACTAACCCTGACAGATTAGATGTTTTTATTATTCATTTTATCTCGTTTTTGCCAAAGAAAACTTTTGTTTTTATAGAAAACACACAAAATATGCGTTATTTTCGTTTAAAAAAAATATTTCAAAGTGAAATATTTGCTGTGAAGTAATTTTAGCCTTCAATAGCAGTAATATTTTTATAATGTTGCATGAGCCCTTAAAACAATTAACTACTTTACTTGCCGCAATTGTCCCCCGGGCCACACTTTGGACATCTTGAGTTATAAAGTAACAATGACAACAACAATAACAGTATCCCCCCCCCCCCCCCCCCCCCCACACTAAACACTTTTGTTCAATCAAAATTATATTTACATAGCACCGGGGTGTCCAAAGTACAGCGGTATTAAAAAATGAAAAATATGGCCCCAGCATCTTTTGATTTTCCAGTATGCAGCCCTCAATGGAAAAAGATTGGAAAACCTCCGATATATCCATCCATCCATTTTCTACCGCTTGTCCCTTTTGGGGTCGCGGGGAGTGCTGGAGCCTATCTCAGCCCGATATAGCACATTTAAAGTAACACCAGTGCTATACAGTGATACAATGTAATTAAGACAGGGTACATATAGTGTCAATGTAAACAAATCAAAACACTTTGTCAAATAACTATATCTAATGAAAAAAACTTTTTTTCCCCTCACTGTGGTGAAAAAAAAAGCAATATTTTGTAAAATTGGCCTCACATTGTGTTTTGAAGGATTTATTAGGCATCCATGGGAAAAACATTATCGTATGTCCGAATTAAAGTGCATCAGTAATTCATGGTCGTAAAAGGAGTCCTGTAAAAAGTCCTGTGGGTAAAAAAATTATGTTATAAAGGAACTTTTAAACCGGTGATTCTCAAACTGTGGTACGTGTGTCCCATCTGGTGGTTCGCCCCCGAATCACTTGATTAAAGTACAGTGTTTTATGTTTCTACATTCAAACAGTGTGTAATTTTACAGTGGCCCAACATATTAAAATGTACTTGTTAAATAGAACATCTGCCTTGTTTTCAATAAATACTTAGGCCTAGTCGGGGATGGCGTGGCGAAGTTGGGAGAATGGCCGTGACAGCAACCTGAGGGTTCCTGGTTCGATCCCCACCAAACCTAGTCATGTCCGTTGTGTCCTCGAGCAAGACACTTCTCTCTTGCTCCTGATGGGTCGCGGTTAGCGTCTTGCATGGCAGCTCCCACCATCAGTGTGTGAATGGGTAAATGTGGAAATAGCGTCAAAGCGCTTTGAGTGCCTTAAAGGTAGAAAGGTGCTATTCAACTAGAACCCATTTACTACGCAATTTTTTCAAATAAATAAAACCTCTGTGTTGTTTTTCATGAATACTTAGGTGTACTATGCAATAGTTTTTTTTAATGCTGGTCAATGGTCATTATGTTTTTTTCCTGAGGTTGTACTTTGTGACAGAAGTTTAAGAACTACTGTTTAAAAAAAAATATGTATATAGTTTTGCACAATTACCACCAACATATAAAGAGTCAAAACAATAAAATATGCAGAATGAACATATTAATTCCTTCAAGGGTGTAAGAAAATCGGATATTCTGATCAGTTTTTACTAAACTGGACCACCGACTCACCAAAACAAGGACGCTGCTCACAAAGGATCCGAAAGGAACTTGAGTGTTTTAGCAGTCAACAAATTGGAATTTGGCCCAAAACATTCCAAAGAAAATATGCTTAAAAGAGGAAAACTGAAGGACGCAAATAAAAGGCGAGTAGGAGGAAATGAAACAGCTGCTAGATCACATTTTCTGTATTTTTTGTGCATATCTCAAGGTTGTCAGTGACGATAAGTTAACGAGGAAAAGGGTAACAATATACATTTGCTGCACTTTTAAAAAATGTGCATGTATCGATTCTTTTTGCACTTAACTGCTACACCAACATGTTTCTTCTTAGACCCTTTGTGGCTTCCTCTTAAAGGACCACTTGGAGCAACACTCCTATAGACAAGTGTGAAATTCAATACCAGGTCACATCTGCAGAGTCAGGTTCTTTCCAGGCGCCTGACAGGTCGGACCCGAGCGCCCGCCTGCCTATTGGACCGACCCACTCGTCATGGACGCCCATATATTTGACAGCAATGGCAGACAATTACCCGGCTAACTTATTTTTTGGGGTGGGGGGCGAGGGTTTTGGACCTGCAACACCCAGTGTGTCATGAGGTCATCCTTGGGGGTGTGACGTCAGCGACAGGCCCCCATCTGATTGGGATCCGGTGAACATTTAGCTCAGTCATCGAGTTCATTTGTAAACAAAAGGCAACCGAGCAGATTGAGGCCACCATGTTTGGGAATCATTTAAAGATGAGAAAACAAGGACGTGCTGTGCATCTGCTGGCAAAATGAGGAGATAGGAGCCATACCAGATGGATGCCTATGGGGGATCAAACACTTTACACACTGTCACCAACAGCAGGAAACAGTTCAGCTGAAAGTGGACGTCTTTAGGCCGACATTTGAGGTTAAATGGCTAGAAATAAGGAAAAGAAAAAAACACACTAAGAATAGTTTACACTCTACACCAGCAGTCCCCAGGCTTTTGATTGATTGTTTGAAACTTGTATTAGTAGATTGCACAGTACAGTGAATATTCCGTACAATTGACCATTAAATGGTAACACCCGAATAAGTTTTTCAACTTGTTTAAGTTGGGGTCCACGTTAATCAATTCATGGTAAAGAACATGGCTAAGGACCCCAAAGCTGACCCCCTAATTATACAGTGGGGCAAAAAGTATTTAGTCAGCCACCGATTGTGCAAGTTCTCCCACTTAAAATGATGACAGAGGTCTGTAATTATCATCATAGGTACACTTCAACTGTGAGAGACAGAATGTGAAAAAAAAATCCAGGAATTCACATTGTAGGAATTTTAAATAATTTATTTGTAAATTATGGTGGAAAATAAGTATTTGGTAAACCATTCAAAGCTTTCACTGATGGAAGGAAATTTTGGCTCAAAATCTCACGATACATGGCCCCATTCATTCTTTCCTTAACATGGATCAATCGTCCTGTCCCCTTAGCAGAAAAACAGCCCCAAATCATGAGGTTTCCACCCTCATGCTTCACAGTAGGTGTGGTGTTCCTGGGATGCAACTCAGGATTCTTCTTCCTCCGAACACGACGAGTTGAGTTTATACAAAAAAGGATACATGGATGATACAGCAGAGGATTGGGAAAATGTCATGTGGTCAGATGAAACCAAAATGGAACTTTTTGGTATAAACTCAACTCGTCGTGTTTGGAGGAAGAAGAATACTGAGTCACATCCCAAGAACACCATATCTACTGTGAAGCATGGGGGTGGAAACATCATGCTTTGGGGCTTTTTTTCCGCTAAGGGGACAGGACGATCGATCCGTGTTAAGGAAAGAATGAATGGGGCCATGTATCGTGAAACTTTGAGCCAAAACCTCCTTCCATCAGTGAGAGCTTTGAATGGTTGACCAAATACTTATTTTCCACCATAATTTACAAATAAATTCTTTAAAATTCCTACAATGTGAATTCCTGGATTTTTTTACATCCTGTCCCTCACAGTTGAAGTGTACCTATGATGAAAATTACAGACCTCTGTCATCATTTTAAGTGGGAGAACTTGCACAATCGGTGGCTGACTAAATACTTTTTTGCCCCACTGTATATCCTGTATACAATTGTGTTTTAAATGAAATTGGTCATTACCTTGTAATTGTGCAATACAAGTACAAACCACAACTCAATCAGTCCCTAGGAGGAGTTCGTTAAAGTATGACCCCTGTTTTTTGCCGAAAAATGGCAAGCTAGATGGCCAACTTCCTGTTTGTTTCCAGTTATGGGTTATTGAGACTTTTACATGCGTCCCATCATGATGGAGGACTCCAGCGATTTTCATGACGCTAGGTGAAACTGTGGGGAGGAGCTATTTTTTTTTGTTATTTTAAAGACATGCACCTGGGGATAGGTTGATTGGCAACACTAAATTGGCCCGAGAGTTTGAATGTGAGTGTGAAAGTTGTCTGTCTATCTGTGTTGGCCCTGTGATGAGTTGGCGACTTGTCCAGGGTGTACACCGTCTTCCGCCCGAATGCAGCTGAGATAGGCACCCCCCGCAACCCCGAATGGGACACGCGGTAGAAAATGGATGGATGGAAGGTGGCGCTAGAGAGCCAATTTTAAAATTACATTTACGGAACTCCAAAAATATAGACATTTTCTGAGGAGCTTGCAAAATTTGGGGAATTCTGGTGCATGTGATGGGCCTCAAAAAGGCATCGAAACAGGCGGAAAAATAATAATAAACACCCTTGAGACGCTATGCATCACAGCTGCCGCCCTGATAATAACAGTAGAGTGCAAATAAAAGCTAGCTAGCAAATAGCGCGGTAATCACTAGCTGGCTACTGGTATGCAAACTATGTAAAAATCAGCACGCTAAGCGCTAACTTACAATTAAAGCGCTAATCGCTAGTTGGCAACGACAGTGGCAAAGCACAATTCGTACACAAGGCAAATCAAAATGTTTTACAGAAAATACAAGGCGAAAAATGAAAATTAAACAATCATAAAAATAATCATAATACAATTTAAATAATTAACTAAAATAATCCTTAAAAATATTTTAATATAAATGAAAAATGTATAGATAAAATAACCCTAACCCTGCCCAAGTTGAGTATTTCAGGAACCTCGGAAAGATCGACATGCAGATCGGTGCAGCATCTTAAGTAATGCGGACGCTGTATCGATCCATTTTGGTGAAGAAGGAGCTGAGCCGGAAGGCAAAGCTCTCAATTTACCGGTTGATCTACGTTACCATTCTCACCTATGGTCATGAACTTTTGGGTTATGACCGAAACGACAAGACCACGGGTACAAGTGACCGGAATGACTTTCCTCCGCCGGGTGGCGGGTCTCTTCCTTAGAGATAGGGTGAGAATGTCTGTCATCCTGGAGGAGCTCAAGGTAAAGCCACTGCTCCTCCACATCGAGAAGAGACAGATGTTGCTTCGGGCATCTGGTCAGGAGGCCACCTGAACGCCTCCCTAGGGAAGTGTTTCGGGCACGTCCAACCGGTAGGAGGCCACGAGGAAGACCCAGCACACGTTGGGAAGATTATCTCTCCTGGCTGGCCTGGGAATGCCTCGGGGTCCCCCGGGAAGAGCTGGACGAAGTGGCTGGGGAGAGGAAAGTCTGGGCTTTTCTGCTTAGGCTAAAGCCCCCGCGACCTGACCTTGGATAAGCGAAAGAAGATGGATGGAGGGATAGATACAATACTGTCAATTGTCATATACACAACATGTTTTTAGCCTGGATTTGAGGTCTTTCTTACATCTTTTGGAAGACTGTTCCATATTCCTAATTTTAGTGCTAACCGCTAGCTGGCTAAGGAGTGTCAATCACTGGCTGGAAACTAGAGCGCTAATCACTAATTGACAACAATTCTGCTAATCAGCACCAGCATGCAAATTTCCTGCTGACAAGTATTGCGCTAATCGCTAGCTGGCAACTCATGTGCTTATCACTAACTGTTAACTAGAGGGCTAATCGCTAACTGTCAACTAGCCTGTTAATAACCAGCTATCCAACACTCTCTTAACATGAATACAATAATGTGATGAATATTTTAAGTACGCCTTATCGTCTGGAATGTATGGTACACAAATGACAAAAATAAACACATACTGACGATAACCTACGCTAACTCTGGGCACAGAAATATTTATGCTCCACAGTCTCTACTTGGCAGAAGTGCTCCGGCAAAAAAAAAACCTACCTCCTTGCTCGTCACGTAATGCTTACCATCTCAGCTTGGCATTGTACTCTGCAATCTCCTACTTCTCCTTTCAAGTAGATTATGTTTGCTTACCATTGAGAATTAATAATAATCAAATTAAAAAAAATTCTCCCATGCTGTAGTCCTCTTGTCAGCTTGTCTGTGATTTTTGTAATATATATTCAAATGTGGTCAACCCTCACAGATGTTTAGAACATTCTGTGCCCCTTCACCCGACATTCCCGCACTTGAAACGCTCTTTTATTTCCACCTTACGTCCTCCTCACCCGACACTCCAATCAAACCCGGCAATGTTTATTGAACCACAGGCTGCAAAGTCACTCACTCACTCGCTCAAACGGGCTCGCTGATCGCTCCCTTGCAGGCTGACGAGAAGAATTATGATGGTTTAAACAAACACGGGTCCCTCAATGGCTCCACTGTGCGCCCCCGCTTTTCATTTATGTGGCCGCTGTGTGTTTAATGCAAGAGCCTAATTGCTGTTGGATTCGGGCGCACACACACATGAGGTCCACATGTGCTCGTGTCACTTCCCTTCAGGCCCGACTGCACGTGCCAGCCAGCAAAAACATCTGCCATGGCTGCCCTTGCCAGGTATAGACTACAGTCACCCGGCATGGTGAAGCACGAACATCCCTTTGCTTAACTCGGGGGTCAGCAGCCCGGAGGAGATGATGCTCCATTATTTATTCAAGTAAAGTTTGAATGTCATTAAAACAGTTAGCTCCATCTTTTGACGCTTCTTCCCCTCCCGTCCTTGGACGCTACACAGCTAAAACAAATATGACGGGGACAACACACTCCCAAAGGTGAGCCACGTAAATAAGACCGCCCACAAAACGGTGGACCCGGAAGCGACTTGAAGATGATCAGTAAAACATAATCCATGTAACATTTGACCAATGAACCACCATTACATTTTATGTAGACCAGTGTTTTTTAACCACTGTGCCATATATACAGTCTGCTGTGCTGTGGAAGATTATGTAATTTCACCTAATTGGGTTAAAAATTGGTACAATTTAAGTCTACTTTATACTTCTTTTTGTGCCCTTGTGTGCACGATTCTTTCCATCCTTTTTAACTGAGCTACTTAGTAGTGTAGAAAATGTTCCCTGGTGGATCTTTAAAATTTGTCTAAAAATCTTTTTTGCAAACCAGTAATTATAATCCGCAAATAGTGTGCCATTGTTGAGTGTTGGTGCTGTCTAGAGCTCGGCAGACTAACCATGTTATAAACTTCCAGTTAATTGCTTTGTAGATGTCGGGAACATGGTTTATCGTGATCCCAATATGCAACCGACAGCAGTAGGCAGTGTGCAGGTAAAAAGGTATCTGATTTTTAAATCAAAAGTAACAAAAAGATGTGTGCCCCTAAGAAAAGGCATTGAAGCTTAAGGAAGGCTATGCAGAACGAAACTAATACTGAACTGGCTACAAAGTAAACAAAGACAGAATGCTGGACGACAGCAAAGACTTACAGCGTGTGGAGCGGAGACGCCGTCCACAGCCGTACATGACAATAAGCGATGTTCACACAAAAAAGGATAGCATCTGCAAAACTTAAATAATCTTGATAGCTAAAACAAAGCAGGTGCGGGGAATAGCACTCAAGGAAGACATGGAACTGCTACAGGAAAATACCAACGAAACAGGAAAACGCCACAAAACAGGAGCGCAAGACAATAACTAAAACACTACCCACAGGAAAAGAGCAAACAACTCATAATAAGTCAAAGCGTGACACTACATCTACTTTGAGACAAGAGCTATAGTGATGCATGCTTGGTTATGATTTAAATTCATATCAAACAACTGCGGCAACGACTTTTTACTGTCAATATTGGCTGCTAAGTTATTTTTTTTATGTATTCTGCAGGTGATGTGCCTCTGAACTTTTTTAATGAAACAAATGTGCCTTGGCTCAAAAATGGTTGAAAAACACTGATGTAGACCAGTGGTCCTTAAAATGGGGGTATGCGTACCCCTGGGAGTACTTGAAGGTATGCCAAGGGGTACGTGAGATTTTTTTTAAATATTCTAAAAACAGCAATAATTCAAAAATCCTTTATAAATATATTTATTGAATAACACTTCAACAAAATATGAATGTAAGTTCACAAACTGTGAAAAAAAATACAACAATGCAATATTCAGTGTTGACGGCTAGATTTTTTGGGGACATGTTCAATAAATATTGATATTAAAGATTTCTTTTTTTGTCAAAAAATGTTTAGAATTAAGTTCAATAATCCAGATGGATCTCTATTATAATCCCCAAAAAGGGCACTTTAAGTTGACGATTACTTCTATGTGTAGAAATCTTTATTTATAATTGAATCACTTGTTTATTTTTCAACAAGTATTTAGTCATTTTTATATCTTTTTTTACCCAAATAGTTACAGAAGGACCACTACAAATGAGCAATACTTTGCACTGTTATACAATTTAATAAATCAGAAACTGATGACATAGTGCTGTATTTTACTTCTTTAACTCTTTTTTTCCAACCAAAAAATGCTTTGCTCTGATTAGGGGGTACTTGAATTAAAAAAATGTTCACAGGGGCTCCATCACTGAAAAAAGGTTGAGAACCACTGATGTAGACCACCAGGAAGTGTTTTACATTTAGAAAAAATAAATAATAATCATATGACTCCTTTCATTGCGCCCTTTAAACCGGTGCGCTTTATATATGAAAACAGATCGAAAATAGACCATTCATCGGCAGTCCGCCTTATAATCCGGTGATTTCTTGTAGTCCGGAAAATAGGGTACTCATATAGTATTAACTCAGAATGCTTAGAACTAAGGGTGTTCCGATGCAATTTTGATATCAAGTATCGGTGCGATATCAACAAGAATATAGTCGTACTGCATCTTAAGTATCAGATATTAGCATTCCAATATGGTCCGTCCATTCCGGAGCGTAATATGTTGTTACTCAGTGGCCTAGTGTTTAGAGCAGTGGTTCTTAACCTGGGTTCGATCGAACACTAGGGGTTCGGTGAGTCGGGCTCAGGGGTTCGGCGGAGGTCAAGACACACCCGAGTCCTCGTGTAAATAAAAACTTCTCCCTATCGGCGTATTAGGGATACGGCAACAGCAGGAGTCACACTGATTTACAGGTGTGTAATTTGTTTTGAGTTCATGCATTGTTTGTTTTGTTCTTTGAACAAGGTGATGTTCATGCACGGCTCATTTTGTGCACCAGTAAAAAAATATGGTAACACTTTAGTATGGGGAACATTCACCATTATTTAGTTGCTTATTAACATGCAAATTAGTAACATATTGGCTCTAAACTAGTCATTATTAAGTACTTATTAATGCCTTATTCGGCATGGACTTATTATAACCCTAACCCTCTAACCCTAACCAAATAACTCTAAATTAAGTCTTTGTTACTTGGAATATGTTCCCCTAGTGTCCAAAAAACTCCAACTTAAGTCTTTGTTGCTTAGAATATGTTCCCCATACTAAAGTGTTACCGAAAACATGCAACTTTGGCTTGAATTTGAAAAAAAAAAAAAATAGATTTTTCACTAAAGAAGGGTTCGGTGAATGCGCATATGAAACTGGTGGGGTTTGGTACCTCCAACAAGGTTAAGAACCACTGGTTTGGAGTGTCCGCCCTGAGATAACTAGGCCGTGAGTTCAAACCCCGGCTAAGTCATACCAAAGGCTATAAAAATGGGACCCATTACCTCCCTGCTTGGTGCTCAGCATCAAGGGTTGAAATTCGGGGATAAATCCCCAAAAATAATTCCTGGGCGCGGCACCGCTGCTGCCCACTGCTCCCCTCCCCTCCCAGGGGATGGGTCAAATGCAAAGGACAAATTTCACCACACCTAGTGTGTGTGTGACGATCAATGGTACTTTAACTTAACTTAAAAAAAACTAACAAAAACAGTGTATTCCACGCTAACACTTTGATGACTGAGTTTTTTACTGCAAAAATCTACAAATGTAGTCTTTACAGTGTATAAAAAAAATTGAATAATCAAATGCATCGTCAAAATCTCACAGCAGCTATAACTGCGATGTGGCCTTCAATGAACACTAGTTTAACACCCCTGTCGCATTGGATCAATACCAGCCAATAATCAAAGCGCAATACTGGTTTTAGTAGTGAAAAAGTGGTGTGGGGACACCCTTAATTGGAACCGCGGTTGACCAGGTACTAGAAACAGTACAGGTATTATGATCCGTCGGCCGGATCATATATAGTTTTTGATTTTGAGTCCTTTTGTGTATCTTGTTTATTTTTGGACTCTTCCGATTCTTAGTTTGTGCACTTCCTTGTTTGTTTTGTCACCATGGTAACTTAATTTTCACCTGCCTTGACGCACACCTGTGTTTATTGATCGCATTCTGTATTCAAGCCTGCCCTTTCCGTTCACTCGTTCTCTCCTCGTAGTTTAGTGCACATACAGTTTGTGTTTCACTAGTGACGACTCTGCTACCTGTTTTTCGACCCGCTAGCTTCCGTGGTTAGCCTTTTGTGTTTCCTAGCTCCCATGCTAGCGTTTTGTTTTGCCTGTTGTGCTTCGAGCAAGTATTCTGTTTGTTTCTCTAGCTCACATGCTAGTAGCTCTTTGTTTACCTTTTCTGCCTTAGCACCAGTGTCTTTGTTCCTAGTCTGTTTTTAGTTTTAATAAATCATTATTTCTTACCTGCACGCTGTGTTCGAGCCCGATCTGCATCCAGGAGGAGCACCACTCGCATCACAATGCCCGCCAAGCGTCACAACATGACTTCTCCTTCTTAAATGCACTTTTCTCAGCTAACATAAACCAAATAGGATTTACGTTCGCATAGCTCAGCCTATTTGTTTCCATTACGCCAGCTTTACAAGGGGCTGCTCATGCAGGAAGACTACAATAAACGCATTTTTTACAAGCAGAACATGGCCTCCACATTCATAAAAGACAATTCACTCTTGGAAAAAAAAAAATGGACAGATTGAAGCCGTTGTTCGTTCTGCAGGTGGAGGACCTCCAGCACAAGTAACCTCAGTAAGTTATCTCTCAGCACTCGGGCCCCCGAGCTCCAAGCTGTCTGCGTGCACGTACAAAAGAGCACATGTAACACTAGAGTGTACGCTAACACGGGACACCTGTACACTACGTGCTCTCATTATTCCACATCTCGGCTACACAGACGCTTGGAAAGAAAGTGAAACACTATCTCGTTTGTTGTATGCACAATATCAGGTACACCTGTGCCATCTAATAGGAGTCCTGTCTTTGACAGGTTGACGGTTTTTATTATTGGGTGTACTGCTAAATCTATCTTCAGATGCGTACATTCAACAAAATTAAAGTTAATAAAGTACTTGTACAGATAGATGGATAGTAGTTTACTGATTCCTTCAGCAGATTTCCCTCAGGAAAATTAAAATTCAAGCAGCAGGGTACAGAATTGAGATCGAATTGAAAAAGTAAAAAGCAAATAATCAGGGTATAAATGGAAACAAAATACAAAAATATTTCAATAAGAATAAAAATAACAGTAAAATAAGAATATAACAGGAGAAACTAGGCATTGTATTGTTAACTGCTTGTTATAAAGGGTCTATGTCATCTACCATTTATTTGGGATTTTTTATTTATTTATTTTATTTCCCTTTCTAAATTGGGGCCTTAAGCAGAATTGTATTTTCAGGCCACCCCCTGTACAAAATGGCACTTTTTTTTATGCATGTGAAATATTTTTTTATGCTTTTTATTCAAAATGTAATTAAATATGATGCATTTTAAGTACTAAAATCAATTCACAAGTAATAACTTGTTTAATTTTTTTTTGTACAAAATAACACATTCAACATGATTAAACATACATTTGCAAACCTCCCTGACAAATCTCAGACAAGGATTTGAACCTTGCACGAAAGCCAAAGGAGCCCGTAAAAATGTCAGGGGAAATTTGGTATTGAATTCTGACCAGTGACAGAGCAGGAAGGGGTTAGGACTACAATTGTGGTAAGTTATTTCACCGATATTTAATATGCACTATTTTATGCAAAACGGGGCCCCCCTCGGATTGCGGGGCCCGATGCTGTGATCTGTGTATAAGTAGGGGCATAAATTAATATTACATGCTGGACTTCTCCCTTCAATTGTATTTTTAACTATAAAAAAACTAAACAGAAAAACTCTACAGTAGACATTTGATTTTGGTCTATTTGTATTGTCAGAGTTTACAGGAGAGCTTTGCAGTTTTTAGGAACCTTTTGCAAAAAAGCTACCCAAAGATCATCTCTATGACTGCACTCTAATGTTTTTTTAAGAATCTGCTGCACAAATATGAGTCCCTCGCAAGTTTCTTTGAACTGAATTCACGGGCCACCAGTTAAATAGCCCAAATGATGAAAAAAAGAGGACCTAACATGGAACCTTGAGGAACACCACTAGAACAACTAAAGAAGTTGAACAAATGACTACTGACTGAATCTGAAGTAAACGAGCAACAGCAACAGTGACTACGTTTACACTGCAGAACAAAGTGGCTCAAATCGGGTTTTTTCAAAATATTTTTTTTTTCCAGCTGACTGTTTACACTGCAGGTAAAATGTGATCTTTATCAGACTCCAGTTTAAATGCGCATGTGAGCCCAATGTGGCCCCAATGACACTTGCATGCACAGTTCGATAAAGCAAAAATAAAGGAAGTTGACTGGATTCTGTAAATAAACAAGGAACAAAATAAAATACAGGTCGCCACACCTTAAAATGTGGTTTATTTATGTGAAAATTAATTAAATTAATATAATTTATGAATGGATATACTGTATATATAGGGTATGAACTATTCGGGAGGGTTCTAATCTTGTCATGGATGTTAAGTAGAAGCGATATGGACATCAGCGTGGATCTACAGTAGCTTTTTTTGCCCAAACAACTTACGTGAGTAATGTACGTAACATGTAAGTAAATAGGCCACAGTGTCAATTTCGGTCGTTCAACAATCGCTATTTCTTCAGAATCAAAATATATATATATATTGGTATATCACATATAGCCTATTATTTGCGCACTATTGATTAGTGGTGTGCCGGAATAATTCAGCCGACTTTGCACACCAAAACCGGATGTTGTGATGAAGTATCCGCTTTCTCTGGCGGGCTGTGTATTTCAGTGTGCGAACAAGTCACATTCAGGTCACATTGTGTTTAAACTGAAGTCACATTAGAAAAGACCAGATTCCCATCGGAAGGGGACTGCCTCTTGATGTGGCCTGAATCTGATGCGGAAAGATCAGATTTGAAGTGTTAAAGGCCTACTGAAACCCACTACTACCGACCACGCAGTCTGACAGTTTAAATATCAATGATGAAATATTAACCTTGCAACACATGCCAATACGGCATTTTTAGTTTACTAAATTGCAGTTTTAAATTTCCCGCGAGTTTCTTGTTGAAAACGTCGCGGAATGATGACACGTACGTGTGACGTCACGGACTGTTAGGAAATATTAGTGCTGCATGACACACAGCTAAAAGTCGTCTTTGTTCATGGCGTAATTACACAGTATTTTGGACATCTGTGTTGCTGAATCTTTTGCAATTTGTTCATTTAATAATGGAGACTATAAAGAAGAATGCTGTTGGTGGAAAGCGGTGGATTGCAGCTGTCTTTAGCACCGAGATACAGCCGGTGTTTCTTTGTTTGTTGTGAAACAGCGAACATGTTTTCTCTACGTCAACCAGCATGTTTTTGGATGGGGAAATTGTGATATATATCTTATATACCGGTACATAGACTTATATATACCGAAGACATCAGTGGATTATTTGTCGTCCCGCAGCAGCTGTGAGCTTGGCTCCTCGGCTTCTCATCCGACCTCGAGGTATGTCTTTACAATCTTTACTTTACAATCTTTAAAATCTCACTAAAACACTATTAAAACAATAAGCAGGAAAGGGATCTTCCAGAATTATCCTAGTAAATGTGTCTAATTACATCTGAAACGCTCACACTGCTGTCGCCCGGAGCCGTCGCTTTTTTTTTTTTGTCTATTACGTCACTATCAATATCCTAATTCACAAATCTTTCATCCTCGCTCAAATTAATGGGGAAATTGTCGCTTTCTCGGTCCGAATTGCTCTTACTGCTGGTGACTCCCATTAAAAACAATGTGAATATGTGTGGAACCCTGCATTTCGTGACGTCACGCGCACATACTTCCAGTAAAGGCAGGGCTTTTCTGTTAGCGACCAAAAGTTGCGAACTTTATTGTCGATGTTCTCTACTAAATCCTTTCAGCAAAAATATGGCAATATCGCGAAATGATCAAGTATGACACATAGGACGGACCTGCTATTCCTGTTTAAATAAGAAAATCTCATTTCGGTAGGCCTTTAAAACTGGTAACAAAAAAACTGATCCGTGTCACTTGAGGGCAAAAATATCAGATTAGGTGTGCAGGGTAAACGAAGCCTTTGTTACACAAATTACATTGCAAAAACTGCCAAAGAGGAGAGGACTTAAAAGGCCGCATTTGTAAACCACAAGTTTGGTCCCCAGTGTTACAAGGTTAAAATGCCAATGCAAAGTTTTGGCCTTGAAACTGCTCTCAACAGACAAAGACTGTTCTGAAAACAACCCCTGAAGGCCATCACAGTGATAGCAGCTCTGACATCCCTCCCTCCTTCAACAACACCTAGGAGTTGAGCTTTGCTCGTAACGCCTCCAGGCCTATAGACACAACAACACTACACCCTGAACAATGGGCATATGCCCACCCCAAGTGGAATGATGGAACACGAAGCAGCGCCTGAGTTGCCGGAAGCTTCGAATGCCCGCACCTTTACCCCTTGTTGCAAGTCTCAAGTTGTATGCTGTAATGTGTGCTTTGCTGACCATTTTTTGTTCTCACTCCACCTCCATAGGTGCCCAGTCTGAGAACGACATTTTTATTTTACACATCCTCCCCCAGCGTCTACCTTTTTCCAACCTTGTACTGGGCACCGTGAATGGCAAACCATCAGCATTCCTGTTCAATGTTTTAGATTTCTTTGTACTTGTGCAACCACAATAAACATAATTCCATTCATTTGTCTGCTAATGTGTTCTGTGCTCCAAGAGCGGCTTTACAACAGGAGCACTCTTGTGTTTTTTGGAATTTGCTGCAAAAATGTCTCTCAATGTATAAACACAACTCGGGGTTTGTATGGATTTGGCCATAGGGCTGCCAGTTGAAAAGTGAAGTGAATTATATTTATATTGCGCTTTTTCTTTAGTGACTCAAAGCGCTTTACATAGTGAAACCCAATATCTAAGTTACATTCAAACCACTGTGGGTGACACTGGAAGCAGGTGGGTAAAGTGTCTTGCCCAAGGACACAACGGCAGTGACTAGGATGGCAGAAGCGGGAATCGAACCTGCAACCCTCAAGTTGCTGGCACGGCCACTCTACCAACCGAGCTAAAAAGCCCCGAAAAGACCTGATCTAATGGCTGTAAAACTATACTTCTGTATAAATATTTGTTTCCATTATGCAATCCTCCATTCCACTGTGTTTTGTACATAACTAAGATAAAAAACTATCTTTTATGATCTGGGACAAAGACGCCTCTAAGCACTAACTGTGTACTTTCTCAATGTCGTCTATTCCTCCGGCTGCTGTTGTTCAGCTTAGTCTGTATGACTTTTCACACTTTGATAGGATTTTGGCGCATGCACAAGCAAATCGCACGTTTGCCGCCATAAGAGCGCTCATTACAGTAAATCCTTTTAGCCTGGAAGGAAGTAAAGAAGCATTGAGCGTCCTCCCCGTGAGTTCATTCTCGCTCGGAGTGGAGCCGCCGTGATGTTTGCTGACAATATCTCACTGTGATTGAGCCGCCCTCCTGTCTGTGTGGGCCCCCGCCGGGCGGCCCACTCTCCCAGCATCTGCAGGGATGAGGGCCTTATTAAAACAATCTTTCCAATTAACATTCCTGTCCCCGTTGACCCTCCTTGCAGACGCCCCTTCCTCGCCGCCCTATGACTCAACCCCGCCATGACAAAAGGGGCAGTGTAGGAACCTGACCCGGCGATGGGACCTTTGGAGGTGGCTGGACAACAAGTCGGGACAGCCCAGAGGTGTGTTGTCGTCTGTTTTGACACGTGTGTTTACCAACGTGGACCGGAACAATACAGAGACCAGACCGCTCTTTGATGGCAGTTTTAGGTCGGATTACAAAAACACAAATCTTACAATAGCTTCACACTGCAAATTGGTCTTTAGTTTTGTTGAAATAGACATACACTCACTGGTCACAATATTAAACTATTTAATCATTATTTGTGAGTAACACTGTTAAAAAAGCTGTGATTTGAGAACTGTTACCGTGGTTACAATGGTGCCACATATGGAGATGCAATCCCAGTGAAATGTTGCCGTTTACCTGCAGTTAAAGTTAAAGTACCAATGATTGTCACACACACACTAGGTGCAGTGAAATTTGTCCTCTGCATTTGACCCATCCCCTTGGTCACCCCCTTGGAAGTGAGGGGAGCAGTGGGCAGCAGCGGTGCCGCGCCCGGGAATCATTTATGGTGATTTAACACCCAATTTCCAACCCTTGATGCTGAGTGCCAAGCAGGGAGGCAATGGGTCCCATTTTTTTATACTCTGTGGTATGACTCGGTCGGGGTTTAAACTCACAACCTACCGATCTCAGGGCGGACACTCTAACCACTAGGCCACTGAGTAGTTTAATGCAGTAGAAAAAGAAAATGCTATGACAATCAGTAATATAGGTTATATTGTGATGGGAAAAACAAGACTTACCGGTATGTCACATACTCAGTTCAGTTCAGTTTATTTCGAACATGCATACGATACAATGTAATGCATCACATATTTCCAGTTGTTTCATTACAGCACACCTGAAAAGGAGTAGAAAGAAGCAGAGCTGATTTATTCCTACCCCTTTTCATATATAGCAATTGTATCCCAATTCCTTGTTATCTGCGACAGAACGGTGAATAAATAAAGAAATAAATAAATAATATAATATACCCTAGTAAGTAAACAACACAAAATATAATCATTAAATATTTTATATAAACAAAATATTACTAGGTGAAATTTAAATAAAACCATGTTTTTCTTATCGAAGGCATGGTTCCTTATAACTCCAAATAAATACAAATTGTTTTACTTTTTTTTTTTACGTTGTTTTAGTCCATAATTGTTTGCTGTGGCTAACCAATAGCCACAGCAAAACAGCATTTCCTCTTTATGCACCAATGACGATAAATGTGAGCGAGGGGTTGCATTCAGGGGCACCCAGAATTATAAGCATCAAACATTACAACTTAAGTCAGTTGTTTTGTGCACATTCCATTTATCAAACCCTCCATCCATCCATTTTCTACCGCTTATTCCCTGTTGGGGTCGCGGGGGGCGCTGGCGCCTATCTCAGCTACAATCGGGCGGAAGGCGGGGTACACCCTGGACAAGTCGCCACCTCATCGCAGGGCCAACATTTATCAAACCATTAATTGTAATATCATAATTAAAAAATATTCCCTTGTAGTACATCTTTTTTCTTATTTCGGATGTATTACTTAGTTATCATTCAGAAATAAAAAGGCCTTGTTATTTTTTCTGTTGTGTTTTTATAAATTTTGTATATTTTTAAACTTTCAAAGCACCGGATTTGGCACCGTTCAAGCACCGGCACCGTTTTTTAAAGTACCGATTTGGTACTAGTATCGATTAAAATGTAAATAATACCCATTTCTACTAATCGCTAGCTAGCAGCTAGCACCGCTAATTGCTTGCTGGCAACTAGCACGCTAAACACTAACTAGCTTACATGCTAACATGAATACAAGGGACATTGATCATTTTGGTGACAATAACCGTGATATAAAAATGTGGTAACACTTTAGTATGGGGCGGTATAGATCGGTTGGTAGAGCGGCCGTGCCAGCAACTTGAGGGTTGCAGGTTCGATCCCCGCTTCCGCCATCCTAGTCACTGCTGTTGTGTCCTTGGGCAAGATACTTTACCCACCTGCTCCCAGTGCCACCCACACTGGTTTGAATGTAAAAATTAGACATTGGGTTTCACTATGTAAAGCGCTTTGAGTCACTAGAGAAAAAGCGCTATATAAATATAATTCACTTCACTTCACAACATATTCACCATTAATAAGTTGCTTATCAACATGCAAACTAGTAACATATTGGCTCTTAATTGGTCATTATTAAGTACTTATTACTGCCTTATTCTGCATAGCCTTATTATACAACCAGTAAGCCATTCACTAAGAGTCTTCCCTCAGTAACCTCAGAATTATTGCTTATTAGTAACCATTATTAAGTACTTATTAATGCATTATTCTGCATAGCCTTATTATACAACCAGTAAGCCATTAACTAAGAGTCTTCCCTCAGTAACCTCAGAATTATTGCTTATTAGTAACCATTATTTAAGTCTCACCTTAAAACTCATTTGTATACTCATTTGTATACTCTAGCCTTTAAATAGACTCCCTTTTTAGACCAGTTGATCTGCCGTTTCTTTTCTTTTTCTCCTATGTCCCACTCTCCCTTGTGGAGGGGGTCCGGTCCGATCCGGTGGCCATGTACTGCTTGCCTGTGTATCGGTTGGGGACATCTCTGCGCTGCTGATCCGCCTCCGCTTGGGATGGTTTCCTGCTGGCTCCGCTGTGAACGGGACTCTCGCTGCTGTGTTGGATCCGCTTTGGACTGGACTCTCGCGACTGTGTTGGATCCATTATGGATTGAACTTTCACAGTATTATGTTGGACCCGCTCGACATCCATTGCTTTCCTCCTCTCCAAGGTTCTCATAGTCATCGTCACCGACGTCCCACTGGGTGTGAGTTTTCCTTGCCCTTATGTGGGCCTACCGAGGATGTCGTAGTGGTTTGTGCAGCCCTTTGAGACACTAGTGATTTAGGGCTATATAAGTAAACATTGATTGATTGATTATTAAGTACTTATTAATGCATTATTCTGCATAGCCTTATTATACAACCAGTAAGCCATTAACTAAGAGTCTTCCCTCGGTAACCTCAGAATTATTGCTTATTAGTAACCATTATTAAGTACTTATTAATACATTATTCTGCATAGCCTTATCATACAACCAGTGAGCCATTAACTAAGGGTCTTCCCTCAATAACCTCAGAATTTTCGCTTATTAGTAACCCTAAGCCTAAACCTCATATGTTCCCCTAGTGTCCAAATAACTCCAAATTAAGTCTTTGTTACGTAGAATATGTTCCCCATACTAAAATGTGAACAAAAATATTTGTTTAGCTAAATACTAGGGATATTATTTCAAGCAGAATATGATCATCTTTTACATTCCGGGTTAAACTGTTTGACTATGTGTCCGTTGCTACTGATGACGCCGGCACTCTGTTTGGGCTGACGAATGCCTAAGGAGGTCCTGCGGACATGCATGGAGCAGATGTTCTCGGTGTAGCGCGTCAAAATAATTAAAAGCAGAAAGCAAGTCCCAAGGATGGGAATCAAAGCCCGGCGCTCTCATCCTTGTGTTTTGTTAAAAGTAGGCGGCAGGAAACAGGAAGTTGTTTCTTTGAAGAACGGCGTCCTCGTATTTAAAAAAAAAAAATTTTTTATGCGAGGACGACCGATGTTGGACGGCTAAGAGTAACATGATAGCGGCCGTGTGGAATGGAGACGGCGCGCAGGGATCCGGTGCTGTTGCAGCGCATCCCTCAGCCTTTCGTCACGGACACTTTCACATTTCCAACACGCCGATTCCTTCTCCAATCACTTTAGCAGGCGCTGGGGAGAAGGGGGTGGGAGGGCAGGCGGGGACAGTGGGTGGAAGGACAGGCTGCAAAAGTCAATGTATGGAGAAAGGATGTTCCTCCAAAGAGAGAATATACGCCTATTGGGGTCCAAATATGTTCTGCGGGTCCATAGCGGAAGGGGTTCCGTTATTCAATGGCTTCCATGTGGAGACTGAATATTCCCAGATGGACTGAAAAAAGACGGCAGTACGCCCATTTAGGCAAAGTTCTGTTACACTAGGAAGCAAACAGACGGGCATCCACTCGACTGCTGCCAAAGACGTATCGTTTTAACCCAGCTCAGCCATTGACTGTAACTTCATAGAACTCTGTCGGTAGGACAGACCCAATAGCGAACGAGTCAAGTCTTTAGAACGGTAAATGGTAAATGGGTTGTACTTGTATAGTGCTTTTCTACCCCTTTTTAAGGAGCCCAAAGCGCTTTGACAGTATTTCCACATTCACCCATTCACACACTGACGGCGGGAGCTGCCATGCAAGGAGCTCACCAGGTCCCATCAGGAGCAAGGGTGAAGTGTCTTGCCCAAGGACACAACGGACGTGACTAGGATGGTAGAAGGTGGGGATTGAACCAGTAACCCTCAGATTACTGGCACAGCCTCTCTACCAACTTCGCCACGCCGTCCTTTTTAAGTGAGAACTGTTTGTAAAGGAGTTATGGTGTAAACATGCCAAGTACGGTTGTACAATTTTACATCCATATTTTCATCTAATCCTGGTTTTGTTTACCGCATTTTTTTGCCGAATTTTGGAAGAATTTTCTTTTTTACATTTTTAGCCGCACTAAACCAAAAGCGCCAGACATATACTGGTACGAAATATTTTATAAATGTTTATTTACAGCCACCTCAGTAGAAACATTTAAGTCTCACCTTAAAACTCATTTGTATACTCTAGCCTTTAAATAGACTTCCTTTTTAGACCAGTTGATCTGCCTTTTATTTTCTTTTTCTCCTATGTCCCACACTCCCTTGTGGAGGGGGTCCGGTCCGATCCGGTGGCCATGGATGACGTACTGGCTGTCCAGAGTCCGGACCCAGGATAGACCGCTTGCCTGTGTATCGGCTTGGGACATCCCTGCGCTGATGGTCCACCTCCGCTTGGAATAGTTTCCTGCTGGCTCCACTGTGAACGGGACTCTCGCTGCTGTGTTGGATCCGCTTTGGACTGGACTCTCGCGGCTGTGTTGGATCCATTATGGATTGAACTTTCACAGTATCATGTTAGACCCGCTCGACATCCATTGCTTTCGTCCTCTCCAAGGTTCTCATAGTCATCTTTGGGTCATCATTGTCACCGACGTCCCACTGGGTGTGAGTTTTTCTTGCCCTTATGTGGGCCTACCGAGGATGTCGTAGTGGTTTGTGCAGCCCTTTGAGACACTAGTGATTTAGGGCTATATAAGTAAACATTGATTGATTGATTGATACCTCAGGCATGTGATTTGACCACAATGAAAAAGACTGAAAAAATTTCCAGGGGTCTGGGGGACGAGTATTGTTTACTCATATTAGAAAAAAGGAAATAATAATAATGTGAGGACACTGACATATTGCATGAAACAAGTGTGAAAATAAATACCTTCAAGATTGTTGCACCAATATTGTTTCAAAAGACTACATAGGAACTTAATATTCCAAAATAGCATTATATGCGAATTTATTTCAAATAAATTGTTAAATGGAATCAATAATGCGACTCTTTGAATTTCTGTAATTTCATATATTTTCACGTGGCGTTTTATTTTTAGAAAAAAACATTTATATTTTGCAAAGCAATAATTGGTTAATATTTAAAACAAACATGCGTATTTCGCAAGCAAATATTTTTTAGCTTACCTCATTATTAACTACCCTGTCTGCAACTGAAGTGAGTTGTTTGTGTGGATCTTTCCCCTCGATGTTTAAGGCAGTTGTCGATGTAAACAAAGGATGAAGTCCGTAAGATTTGCTCACTTTCGGTTGACATCCAAAAGTACCACCTAGTGAAAAGTTTGTTTTCCTTGCTTCAAATTGTTTCATATGTTTTTGGCGTTTCGCATGTACTTCCAAAGCCTTGAAACCTCGTGATCCATAGTCAATATTATCATGACGCCACGTGCACAAAACTTTTCAAGGACGATCGATTTTTCGAATAAAATCGCCAAAGTCGTAACTTCCTTCTTCCCAACAGTATCAGTGATTTCCCTTTCCATCCAGTCCCATCGAAACTTATTTTTTCAAAGTTTATCTATTTCTTTTACTCGTGAAACGTCCTTTCTCTCGAGAACCGACATCGTTTACATTTGGAAAATGGCGGTGATAACGTCATCGTTCATAACAGATGTCCTGATTGGTCACAAGGAACATATCGACCAATCAATTACGGTGTAATATAAGCTACATCTCGATTACAAAAGACGAATCGGCAAGTAAACAAATCTTGACTCAGGGTCGGAATAAAAAAACGGAAAAACGGAAGATCATTTTTTTTCCCCCCGAGATTAAAAAAGACAGAATTACGACTTTAGGCGGAAAAATCACATGCCTGATACCTTAACTGTATCCAAACGGTGCTTGTCCCACGGCAGTAAAACGGCATGGACCCACTAGCTGCGAAAGGTAGCTCTTCAATCCGCTAAGCAGACTCAATAACACGTTTTGGTGAATTTTTCCAAAAATGCAATTGTACTTTAATAATACTAAAACAGACACTTGTAAACGTGATTGATAGATAGATGGATGGATGGATGGATGGATGGATGGATGGATGGATGGATGGATGGATGGATGGATGGATGGATGGATGGATGGATGGATGGATGGATGGATGGATGGATGGATGGATGGATGGATGGATGGATGGATGGATGGATGGATGGATGGATGGATAGATAGATAGATAGATAGATAGATAGATAGATAGATAGATAGATAGATAGATAGATAGATGGATAGTACTTTATTGATTCCTTCAGGAGAGTTCCATCAGGAAAATTAAAATTCCAGCAGCAGTGTACAGAGTTGAGATCAATTTAAATAGAAGTAAAAAGTAAATAATGGGGGTTTGAATGGAAATGTTAGCACAATAGCTAATAATAACGACGCTAGCTTGATTACTATAGCACGTACAAATATGCACGAAAACCCCCCTACAGACATCACACATGGGACAGTTTAGTAGGAAATAATTGTTTTAGTTATATTGTATTGTACAAACATTGCTTGGAGTGATGAATGAAGAATCTTCTCCAGCAAAAATTTGATGAATGTTTATACTTCCGGTTCAAGGCACAAAACAGGATTGTCACCACAAAGCACCTGCAGTAAAAAAACTCGTCCAAAAGATGGCACCGTGGCACAAACAATACCACACCTTTTTCAGTTTCATCTGTTGGTGTAATACAGGGGTATCCAAACTACGGCCCACCAGCGAGCCCAATTTGGCCCACTGGATGTCAGGAGTGTAATAGGAAATCTGTCCCACGGGGTGTTGGTCAAGTTGAAGGTTGCAAGATTGTCATCATCTTGTGGAAAAGTAATTTACTGGTCAAAGCCCGCAAATCGTGCTATGCCCTTAATTAAGAACGGTATTGTCTTATATAAACCAATCCAAACAACCTTCCGCAGTAATGGTACTAAAAGAAAATACAACCAACACAAAAAGTGAACACATTGGTCACACGTAACACAATCTGCTAACTGATCTTTGTGGATATGATAAAAAAATAAAAAACAGTATTACACCCATTTAAATCAAAATGAATGCATGATAAGCAAAATACAAAACACTCAGATGTTGATTTGACCATTGAAATGTGGTCATTTCCCAACCAACAACGAAGATCCAATGTTGGACATCAACATCTTCTCAATTTAGAAAAACAACTACTTTGCAAAGTTGTTTAGAAGTCAGTTTTAGAAAAAACATAGGTATAATCGTTAGGTTATGCTGCCGATTCTGATACTGATCATCCAGGAGTCAGATTGGCTGATACCAACCACCTGTATTAACTGTAATATGTTAAAATTACTCATGAGTGCCATTGACAGTTTAACACTATTAACACAATATTTATATTAGTATGCCTGCTCCTGGCTTCCTTTCTGTGGGTTACACATTTAGCCTGGTCTTCCAGTAATAATACTATTTGGTCATAACTTGGGGGAGGGGCTACACACTTTGTATGGAGATACATAATAGGCTGCTAGGTTGTCAGCTAAATATCAGCAAGAGGGGATCAGCCTTGTCGATTGGCATTGAAAAGCATTAATCGTCCATGGCGATCAGATACTTTTTCTTTAAAATCGGCCGACACTGATCAGTGGCCGATCGATCGGCACATATCCAGTTGGGATGTGCAAAGTTAAATTTTGAACTACTACCAGTAATTGTTTCCTTGGCAAAAACAAGTTACTTCCCAAAAAATATATACAGTATACTAACTAACAAGTCTTCTGAATGGCTCTTTGAAACAAATAGTTCCTCATAAATCCTATTTTTAGGATGCAATGTTTGTAAATATTGCCCAAAAAATATAGTTTTATGATTTAAGTCTGCCACTCCTAATTGAGAATCTTGCAGGAATATTGTGATAACAAGCACCCTCTCACAAGGCTTTGTGCACATCTGAGAGAAGAAAAACTAAAGTAGAGAACCCACAGGATAAGTTGCTGTTATTAAAATCGAATTGAAACAAGCCAGGGCTTTTTCTTTCTGAAAACTCATCTTCAATTGTATTAAAAGGTAGAATCATCCGAAGAAAACTATTAAAACTCAAGTATTTAATATCGTCTCTGCCAGTAAACTCCCCGGTTGCCAACAACGTTCTCTTTTATTGACAGTGTCGCATGCAAACTGCGCTCGGTGTGTCCACTCAAAGAGGATGAGTTCAACAGATGTGATTTTAAAGGACAGGATGGGAGTGAAAACAAACGGAGGGAAGTTTCCTGCTGCGGTTCTCGCAAGATGGACTTTTAGGGGGAAGTGTTGCCAGCTGTGCAGCTCCACGGAAATATGGAGAAGACTTTCAAGAGTTCTGGTGCTGCAAAACTGGGATTTAACAACTCCACTCAGCAGGGGTAAACATTTCTTTGTCACTTGTATAAACCCAGCTGATCATTTACAAAACTAAGTAAGTGAAGGTGTCGTGGTAGTCCTCTTAGATTTCCCTTATGTCCTTGTTCAGTACACCCTTAGGAGGGGGCTTGTAAATCAGAGTTTCCTGTGAGTTAACATCATTGACTGGGATGTACTCTCCATGCTACATGGAATGAAAATGCTAATCTGGGGTTTAGGACGGCAGGATAATTGCTGGGAACCCTTTGGTTTTGTGCAAAAGGATGGCTACATTTTACATTTACATTTGGATCAATACAGTACCGATTCTCAGGCTATGTCTACACTAAGCCGGATAACTCCTTAAAACGAATACCATATTTTTCGGAGTATAAGTCGCACCTGCTGAAAATGCATAATAAAGAAGGAAAAAAACATATATAAGTCGCACTGGAATATAAGTCGCATTTTTGGGGGAAATTTATTCGATAAAATCCAACACCAAGAATAGACATTTGAAAGGCAATTTAAAATAAATAAAGAAAAGTGAACAACAGGCTGAATAAGTGTACCTTATATGAGGCATAAATAACCAACTGAGAAGGTGCCTGGTATGTTAACATAACATACAGTATTATGGTAAGAGTCATTCTAATAACTATAACATATAGAACATGCTATACGTTTACCAAACAATCTGTCAATCCTAATCCATAAATCCCATGAAATCTTATACGTCCAGTCTCTTACGTGAATGAGATAAATAATATTATTTGATATTTTACGGTAATGTGTTAATAATTTCACACATAAGTCGCTCCTGAGTATAAGTCGCAACCCCGGCCAAACTGTGAAAAAAACTGCGATTTATAGTCCGAAAAATACGATAATTATTTAGCCTAATCCCCATGTCAACCACACTAAACCAGCGTTTAAGGTTCGCCTACTCAGACAAATTTTTTACACAGGTAAGTGCGCTGTGTATTACTTAGCTTTGTACGGACTCATCGATTGTTTACAATCTGAGTTCGGAGAGGAAGTGACGCCAGAAAGACCGCGCCCCACACAGGAAGCGAGGTCAGAAAGAACACTCCACAGCCAGCTTCATAATAAAGCGGTTTCGTAACTCGGAGCTAACCACTGGAAATATGGAGGTGAGTCATCCAGACATGGTCGTATTTCTCCTTCCGTCTATAAAGACACTTATGGAAATCACACATGAATACCTTAAGAGAAAGTGATTTCAACTATTTGGGATACAACACTTCTCAGGCGGCAAGAGAACTTTCGAATGTCCAGGTCAGCTGTGATGCTACTTACTGAAAAACTTTGTCCATTTGTCGAAGGGGAGTCTACGAGAATGCGGGCTACAGTGGATGTGATAAAAAAAAAAAAGGTAGCGTGTGCTTTGTATTACCTGGCCGTCGAGGGAAGACTACGGAAAACATTGAATGCATTTGGACTGGAAAAGCAGACCGTATTAGTTATTGTCCGCCATGTATGTCGCGGACTCTACGTCGAGGTCCAGAGTATGTAAAGTCACCAAAAACGAATGGAAAATAAAGATGAAGGCAAAAGAGTTAGGTGTGTCCTGACCTGATATCTAAATCTCTAGTCTGATTGATGTAAAATGTTATTTATCACATTGTTTACTTTCACGTGTTTATTAAATATTTAATTAATTTATGATGTCTCAGGTGTGATTCATTACAATAGGGACCCGCAGCTCACTGGATTTGAGGTAATTGAAATACCACATAATGATTGGTAGCAAGTGTATGGCAAAAACAATAAGCAGTGAGCTAGCGCATTTTGACAAGTGGAGCCTTCCTGTATTTCTGAGTGCATTGTTCTTGCTTGGTTGGCATGAAAACCTGTAACATTAGCGAGAAAATTCGCTCTGAATGTGTGACTGCTTGAGCCGCTTGTCGAGTCTAGAACTTGACATGACGTCACATGCAACAAAAGTATTAAAATATGGCATTGTTTGATTTTATGTGAATCGGTTTTCATCCCTATTTGTGCCATCTTGCCAGGTGCCCTAGCAAAGAGTCTATCAAGAAGTCTGCTTTTGCTCTGGAAAATGTGTCTCATGTCGCTATCAGGATCCCCCCTTTTAGGAAAGCAGAGTCCTCCCAGATTCTTTAGTTCTAAGGCTTTTTAAAATAATGAGAGGTGACTAGAACTGAAATTTAACAATCTATTTACAAAATAGGAGTAAATTTAATCAACAGCAGTACCAGGGCTGCAGAAAGACAGGTTAGACTTGAAACTAAAACTTAAACCTACGAGTTGTAAGTGAAACTTAACTCTCTCTCTCTCCCGTTTGTCTGGTACCACTACATCAATAATAAGGATATATGTATGTGAGAGTCCATGGATAAAAACATAGGGTGTATTCATTGTGTTTATCTCTTTCCAGCAAAAGGAAGGCCAATTTTAAATTTGTTCTTATTCTTAGAACAGAAAACAACGCATTTGGCTGTCCTCGAAAAGTCAGCTGTTCGACATTGCTGGTATTTTACTGTCTGGTACCAAAGAGTCCAGTCCAGGTTTAAGGTCGGCAGATAATGTCCACATCATCAGTAACTCTAAAGCCTTAATTTGTCGTCCTTAGAAAACTAAACACACTGCTCATCATGGTCTCCCAAGTTGAGTCCAAGATTTACATCAAGAAGCATCTAAACCTCCTTTGCCCTGTTTAATGCAGTACAGGAGATGACCCACACTGCAGCAAACCTCTACAACACCTCTTCAGAACAAATGCAAGCTGACATGGACTCCATTTTTCCAGCATCCAAGGGCATGTGGCCAACCAAAAAGCCCTCTGCGGAGTTCAGAGAGATTTACATCAAAGGATGTAAATCTCTGTAGCGGATGAGGGAGGACAAAGTTGCATGAGAGTCGAAAAGTTTGAACTGGAACTTCACCTTTACACAGGAGAAAGAAGTAATACTCGTTACAGTAAGAACATTTGAAATCAACGGTGTCTTGTTCAGTGATTGCAGTGTTAGAGTGTTAGAAGCCGCCAGCTTGTTTGGTGAGATGTTGGCCGGGCCGCTTCAGTCCACTCAGGGCACTGGAATCAAGGCGTAAAACAATAAAGCATGAAGGCAAATATGAAACGCTCCTCAGTGTCAGCAAAGCAAACCGGCAGTGAGAGCCAGAGAGGACGAGGAAGAGCACAGAGTAAACCAAACTGAACATAATCAGGACTCCGCGAGCAGATAAACTCTCCTCACGAGGAGATAAGACGAGAATGACGTGAGGCGGCGTGGACGCCCGCTTTGCCGAATACATCAGTTGTTTAGCTTCGGCGAGGTCCAAATATGCCAACAAGGCTGCGATAAGGCAGCCTGCAGCTTGAAAGCTACATTGTGCTCAACGAGGAGTGAAAGAAGCCAATCAGGGGCTGAGAGATGAGATGCGGCTTGTTGCTATTTGGAGGCAGCAACACTATGAGGGCGATCTGTTAGCTGGCAGGAAAACCAACAACAACGGTTCTCGGAATGCGGGAGAGATCTGACCTCGAGAGCCAGACATAATAATATACGTCTTCTTCCTTTACAGGGAAGTTTAGTCATTGTCCTAAAAAGTTCTACCACTGTTCTTTACCTTTCAAATTTCAGAGATTATTGATCTGCTCCAATCTGCTTTCTTTGCACAACCACAATGTAACCCGTCGGGCGATACTGTGACTTTTAATTTCCCCAAACGGAATGCTATGATTTTTAAAACAGCATAAATCAGGGGTGTCCAACTCATTTTAGCTCAGGGGCCACTTTTATTCCAATATGGGCCGGACGGGGAAAATCATGACATAATAACTTAAAAATAAAGAACTTCAAATTGTTTTGTTTGTTTTACTTTGGCCAAAAACAGAACAAACACAATCTGAAAATGTACATATTATAAATAATCCTCCTGGCAAAAACAAATCAAGTTAGCTGAAAATTCTGAGGAAAAAAACTGGTGCAGTTTCAAAAACACCAGGAATAAACTGGGACTTTGTCTCAAGTGTATTTACTAAGCTATTAAACTTCAAGCCCTTCTCGTATAGCATTCTCATGTTGGCAGTTCATCATTACAAACGTGTTTGAAAAAAAAAAGTGTTTCCTTAAACCGCCGAATTGGTGACATCCACAACTGCCACAACACATTCATTGTGAGGACAATTTGAGGGGAAAAAAGTAAAACTGACCAAAAAAGTGCTGCCACTCAAGCCCCAAAATAAGACTTTGAAAATCAAGACAATATTTCTTGCAATTGGGTGCATTTCAACACAAAATTTTACCTTTACATTTATTCTCCTCTACCAAACTCTTTTGGCTGTCTTTCAAAATTATATGTCCAATTAAATGTTCCACAGAAATGCTTTTTTTAGTCATTTACTTGATTGATTGATTGAAACTTTTATTAGTAGATTGCACAGTACATCACATATTCCGTACAATTGACCACTAAATGGTAACACCCCAAAAAGTTTTTCAACTCGTTTAAGTCAAGGTCCACGTTAATCAACTCATGATACTAATATTGCGATAGAAAACGAATGGATGGATGGATGTTATTATTAAAAATGTCATGTAAAATCCGATAACATCCATGCAAAAAACCCGGAAACGTTAGCAACTCAACGTTGTGACCTCTCTTTTTTACATCAGTAATGTCAAAATTCTAATTGGCTACTAATAAATACTCTAGAACTACAACTTGTTTGAAACTAACAGTGTTAAGATTGTAATCATCCAAATATGATTAGCAACAAAGAAGAAAGCCATCAACGTTGTGGCTTGGAGAGTGAACTCAGGCGACAAATAGGCTAGCTAGATGATGCTAACTATGCTAACTTCTCCCGTCCAAAGGCAAAACCCAGTAACTCAATGTGGGTCAAAACTGAGCTGATAATAATTTCGGAGTCCCTAGGTGATGTGCTTTACGTTAGTGTATGCGATATTGTAATTTGTTCCGTAAGTAAGCTGTTACGCGCATGGCAGGACCTAGCAACTACCACATAACCGCGTAGATACAACAGAAAAACCTAGTATCTCAAGGGACCAATCGGAGCTTCTTTGTCAGTCGCCTTATTGTCTTTAATGAGACATTTGCTCGAATGGGAGCCGACGGTCAACCTGATTATGTGATATTATGGCGCGAGGGGATATTTGGAAGATTGGCCCAGGACGTTGCAAGCACCTTCATTAAATGTATTGTTCTTGATTCTTCCCCTTGCGTACTCTTTTGGGCAGATAACTGTGGAGATCAAAATAAAAACTGGTCGCTGTACACGGCTCTTGCCCAATGTGCAAACGCAGAATGGGGCCCACCCGAGATTGTGATAAAATATCTGGAGAAAGGGCACACGTTCATGAGAGCTGATTCAATCCACGGCTCAATCGGCAGGAAAATGAAAGCTCAAGAAAACATCTATACGTTTGATGACTTTGTAGATCTTTGTAAAACAGCATCAAGATAGATTGGTTTTCCTTTGTTTTCTCAAAATCAGCTAGAAGTGAGTTACTAGGTTGTGCCTTTGGACGAGAGACTTGTTTTGGTACTCCTAATTGTACTGTGATTCAGTGAGACGTTTAGGTCAGAGGAACATCGTTTACCAGCGGCTGAAGCAGAAGTTTAACAAATTTTGTTTGGATCGTATTTTTTTTTATATTGTAGTGGGTGTACATTATTCACCAACGGAACATTTGTCATTGTTAGAGTTACGGCCAGATGCGTTTTCAGAAAAAAACATTTACGGTGTTGTGTGTTGCGTGGAGAACCCACAGATGTACAGCTACTGCTCGATTGCTGATAAGAAAACAAAGTTAATTCCATATTTTGACACCCCTCCCTTGACTCCAATCATTACACCCAACATCTAGGTCCACAGTGCATGAAGTCCCCAAAAACGAATGGACAATGAGAGTGAAGGCAACAGAGTGGGGAGTATTCTGACCAGATATCTAACTCCCTAGTTTGATTGTCAAATGTTCTTTGTCACATTGTTTACGTGTCTAATAAAGATTTGATTGATTTATGATGGCTCAGGTGTGATTCACTACAATAGGGCCCCACAGCACACTGGATTCCAGTTAATTGAAATACCACAACACTGGATATTATTCAGATAAGTTACATTTAGGAACTTGCACAAAAAGCAACTCTGGAGGTGACTATGACGTACGCATTTTCCGCACATGCGTACAACGTCGCTTTGCACCGGTGGACGGAAGGGTGCAGGGGTCTTAAACGGTGGCATTGTTGTGTGTGGACAAGGATAAGGTTAGGTGGGATTCACCCTGGATAACCTTATCAGGCTTAATGTAAACAGGGCCAATGATGGAGGCCAGCCCGACGTTAGCTTAGCCTCTCAACCACTCCGATAAGCATCGCCTGCCTAACCTTCCCCCTGTGAGCCCAAAACAGACAGACAGACTTTTGTACATGCAGGCAATTAGAGTCAACATTCCAGCTTATTTGCATCCTTTCTGAACGCGCCATGACACTGGCACAGCTGGCTCACATTACGCTGGCAGGAGAACTAAGAGGAGCTCAATCGCTACAACCGAGCGTTCTCCTGCGACCAATCGGCTCAGACCTGAACACTGATTACAAACAAGCCTCCGCCCCCCCCCCACCCGCCTTGAAGCGCCTTCTTTTGTCCCCGTCCCCAGCACGTTGTCTCGATCTGCTGCAGATAGCATCTAAGCGAGCCCTCCTCTCGCGGAGTTCTGCAGATTTTTTTCCGAGGGCTCCATGGCGCACCTGCGTGGAAGACAATGGTGGCCGCCTCCTATAGACCCCTTTGCCGCTCTTTGAAGTGGCCGTGGAAGTGAGCGGAAAGTCTCGGGGCCTGGCGACACCGCATCACTCGCCGGCTTTGCCTCGGGCGAATACCTCTTAGAGGCCAGGCCACCCCGGCTTTTAAAGGACATTCAAGTGCTGGGCTGACCACATGCTCCACATTAAAGGAGCGGTGTGCTGAAGACGTGCACAAAACGAGCAGTATCACAATTTCAGAGCGCAGGTGTCGTATCGCAAACCACACGTGTGGTTTCTCTCCTTGCAGGGTGTGTGTTTGCATCGTGTCACGGATGGCGTCTCATAAGCATAACTTAACTATCGTAAAAAAGCAGCTGCAATATCATGAATCCATGCATGTATTATTCACAAAGCCCACAGAGTTTTCTTCCCAGCTGGCTGCCTCTGTGGCATTGTTTCAACTGGCTTCTCCCAAAACCTCTAAAGTAGACATATGTTTTTGCTCTATTTCTTCCGACAAAGTTACATATATCCGAAAAAAACAAACCCACACAAATCCATTGCAGAATAGCAAACATCAACACCTGCTACATGTCAGCCTCTATCACAGGGGTGTCAAAGTCGTTTTAAATCGGGGGCCACATGGAGAAAAATCTACTCCCAAGTGGGTAAAATCACGGCATGATAACTTTAATGTAAAGATAACTTCAGATTGTTTTCTTTGTTTAAAAATACAAAAAGCACATTATGTAAATGTACAAATCACAATGTTGTTATTATTTTTACACTTACATGTTGCAGTTCATAGTATTCTATCTTTAGACTTAGACTTCCTTTTTATTGTCATTCAAATTTGAACTTTACCGTACAAATAAGAACAACATTTTGTTGCATTAGCTCTTGGTAGTGCAGGATTAAAAAAAAAAAGCAATACGGTGCAGATATAAATAAATAGATTACTGTACCGATAAATACATTGCACTTTTTTTATATGCATCCAGGATTATGGATGTATGTTATATTGTCTTTTTTTTAATTCCAGCGATTTAATCCCTTTTGGGGGGAGTTGAGGGGATAATTTAATCATGATGCGTTCAAGAGTCTTACGGCCTGAGGTTTATTGGTCATTATTTATAGTTTGTGAATTAATTGTGTGATAATGTTCATCAGTCAACTTATTGGTGTTAATTTTCAAACTATCAAGATAAAAACAAGTATATCAAAATCAAATTACAGTATGTTATTTATGTGGTTTGATCATTTTCCTCGACTGATGTACTAACATTGTGTGGTTTATTTTGTACATACACTATATTGCCAAAAGTATTTGGCCACCTGCCTTGATTCACATATGAACTTGAAGTGCCATTAAGCGCATTGGTGAGGTCACACATTTTCAGTCTCTGTTCTAATTCATCCCCAGGGTGTTCTATTGGGTTCAGGTCAGGACTATGTGCAGGCCAGTCAAGTTCATCCACATCAGACTCTGTCATTCATGTCTTTATGCACCTTGCTTCGTGCACTGGAGCACAGTCATGTTGGAAGAGGACGGTTGGTATCCTGGAGCATTCAAAGTTAATTTCACTGAAACTACGGGACCAAGCCCAACTCCTGAAAAACAACCCCACACCATAATTACTCCTCCACCAAATTTCACACTCGGCACAATGCAGTCCGAAATGTACCGTTATCCTGGCAACCTCCAAAACCAGACTTGTCCATCAGATTGCCAGATGGAAAAGTGTGATTCATTACTCCAGGGAACGCGTCTCCACGTGACTTTATACAAGTGATTAGAACACCTGATACTGATCATTTGGATGGGTGGCCAAATACTTTTGGCAATATAGTGTATGTAGCATCATCTACAAAGATAAACAGAATTGCTATTACGACATTCAATGGACACATTTAGAACAGCTGTTTCTTTCATTCAAAAATTTCAGGTTAATATTTATGCTTAGTAAACTCATCCCGCGGGACGGATAAACCTGTTTGCGGGTCTGATTTGGCCCTCGGGCCATACATTTGAAACCCCTGCTCTATCATTTTTGTCATTGTCTTGTCCTCACAATCTCAAACCCACTCCTCGTGTGTCAGCAGACATGTTACTGTAAGTACACATGGTCAACACACAGGCTTAGTACAATAATACCTCTCCTACTGTACCGTACATCCCCACGGTGCAGTATACTGTGCTTGTCTGAGCGTGATACTGCAGCAGGGATGATGGAGTGACAAATGATGCTAAAGCATGTTGTAATCGTGGTATCTCGCTGCCGCAGCGACGTGTCCTGTTTACTTTGCATCCATTTATATTGGATTTCCACAGGAAAGGGAACAAGTCTATATAAATCTACAAGTACAGTACTATGCAAAAGCTTTGGGCCATTATTGGCTTTAAAGTGTTTTCACACAGCAACGGTAAATAGTTTAGGACATAGGTCTGTGAATCTTTGGGCACCACACAATTCGATTCCATTTTTGAGGGTACCGATTAAATTCTGAATCGGTTCTTGATTGAAAACGATTCTGAAATCAAAATAAATACTTTTTTTTTTAATTAACGTTGGGTGCCATTTCCATCCATTTTGTTACCGCTTGTCCCTTGGATGAATGGGCGCCAGTTCTATGATTACCTACATTCCTCCATAAAATTGATAAAAAGCTTTGATACATTTCTATATTACTTAAAAGACAATTGATTTTGTTTAATACAATTACACTCAAACATTTATTAATAAAGTTGCTGGAAAGGACAGATTAAAAAAATAAAAAATAAAAAACAGTAAAAAAAGTATTATTTTTTTTAATTGATTAAGAATTGTTACAGATATATATATATATATATATATATATATATATATATATATATATATATATATATATATTTACAAACACACACGTTAGGTCAGGAAAAAAACCACAAGAGGCTATATCATCCCTACAAGCCTGTTTTGCAGGTTTCCCTACTCGTCAGGGAATGTTTACAAAATATAAATGTATAAAATTGTCAGGGGATTTTATAAATTATATAAAAAATATATATATATATATTTTATGCAGGGAAACCTGCAAAACAGGCTGGTAGGGATAATATGTTTTTTTCCTGACTTAACATATATTTTACCCCAGTATTGAGCACTATATTATAACGGATAAACCACAGAAACCTCAACTATATATATATTATCGATGGTAAAATTTATTTTGAGACAATATGATTTGCCTTAGGGGCTAGGAGACACCAAGAGTAATAAGCGGTAGAAAATGGATTAGAAAGGACAGATTTTAAAAAATTATATATATATATATATATATATATATATATATATATATATTTCTTAACTTGGGACTTCCCACGGGCCGGATTTTGGACCCTGCCACGGGCCGTAGTTTGGGGACCCCTGCTCTAGCCTTTTTGATGATTCTCTATTATTTGGTATAATAATTATAATAATTATTATCCATCCATTTCTACCGCTTGGCCCTTTCGGGGTCGCGGGGGGTGCTGAAGCCTATCTCAGTAATACTTAAACATATTATATTATTATATATTATATATTATATTTGGCTTACGATACCAAATAATACATAATCATGTTGAATTGAGAATCAATCCTGAATCATCACAAAAAGAATCGGACTTGGACCAAATCGTTAGGTGCCCATAGAGTCACACCCGTAATATATTGTCATTATAGGATTATTGTCTTAAAAACAATCCTTATGCCGTCCCAATCAAGACGTGAGCTGAACAATGTGAATCCATTCGGTGCCATCTTGCATTTGGGGAATGTTTACAGGTATTGACCATCAATGAAACCAGCTCCGTTCATTTCCTTGGACGTGTAAACAGGATCTAAGAGTTTGTGGACAAAAAAGTCCATTGTTCACCAAAGAGGAGGCTCGAATCCTTGAAAATTCAATTTCCTGATTCAGTTTACCTCTTTCTCTCTTTGGCAGCGCCACAGAAAGGTAAAGGGAAATGTAATAAGCATCCTAAATTGCAAATAGCATGTCAGTGGAGCAGTGGGTCGCTGCTGTGTAAACACAAAGCACAGCGGTCACTCCAAGCCGCCGCAAATTGACAATACGACTGTTTAGAGAGGCGACCAGAGGCGACTAGTTGATGCACCTCGGCGTGGTGAGTGGCCACTCCACACGAGGTACAAGAGGCCCTCTATCGCCTCGGTGTGTCCTTGCATGAGGCGACCATGCCACCCTCGACCCTCAACCCGCGCCCCCGTGCAGTCATAATGAGCTGCGGGCTAATGCATACAACAACACCATTAAAGCCACAAAAGGACTGACGGAGCACTCAAAATTCACTATTTCCCCTTATAATGTGCATCCACTCAACTGTAGAGAGTGTCGGGCAGGCAGGTATTACAGTGTCCATTTGAGAGGAGGCTTTTAGCTGAGCTTTCTCTATTCAAGTTTGTACTTGCTGCATGGCTGTGAGACATAGAACACTCTGGATTTATTTTGTGATAATTGGCTAATAAAAGTGTCGATTATTTTGATTTAGCTGCTAAAAATACTTGATGTATGCATACTCATTTCTAGGGACAACAACACACAATGCGATTCCAAATCTTGGTGTGACAATTCGATTCAACATTATTCTTAATTCAAACCAATTCTTGAAATATATTACTTGATGGCCTATAACAGGGATTCTGAACCTTTTTGACCTATTGGCTCAACTTTTCCACTACAGAGGGGTCCGGGTCCGACCCAAATATTGACACTGAATTAGTAATCTTACTCTTGGTTATAATTGTATTCAATAATTATATTTCACTCACTTATAGTGTAACAGGATGAATTCTGTCAAAATCACAAAGATTATTATCAAGCCTTAGGGCAGGCTGATTACAAAAATAAACACCAATTAAATATACTGCAATAGAAGGGTTTCATAAAAACTGATGAAAAAAATTTACATACAATTAATACATTCTAACTAAATTAATATTAATAATCTTATATAAACTGTCCTGATGATGTGGCGACTTGTCCAGGGCGCACCCCACCTTCCGCCCGATTGTAGCTGAGATAGGCGCCAGCGCCCCCCGCAACCCCAAAAGGGAATACGCGTTAAAAAAAATGGATGGATGGATGGATATATACTGTCAATAAAATTAATGTGCAAATGAAAATATAGGTTTACTAATTTAGTCCTGCGATGAGGTGGCGACTTGTCCAGGGTGTACACCGCCTTCCGCCCGATTGTAGCTGAGATAGGCACCAGCGACCCCCCGCAACCCCAAAGGGAATAAGCGGTAGGAAATGGATGGATGGACTAATTGAGTCATTTTTTTTACGCTGAAGACACTTCTCTATGACTTTAGCTCCAAACGTCTACTGTTTGTTTAATATTGTCATTACTGCCACAAGTGGTAGAAAAGTGTATTACAACTGAGTACTACTGCAACCCATGCAGACCACACCTGACAAAACAGATATTTTTCGCAGCCCAACAATGGTTAAGAAACGCTGGCCTGAAAAATGTCCTTTTGAAAATGTTATCTTTATTTTAATAATAATTCTTATGAGTTAAATCAAACTCGGAATAATTAAGAATCGTGATACAGATCCATCATCCGGAGTAATTTTTCAGTTTATGTCATCTAATAGGCCAGGGCCAATAACACATTTTTGCTGGACAATATATTGTCCTAAAATGTATTGCAAATAAATGATATTATTGTAATGGAATCATAAGCTATAATAATAATAATAATAATAATAATAATAATAATAATAATAATACAATAACTAAATCGGCCCTAGTGTGTGAATGTGAGTGTGAATGTTGTCTGTCTATCTGTGTTGGCCCTGTGATGAGGTGGCGACTTGTCCAGGGTGTACCCCGCCTTCCGCCCGATTGTAGCTGAGATAGGCGCCAGCGCCCCCCGCAACTCCGAAAGGGAATAAGCGGTAGTAAATGGATGGATGGATGGAATAAAAATAATGTAATGATTTCATGTCCAATACTCTTATTTCCATTGCAATTGGAAGGTTAATAACTTTACTTTATCCTAAAAATTAAACAAACATAAAATACAATTAAAGCTCAAACTTAATAATAATAATAATAATACAATAAAAATAATGTAATGATTTCATGTCCAAAACTCTTATTTTCATTGTAATTGGAAGGTTAACAACATTACTTTATCCTAAAAAGTAAACAACCATAAAACAAAATTAATGCTCAAACATTGTTATAAAAAAAATTGCACTCCAATAAATATAAAACATCTTGAAGTAAAGTTTTCCTCCATTTGGAGGTAGGGTCTATTGTTGTTCTTTGTTGCCATCACTTTGGTAAATTGGCTCGTTTGTCCGTGTTGAAGAAGCTGAAATATTCCCGGGACATTTAGCTTTGCGATCATATTTTTCCCTCCTATTTCTTGTTTTTTTTCAGTGCTTCTTAAACGTGAGTATAGCGACAGGCTTCTTGATGTCCGTGCATCTTGTGTGTGTGTAAAATAGAGGTTGCGCCTTCCGCCCATGGAAACAACAAATGTACAGTAGGAAGAGGATGGTTGGAGTGAGATTGGTAGGTCATGAGTTCAAACCCCGGCCGAGTCAAACCAAAGACTATAAAAATAAGATGCTGCTTGACACTCAGCATCAAGGGTGGGAATTGGGGGTTAAATAACCAAAAATTATTCCAGGTTGTGTGGCTCACTGCTCCCCCTCACCTCCCACGGGGTGATTAAAGGTGATAAGTCAAATTCAGAGAATGATTTTGCCACACCTAGTATGCGTGTGTGTGTGTGATAGACAATCATTGGCAGTTTAACTTTTTAACTTTAACTTAATTAATGAGGCTCCAGACACATGAAACGTGACAAATTACGTGGTTGCACTATCCACTTCAGCCTCCAGATGGCAGTAAACTGTCAAATATCCTAAAATGTGCTTTGTGGCGATTCCAACTTTGACCATAGTGTCAGTTGCTATGTGGAGTGGCACTTTTCATCATTTTCAGCAGACTGCATTGCGAAATGATTAACCCCTCCCTTCATGTCACGAAAGATCCACTGAGGAATGGGGTCGTTTCCCTACTGTGGATGACTGTCAAGAAGGTTCACTGCATTCATTTCATTCTGACACATTTTCAGGTGTTGAGAGCAGTGCACAGTGTGAACCCTCTTGCACCCTGATGGAAAGCAATTTGAATAATTGCTTTTTAGTCCTTCATCCACACAAGCGTTAATAAACCAGATCGAGGTCTCAACCCACCATGGCCGTGGCTTTGACTCTTGGTGCGTTTATTCGGCCTCAATGGAGGATAATTCTAGAAGAAGCACACCAGAGCTGACATCCAGTAGCTCACTGACCGTTGGCTCAGTGACCCAGTGCACGTTTGCACTGGCTTCCTGGCTCGCGGCGCTGAGTGGATGGCAGGTCACCATGAAGCCCCCCGAAGGCCAAAGAGCCACACGGACGTGAGCCGGGATGCCACGCTTGGTTTGAACTCTCTCCCGACAAAACGACGGAAGAAAAGGAAGAAAAAAGCAATTTCCCTCCTGGAGGGAATGAAATAGAACAAAGAAGCTGTGTGTTTTGCTGCTCAGCGCTGTCTCGGAAACACGAGACAGATTTATGCGCCAAGAGGCCAAGTTTGTCTCACAATAAGAGTTTCACAGAAGCAATATTTGCCTGCAACTTTTACTGCGTGGGAGTTAAAGAGTGGACACAATAGCGTTGTTATGTTATGGCGCTGATATACAGTATTTTGGCAGTATTTTGTTGTATAAAATCAATCACTTAGGCATGGAAACTGTTTCTACAAACATTTGTGAAAGAATGGGCCGCTCTCAGTGATTTCCAGCATGGAACTGTCATAGGATGCCACCTGTGCAACAAATCCAGTCGTGAAATGTTCTTGCTCCTAAATATTCCAAAGTCTTTATTATAAGAAAAGTGAAGAGTTTAGGAACAACAGCAAGTCAGCCACCAAGTGGTAGGCCACGTGAAGTGACAGAGAGGAGTCAGCGGATGCTGAAGCGCATAGTGCAAAGACTTTTTGCACAGTCAGTTGCTACAGAGCTCCAAATTTCATGTGACATTCCAATTAGCCCACGTACAGTACGCAGAGAGCTTCATGGAATGGGTTTCCATGGCCGACCAGCTGTATCTAAGCCACATTCATCACCAAGTCCAATGCAAAGCGTGGGATGCAGTGGTGTAAACCACGTCGCCACTGGACTCTAGAGCAGTGGAGACGCCGTCTCTAGAGTGATGAATCACGCTTTTCTATCTGGCAATCTGATGGACGAGTCTGGGTTTGGAGGTTGCCAAGAGAACGCTACATTTTGAACTGCATTGTGCCGAGTATGAAATTTGGTGGAGGAGGAATTATGATGTTGGGTTGTTTTTCAGGAGTTGGGCATTGTTCTACTGAAAGGAACTTGGAATGCTCCAGGATACCAAAACATTTTGGACAATTTCATGGGATGACACTTTAAGTTCATATGTGAGTAAAGGCAGGTGGCCAAATACTTTTGGTAATATAGTGTATTTGTCTTTGTTGGGCTCCAATGGAAAAAAAAAAGGTTACTGGTTTCACTTCCTCCCCAATTTCTGTCACCGCTATTATTCGGCGAAATCTGACTCCTGGCGGTCTGTTTCTTTTCAATTTCCTTTGCAGCAAAGGCCTCTGCTTGTGTCAACATTGTCTGAGAGCACAGCAACAAACAGAGTGCGTTACATTTAAATGGTCCCTCCGTGTCCTGACGGTGAGACGGTGGGAAAGACTTTTGCAAAAAGTCCGCGTGGGCTTTGGAGGAAACAGCAGCTCCTGTTACTTCCTGTCCCGGAAGATAATAGTCAATGCAGGGGGAAGAAAGCAGCTAATTGAGCTGGAATAAAAGATAATTGCCTTACATTTTGTCACTTCCTGTCTGTGTACACAAACGAGCATGAAGTAGTAAACATGAATAGGTCGACTGGGTCCGGTCCTGTTTGCCTGCTTCCTGGCTGATGGATATCTTCAGCCTGGGCAGTTCCCACCAGAAAGAGTCCTTTAGTCAACCATTCCTCATCGGAAGAGTCACCCCCCAAGCCGAATCCCTGAGGAACGCTTTGTAGGTTTCTTTTCCTGCGAGCTACTAAACCATTTCCTTAAAGTGTGTTCATCTGAATATTGTTAGCACTCACTCATACTGTATGTCCATCAATCCATCCATTTCCTACCGCTTATTCCCTTCGGGGTCACGGAAGGCGAGGCTCCACCTTTCAATAGCTGCAATTGAACTTTTTCTGGAATGGATTTTAAAAAAGTTCGATGATTCTAAGATAAATGATGACAGGTTTTTTAAAATCTATCCATCCATTTGCTACTGTTTGTCCCTTTTAGGGTTGCTGGAGCCTAAATCATCAAACAAATACATACATTATTTACACACACACGCACACACACATATATATATATATATATATATATATATATATATATATATATATATATATATATATATATATATATATATATGTATAAATTCAACTCGTTGTGTTTGGAGGAAGAAGAATACTGAGTTGCATCCCAAGAACACCATAACTACTGTGAAACATGGGGGTGGAAACATTATGCTTTGGGGCTGTTTTTCTGCTAAGGGGACAGGACGATTGATCCGTGTTAAGGAAAGAATGAATGGAGCCATGTATCGTGAGATTTTGAGCCAAAACCTCCTTCCATCAGTGAGAGCTTTGAATGGTTGACCAAATACTTATTTTCCACTATAATTTACAAATAAATTCTTTAAAATTCCTACAATGTGAATTTCTGGATTTTTTTTCACATTCTGTCTCTCACAGTTGAAGTGTACCTATGATGAAAATTACAGACCTCTGTCATCATTTTAAGTGGGAGAACTTGCGCAATCGTTGCACAATATATATATATATATATATATATATATATATATACATATATATATATATATATATATTTTTTTTTTTTTTTTTTTTTTTTTTTCCCTGAGTATAATAATGTTATGTTTTAAGATCAACGATTCAAATTTTCTGTCGTTTTGAACGCATGTTGAGCACACGTACTGATGCTAGATGCAATGCAAATAAAAATAAATACAAATTAAAATTTAAATAATAATAACATTTAAATTAATATTAAAATGTAAATGTATATTAAAAGTTCTTCAGTAGGGGGATATTCTTTTGAACTGTAAATTATGACCTAAATATATTTGGGGTAATTGTGAATTTTGTGAGCTAGAATTTAAATTTTAATAAAAATTCAAAGTGTCATTAGGCCAATATTCTTTGAAATCAATTTTTTTTTAACTTCATTATATATTTAGGGTATTTGAGGAAATTTTGGGAGCTACTTTATATGAATTTAATTTTAATTAAAACATTCTGAAATATTAGGAGCTCTTTCGATATTTTCTGATATATTTCAACTTCATCCATCCAGCCATTTTGTACTGTTTGTCACTCAACTTAGTAACAGTACATTTTATAATAATCATAACAATAATGCATTTCATTTATAACACATTTAATATTTTTGGAGGGGGAAGCAAAAGAGAATTAGAATGTGATTAAAAAACAATTTGTAAAAATAGATTTTTTTTTAAATATTTATTTATTCATTTGATAGGGAAATCATAATACAGGGTACTAAGAAAAACAGACGCTGTTTCTCCCCTCAATCCCCCCCCCCAAAAAAAAATAAAATATATATATATATATATTTTTTTTTTTTCTTTTAAATAGATAGATTGTATATGAATATTTGCATTATCAATCTCAAAAATGTTTCTGTAGTTTTTCAGAGATCATGAATCCCTAGTGTATACTTATTGTTACTCTGGTGTTTCTCAACTTTTATGAAAGTGTCATGCTGATGTAAATTTTAGGAATGAAGGCAGTTTTAAGGACCCGACAGGTCCGTGAGGTTCTTTATCCAGATCTATGTATATATATATATATTTTTTTTTTTTAATATATATATTTTTTTTGTATAGAGCTTTTCTCTAGTGACTCAAAGCGCTTTACATAGTGAAATCCAATATCTAAGTTACATTTAAACCAGTGTGGGTGGCACTGGGAGCACGTGGGTAAAGTGTCTTGCCCAAGGACACAACGGCAGTGACTAGGATGGCGGAAGCGGGAATCGAACCTGCAACCCTCAAGTTGCTGGCACGGCCACTCTACCAACCGAGCTATACCGCTCCGATCTGGGTGTAGGTTATGCCTATGTGTTTGGTTGTGAAGTGTCAAAAGAAGCAGCATCCAAAAGGGCCGACAGAGATTGCTTGACTTTCATCTGCACACAATGGACGGCGTCAGCGCACATTATTTGCAGATAAAAACCACATGAAAGGGTGGCGGGCAATAAAACAAATGAAGAAAGACATGAGCGCAGCTTGCGACAGTGTGCTGCATGACCTACATCTGCGGAGCGCTGAGGAATGCTGATCTCTATCTAATGTACAATGTGGCCCGGGGACAGTACATATCCTTTTGCGCCACACACACACACACACACACACACACACACACACACACACACACACACACACACACACACACACACACACTGTTCCCCACGGTAATGCTCTCTTTGACAATGTTTGCAGCTTCAAGAGGGGGGGAGTCAATGCACCTCTTTCATGGACTCATCGTGCAAGGAGAGCCGTGAAGAGCTTTCTTACTATAAAAGCACTGGTGTGAACACTTGGAGCCGCAAAATCCCGCTCTCTGGTTCTCCCTTGCAGACAGATGCCAAAGTCATTGTTGCTTGCAAAGCCTTACTTTTCACAGCGAACCACCCGCAGGGAAAGCAGTGTCACCGACGACGACCCCCCCTCGTCTTCTCCTTGTCATTCAATCCTGTCTACTCTCCATTCAGGAATGCATTTCACTCATTCTACCTTAACCCCCCCTCACCCGGACCACGGTGCCACAGGCCGTCTGACGGCAATGTGTGTTTGGTTGCCCCACATCTATTCACGCTCTCCAGAGAAACAGGAGACAGTGACCTCCTCTGTGTCCAGGGGGGGTCCTGTCTGGTGATAGTGATGGAGAAACAGCACTGTAAAGGCATTTGAGAGGTAGAGGGGGGGGTCTAGTCATGACACTGAGAACATACCTGTGAACGTGGAGTCTTCCAGTAAACACTTACATGCATCCTCAATTAGTGAACTAAGATTGGGATTTAACTTTTGGGTACCAGAGTGTTTAACTTATTTTTACTTTTGCATGACCGTAAATAACGTCCAAATGACCGACACAATGATTATACCGATAAGGTGAATTAAGAGTATGACTGTACGTGTTACCGACTAACAGTCAATATATAATACAAAGTGTACAAACCTTTACTGAAATAGTTACTTTTGTCAAGACTGGAACCCATTATTCCAGTCTTGTTTGTTTTATAGGGAAATTTGCTTCACTATACAAACTTTTCTATCTACAAGCCCTGTTCAAAAACCAATTAAGTTCGGTAAATCAAGGTTTCACTGTACTGGAGTTGTAAACAATGGCCACTTAAACCACTGCCGCATTGTTTTTCTCGCTGAAACGAATCATTATGAAACAACAGTCCCTTTTAGTGTCCATATTGATCCCAAAACAGAAAAAGAAGAGGTTTGTGAAATTGGACTGAGCGACCCCTGAACAAGTCAAGGCAAAGGCGGCAGCGAAAGCCCAGAAATGATCAACCGTAATTTCCGGACTGTAAGTTCACAGGCTTCACTTCATTCCAATACATTTTGCCTTGTCACATCAGACTAATGAAATTGTTCACATCAAATCCAACACATGCACTCACACTATCAGTCAGTCAGCAATTTAGCACGTTATGGACTCACTCTTATCATGGGGAAGACACCACAAAATGCACACGATGCAACACAGAAAACAAAGGCTGTTGACACGGCCATTGAAAAAAAGAAAGAGAGCCGCTACACGAGATGGAAATCCAACTGACTCGGAAAGGCCAGACCCCAGCGTGCCAAAGAGACAGCATACGCCTTAAGACAACCCGCCTCGAGACGAATGTGATAGAGAAGACGAGGCCGAGAAAACATCGGGCAAAGCAATTCTGAGTCAACTGCGACACAGATTAAGATGACACCAGAGCACAGGAGGAGGATGAAGACTATTCTCAATTACTTTATTCCGTGTTACAGGTACTGTCTTCTCTTACATTTATGATTAAACAAGCACCAGTGCTACTTTACGGAAGGGTATATTTCAGTCGTAACTGTTACATGTTGGATGACAATTAGATCTAATCAAATTAGAGCCAAAGGGGCTCTATTCATCTTACCATGTTTTATTAACAGTGACAAATGATACATTTACACTGCAGGGTCAGATGTCCAATCTCAATCAATCAATCAATCAATCAATGTTTATTTATATAGCCCCAAATCACAAATGTCTCAAAGGACTGCACAAATCATTACGACTACAACATCCTCGGAAGAACCCACAAAAGGGCAAGGAAAACTCACACCCAGTGGGCAGGGAGAATTCACATTCAGTGGGACGCCAGCGACAATGCTGACTATGAGAAACCTTGGAGAGGACCTCAGATGTGGGCAACCCCCCCCCTCTAGGGGACCGAAAGCAATGGATGTCGAGCGGGTCTAACATGATACTGTGAAAGTTCAATCCATAGTGGCTCCAAGACAGCAGTGAGAGTCCCGTCCACAGGAAACCATCTCAAGCGGATCAGCAGCGTAGAGATGTCCCCAACCGATACAGGCGAGCGGTCCATCCTGGGTCCCGACGAGCGGTCCATCCTGGGTCTCGAAAATCTAGATTTTTTTGTAAAATCTGATCTTTTTGTGTAACCATTATCCTTATAAGAAAAATGCAGTTTCTAATGTGAATGCAACCTGACCTGTATGCAGACACGGCGTCTTGGCGTCGCACACGCTGCAGTGGTTACGGTAAACACGGCTTCAACTCTCGTTGGTCTCAGTACCGACGCATTCGTGGCAATTTCAAGGATTTTGTGCAATCAAAGTCAACACTTACTGAACCGAATTTCTCTGCGTAGAAGATTTAGAAGGAAGAAGGCAAGTATTTTAGCTCCCTCAGTTTTACGGTTTATTTTGCTTCGATGTTTGCTTGAAGAGCGTGTCTGTGGGCGAGCAGTAATGGTCCTAAAATCTACTCAGTGGCCTAGTGGTTAGAGTGTCCGCCCTGAGATCGGTAGGTCGTGAGTTCAAATCCCAGCCGAGTTATACCAAAGAGTATAAAAATGGGACCCGTTACCTCCCTGCTTGGCACTCAGCATTAAGGGTTGGAATTGGGGGTTAAATCAGCATAAATGATTCCCGGGCGTGGCACCGCTGCTGCCCACTGCTCCCCTCACCTCCCAGGGCGTGATCAAGGGTGATGGGTTAAATGCAGAGAATAATTTCCCCACATCTAGTATGTGTGTGACAATCATTGGTACTTTAACTTTAACTTTTTAACTAAAACATTATTTTCACCATTTTTCCGCTTTTTGTAACCATCTATTTTGGCAAATAATGATGGCGCTTAATACTTTTTGATGACGTTCTGATCAGATGAATACGACACATACGAAAGAGGCCTGGGTCGTATATGAAAAATTCAGAATTGCACTGTTCATACAAATACAAAAAAATACGATTGAGGTCACAAATGGGCAAAACAATTGGAACTGACCTGAAGTGTTTACGAGGCCTAAATTATGTTTGCACTTTTATGGCAGTAGAAGACAGTTATAATGACATTGGAACTAGGGCTGAGCGATATTGCCTTTTTTAAATATCGCAATATTTTTAGGCCATATCGCGATGTACGATATATATAAATTACGATATTTTGCCTTGGCCTTGAATGAACACTTGATGCACATAATCACAGCAGTATGATGATTCTATGTGTCTACATTAAAACATTCTTCTTCATACGGCATTCATATATGCTACTTTTAAACATTCATGCAGAGAGGGAAATCACAACTAAGTCAATTGACCAAAACTGTATTTATTAAAGTTATTAAGCAATGGCACAAACATTCAAGTCATTTCCAAAACATAAATTGCAAGATTGTGTGAGACATTTTAAGTGTCAAATAAAAATAAGCTGCACAATATGAAATCTAATAGTATTCGTCCTTCACTATGTGGTATGTTACTAAGGTTATGAAATTCTCTTCATTCTCTAGCGAGTGACTTTTCAAATGATGCTACATATTAGCAGTAATGCTACTTTTTATAGCATTGCTTTCCCCCCCCCCACACTTGACAAAGTACGGTTATCTGTTCGACATATTCCCACTTGAAGCCGAACGCCAGACGATGGAAACCCTCCTGTTTTTATTGGGAATTCATTCTTCCTTCATTTGTTACCAGATCCGCATCTTCTTTGTCTCGTACGGCTACGTTAGCAACTAACATTAGCCACGCCGCTACCTCTCTGCTGGGCGAGGGCGTGTAAGTGAGGTATGACTTGAGAATATGTGACGTGTGTAAGAATGTGCGCCTGCTTGTCTGTGAGGAGAGACAGGAAAGAGTGAGAAGAGCCTGAATGCCCGCAGCTGCGTGAGAACGTGTACTCGAATATTACGATATAGTCATTTTCTATATCGCACCGAGACAAACCCGCGATATATTGTATATATCGATATATCGCCCAGCGCTAATTGGAACACAACATTTCAAACAAACACTTTTAAATCCAAAATACTCAATTGTTGAGACAAAATGTGACTTCAGCACTTGAAACCCCCAAGCTTCCCATTAGGAAGAAAACCACAGGGTTGCGGTGTTATTTAGGCGGGATATATGACACCCCCCACCTTACATGACACCTCTATTCACCTTATATTAGCATAATCTACACTAACCCAGTGAGCTGCTATTTGTCTGCAAAATAGTCTCCCCCGGCCCCCGCCCCCTATAGGTTCATTACAGGGAGTGCGTCTATTAGGAAGAAGTGAATTAGCATCTCAATTGGCTCACCATAAGGTACAGTGCTGGAAGTCCTTGAGAGGGTAATTGGATCCATTAAAGGTAGAAGGACGATGCGTGTTCTTTTGTGTGAATGCCAGGACATGCCAGTTTGCTCTAGACCAGGGGTAGGGAACCTATGGCTCTAGAGCCAGATGTGGCTCTTTTGATGACTGCACCTGGCTCTCAGATAAATCTTAGTTGACATTGCTTAACACGGTAAGTAATGAATAATTCCGCTGGTAATCACAGTGTCAAAAATAACGTTCTAAATATAAAACATTCTCATGCATTTTAATCCATGCATCCGGTTTCTACCGCACCTGGTCAAGAAGTTGCATTAATGGTAAGAAGTATTTTATTTATTGTTGGTTAGCTTCAGAATAACAATGTTATTAAAAAGAATAAGATACTTATTATACACTAAAAATGTTGGTCTTACTTAAAAATGCACGGATTTAGTTGTATTCAGTCTTGAATAAAATATTATGTGGCTCTCACAGAAATACTTTTTAAAATATTTGGCTTGTATGGCTCCCTCGGCCAAAAAGGTTCCCGACCCCTGCTCTAGACCTTTATACTACTGTACAAATAGGACGGTGTTAGGTATTTGTTTTCTTTTTGTTAAGTGTGTAACCAGAAATGTGTTGAAATAACAGACATTATAATATTAATGTAAGGCATAACAACATGTACAAATATTTGTATCATGTATTGTTTGCTTTAAAGGCCTACTGAAACCCACCACTACGCAGTCTGATAGTTTAAATATCAATGATGAAATATTAACATTGCAACACATGCCAATACGGCCTTTTTAGTTTACTGAATTGCAATTTTAAATTTCCCGGGAGTTTCGTCTTGAAAACGTTGTGTAATGATGACGTGTACGCAAGACGTCACAGGTTTTTAGGAAGTATGAGCGCTACGCACACACACAGCTAAAAGTCGTCTGCTTTAACGGCATAATTACACAGTATTTTGGAGAACTGTGTCGCTGAATCTTTTGCAATTTGTTCAATTAATATTGGAGAAGTCAAAGTAGCAAGATAGAGTTAGGAAGCTTTAGCCTTTAGCCACACAAACACACGGTGATTCCTTGTTTAAAATTCCTGGACGTGAAAATTTACTATGGATCAGAGCGCGGTCAAGCGAAAATGAAACACGACAGAATGTCAAGCTGCAGGTTTCGGTGAGAAAATTGTGGTTAAAAAGTCGCTTCTTACCGGAGAAAAGCTGAGCTTGTGCCGTCCATACACTAGCTGCCGTCGACTCCCCTGAGACACTGCGCGTCAAGACTCCCTTGGACGTACACCTCTAACTATCAGGTACTATTTAACTCACTAAAACACTAGCAACACAATAGAAAGATAAGGGATTTCCCAGAATTATCCTACTAAATGTGTCTAAAAACATCGGAATCCGTCCCAATTCAAACGCGTTTTTTTTTTTAACTTTATTTTTTTCTAGTCTGTCGCTATCAATATCCTCAAACACGAATCTTTCATCCTCGCTCAAATTAATGGGGAAATTGTCGTTTTCTCGGTCCGAATAGCACTTTTTGTTGGAGGCTCCCATTATAAACAATGTGAATATGTGAGGAGCCATCAAAATGTGACATCATTGTCTGCGACTTCCGGTAGAGGCAGGGCTTTTGTCTTAGCACCGAAAGTTGTGAACTTTATCGTGGATGTTCTCTACTAAATCCTTTCAGCAAAAATATGGCAATATCGCGAAATGATCAAGTATGACACATAGAATGGACCTGCTATCCTCGTCTAAATAAAAAAGTCTCATTTCAGTAGGCCTTTAATGCCTCAGTTCAATGTGAAGTTTGGGGCGTCATACGTCAACGACACCTTAAGTTTTACATCACTTTACTTTGAATCACATGCCATTGTAAATATTCAGGTCACTTTGGCATGTTCTGCCACATTCAAAGCCGAAAATGTCAATCATTTATGCTAACATGTGACAAATCTCACTGGGCGGAGCTACAAAATAAAGTACAGTACCACAAGCATCCCCCATTCTCCTATGATGAATGAACAAGGCCACAAGAGTCCTTGAGGCATGGGGGTTACTAGGAAATGCCACTCGCCTATCTGTCTCAATTGTGCTCAATGGCCTGTGATTTCTATGGGTCTGTGCAAGAAATTGTGTATACCGGTGTATGTGTGTGTGTGCTGAGGCTAAAAAGAATGAATGCTGTATAGCCATTACTTGTCTGAAACGGTAGCCCAAATACTACAGAGCCCATTTGCCCACAACCTTGCATTTCCCAACTCCAAAACTGGTGTAATTGCAGTTTACGGTGTTATGTTTACAAATATTTCAGTTATTGTCAACAAAGCAATGGTTGTTACAAAATTTAAGACTAAATTTGTACTCCATCTGGATACAAAGCAAATCCGAATCGGGTAGCTGCAGCTTAAACAAACAGATCATTGCAAAATACACCAATCAATGATTTATTTGATAAACATAAATAAAGGGGACAAGCGGTGAAAATGGATGGATGGATGGATGGAAATAAAAAATGCACCCACTGTAAATCAAACCCCCCCACAACAAGAAGACTACCCAAAGAGGTCAAGTGGATTTTAATTTGTATTCCTAATCATTGTAACAATCTGGCTGTTAAGTTTAAGGTGTTTTGGGATTTCAAATGGTGAGTGAGCCACAAGGCTAGTGACAATGTGTGTGCGTGTGTCGGCAGGGTGGTTGCAAATGAGGACAGTTCTGTTGGTTGTTATATATATATATATATATCATATTTCCTTGAATAGCCTCGGGGCATGTAATGTGCGCCTGCCTTGAATTACTGCCGGGTCAAACTCGCTCCCCAAATTAATAAGCGCATGCTTACTTTTACCGCCGGTTCAAATTAGTGACATCACAAGTGACATTTCCCCTGCCGTCATTTTCAAAATGGAGAAGGAGTTTTTTTTTTTGCTTTGTGTGTAAACCAGGGGTCTTGTTCCACAGCCATACAGGTCACACTAATGGTTGTGATATAAAACAATTTTAACACTCTTACTAATATGTGCCACACTCTGTGAACCCTAACCAAACAAGAATAACAAACACATTTCTGGAGAACATTAGCTCTGTAACACATTATAAACGTAACATAAGAATTACCCAGAATTCCAATGCATCCATGACTCTTGGCTATATTATACACCCGCTAGCACCAAACCCCCGCCCACCCACCCTCTCCGTGCGTCGGTTGAGGTGGGCGGGGTTTATATATATATATATATATATATATATATATATAAAATGTTAATAAAATCCCCTGACGAGCAGAGAAACCTGCTTCTAGGGATGATATAGCCTCTGTGTTTTTTCCTGACCTAACGTTTATTCCGCTCTAGATATATATATATATATATATGTATATATATATATATATATATACATATATATATCCATCCATCCATCCATTTTCTACCGCTTAATCCCTTTCGGGGTTGCGGGGGGCGCTGGCGCCTATCTCATATACATATACATATATACATACACACACACAAACATTAACTAAAATAAGGACTTTTGTCAAGGCTTGAAACCATTATTCATGTTTACAATGTTTTTTATGGAAAAATGTGCTTCAATATACAAACATTTTTATTTATGAACCGTGTTCAGTAAATCAAGGTTTTCACTGTATACAGTTTTTGTATCAGAGGTGCACCCCTAAATTGATGGAGTCCTGGTATTTTAAGAAGTGTGTAACATTTACAAATGTACATATGTCATTATTGTTTGTTTGGTTTTGTTAGTGGCTGATGTTGACATGTGCTATCAGATAGGATCACTTTAAAATCAATTTGTATAGGCAGTATAAAAAATAAATTGCATGTCGGCACTAAAGCAGAATCAGGAAATGTAGATTGATGTACAAGCAGATAGAAGTCATTGGTCTTTTATTTCTTCATTTGGACCCACCTCCCCCACTATTAAACTCAAGGTTACCAGAGTGGGCACAAGGACATTCCTTTGGGAGGAACCGCAACGCTTGGTCGCCACTAAATAAACAATAAGAGACGTTTTATGAGGTGCCGGCGCCCGTAAAAGTGTATTACATGACAACACGGCCAGATGCGTTCTGAAAAGGGGTGGCTATAAGACAGAGTATTATTGAGTGGATAAGAAGCGGTTAACAGCGCAAAGTAAATTCAGCATGATAAATTCAACGGAGAAGCCTGCAGTGTATGGTCTATACAGCTCTGCTCTATTATAACAAGCTCTATGTTCACAGGGACTAATCAGGCATGGTCTCTCACTGCCTCTAAAGAGAAAAAGAAGCCTATTTGTGTTCTAGAGTTACCCCCCCGTCTCTCAGTGGCAAATCTCTAGAGATGCCCCCTTTCTCCGTTCCTGTTTGCCTGTCCATCCCTCACTTCATCTTTGGCTGCCTGGTAGCTATGCTGCTGATAATGTTACAAGAGGGATACCTTACAGGGGGGAGCGCCATGACAACACAGTCAAGTTAAATTGCACACAGATGGCTCGTATCAATGGACTTTTTTTTTTTTTAAAGCAAGCACAACTGTTGAGTCCAGTTTCTCAGCTCGAGATGGACTCTTGGGACTTAGTTGCCTTCTGGCTTTGCTTAGAGAGCACTGTCGGGCCGTTGCAGTAACTGAAGAAGCAAGGGCTGTCGACCTTGTGTGGAAGATATCTGCAAGGAAACAAAGCCGAGCGCAAAGGCAGTCACAATCTATGATAGCCACTGCATGATGATGAATCGCTGGTGAGGCAACACCAGTCATCACGCGGCGGTGGGTCCGTCTCGGAGCCCCGGTGACCTACAGCCGTCTCTCAGGACTGTTGTTTTGCATTCTTCCTAATTAGAAGCGCTTGAGCATGCCTGGCATTCCAATTGGAGGTGTTTTACACTCGCGGATGACACCATCACTCAATCCCGAGCCTTTCCTAAAGGTCAGGAGTCCCGCTTTTCCCAGAGATGCTTTCATCTTCCTGTGTCACCTGAGTAAACCTTATCCTTAGCCATATCTAGAATCCTAATATTGACGGATGATTCGACGTCTCGCTGCACCGATGAAGACGAATGCTAAGCATGAATTATTAAAGGCGAGATCAGAGTGGAATATTTTGATACTGAACCTCTCATAAATAATTCTAAGTGCACTGAAATTAATAACCTTGTTCTTCATGTTTAGTGCAGTAGGCCTACTCTTTGTCTCCAGGGGTTCCATGTAGTATCTAGTCCACTGGACCAATCTCACGCTGATATTTGGTATTGTAGGACGGTGCAGGATCATATATTCCCTTTGATCGAGCGGTCAAAGGCAGGTCCGCGGAGAGGCTAGAAGGGTGCGGAATGCATGGTGATTTGGATGCAAGGGTCGGGGTAGCAGTCCAATTATCCAGCTGGGAAGGAGCTGGCCAATTAGATGGAGCAGGAGCCAGATCTCTCTGCTGCAGAATCCTACCCCCCTTCCCCTACACACAGAGACACAGATTGGCAAGCAGACAGAATTATTGCCAAAAGGAGACGCCGGCAAGGAGAGAAAACTGCATAAAAGGTCAAGTTATTATTAAGATGTTGAGTTGTACATTTCCGGCTGAGCACCATTCATCTGACGCAGCTTCGAAACAACACGGAGTGACTGCAGTGTTGTGCGACGGATATGGTTTTGAAGAGCTACAAAAGGGTCAAGTTTCAGCCACGAGGA
>NC_084628.1:16086686-16196686 GCF_033978795.1 Nerophis ophidion
ATCAATAGAAAGCAGCCAGCGCCATGGCACTAAACACACCTGGAAGTGGACACTTACCGCACTACTTAGGAGGCAATATCTTATGAGGTCACAACTCAAAATCCTTCTGACCACCTCAAGCGTGTTTAGTGTTAGAGTTGTGGAAATTAACTCACACTACTCACAAAAGGAATTATATTCCTTATAGATGAACGGAATTTTACATTCCTTGTGTTACAAAGAATCATCAGCAGGTTGAAAAAGCACGCAAACATGCACACACACTTTGTACAAACATATATACCGTATTTTCCGGACCATAAGGTGCATCGGATTATAAGGCGCACTGCCGATGGATGGTCTAGTTTCGATCTGTTTTCATATATTAGGCGCACCGGATTACAGATCGCATTAAAGGAGTCATATTATTATTTATTTTTTTCAAAATGTAAAACACTTCCTTGTGGTCTGCATAACATGTAATGGTGGTTCTTTGGTCAAAATGTTGAATAGATTATGTTTTACAGATCATCTTCAAGCCGCTTTCTGACAGTCATTTCAGGATGCCTTATGTCTTATTAACGTGGCTCATCTTCGGCAGCGTCTTCTCCCTGTTATCTTTGTTGCAGCGGTGTAGCGTGCAAGGACGGGAGTGGAAGAAGTGTCAAAAGATGGAGCTAACTGTTTTATTGACATTCAGACTTTACTTTAATCAATAAAGCAGCAGCATCGGAAATGTGTGTCATGAAAAACCGTCCGACCGGAACTCTCTAATAACAAAAATTCCTCGGGTGAATAATGTAAACTCACTACACTAGTATGTTTTAGCGCTTTCATGGCGAGTTTACTGACAGAAATAAGTAATAACTTTACACTATATACTAGAAATGGCAACAGTGGAGAATGAATGTCCCATAACAAGAAGATGGAGAAAAACAAAAAGTTTATTGACTACGGCGTCGCCTCGGACTACAAAAGCGGACGCGTACAATTTTGCAGGATTTATGCAGATCCCAAATAAAGATCAGCAGGTAAAAGAAGCTAAGAAAAGTTGCTTTTGCTTAATATTGCGAAAAAAAACGCCAGATAATATGTCTTACCTTATACACACACCATTATAATACTCATATGTTGAAGCACAGTACAATCCATCAAGCGATGCGGCTTCATAGATTACCAAAGTCGTATTTTTGAGCGCCGTGTGTAATGTTCTATATTTTCAATGGAACATATCTGCTTCATCCCAAGTGCAGGACTGACAGACCCAGTGGGGGATGCAAAACAATAACATATACCTCCATTATTTATAATTTACTTTTTAAATTATATCTCAATTCTGTACACTGCTGCTGGAATTTAAATTTTCCTGATGGAACTCTCCTGAAGGGATCAATAAAGTACTATCTGTAAATGTTGGTGTTGTTTACTTAAGTCATATTGCCAACATATTGCAATCTACACATATCTGTTATGTTTGACTGCATCTACTGGTCACACTTATTACACCATGTACCAAATACAATTGCTTCGAGGTCGGTAAGCAAAACCAGAATTATTCCTTACATTAGGCACATCGGCTTATAAGGCACACCTTCACGTTTTGAGAAAAAAAAAAGTTTAAATGCGCCTTATAGTCCGGAAAATACTGTACATACAAACACTGACACATATACATAAATACAATCACGTCTCAGCAAAGACATATTCATACATGCAAGTGTACACAATCACTCATACGAATACACACCCACATCACATAAAACATTGCTAAAGCTTGGAGGGGAACTGCACTTTTTTTGGGGGAATTCTGCCTTTCGTGCACAATCTTTACAAGAGACAAGAACACGTGTCTTTTTTTTCTTTTTTCTTACGATTTTAAAAATGATAGAAAGATGCAGCTTGTAGGAGTGACGGTTGTAGCCTTCCAATCAGAAAGCCCTCTAAAACAACTTAAAAACCCTGCAGTAGCGTTTTATATACACACTGCAAGTCTATATATAATGAATTAACAGACATGTTCATAACAATATGTACTATATCTAGTGCGCATTGATTTCTGTTTCCATAGGAGCGCTCGCTGACTTCTGTCACCAAATGCTTGTTGCTACTTCCGGAATCAAACAGGAGTGTTTTCTCGTCATGGCAGACTTGGTAACAGACAACAAGGATGACTATTTTCGGACAAATGTGGATTCCCAACCTCGTACTTTTGAAGCTAAATATGCTGCTGCCGATTGAAGCGAGCACAAAGGAAGAGTGAGACGTTGGAGCAGGGAGAATGAGGTGAAAGCGATTTTTGACGCTATAAATATGGAACTTGGAGACAAGCTATTTTCGAGATAAATGGAGTGCTTAACAAGAATCAACAGGAAACGTCCACGGTCAGCTAGACCAGACAAACAACTGTCAATCGAGTGAGTCACTTTAATATAGAGTATCAATACATCAATCAATCAATGTTTATTTATATAGTCTTAAATCACAAGTGTCTCACAGGGCAGCACAAGCCACAACGACATCCTCTGTTCGTATTTCACATCTGAGTATCAAGTCCTGTGTGTTATTATAACTGCAGTACATACGCTGTCTGGCTAGCTGTGAACAAACAAAACATGAAATAATACTTCACAGGTACCGTAATATGATTGTTCATGTTTTTCAGTCAGTACAAAATGGTGCCGTATAGCAGTGTTGTGCATTACAAATTCTAACGCGTTTTATTTTGTAGTAGAAGTTAGCTTATGTCTTGCCCTAGCTAGCTTTTAAGGCTAATACTGTAGCACGCTGATGTGTTAGAACGCTAGAAGAAGAGTTCCTCAGTGATCGCTCCTAACAATGTCGCTACAATTTAGTTATAATACAGATTACGGATTGTAAATTAAGTACTGTTGACAATTTTTGAATGCATTTTTAAAGTGATTTAGAGGTAGAATTGATTGCTCATTGCTCACCACCGAGAACCAGACGATTTTTATGTTAGAAAAAAACTTTTGTCTTCCAGTCTCTCATAATGATTGTGAACAATAGGCACATTTCAAAATAGGGGCAGTTACCCTTTAACTTATTTATACCATAACAACGTGAAAGGTTAAAATAGCCTGCCCCGCTTTCTTTTTTACTTCCTTTCTCTGCTTTTTTAATCCAATTATTCATTACATTTATGTATTATTGCATTTGAAGTGACTGTAAAGTTGATAATAAAAGTAATTTTATTCTATTGGTATTATTATTGTTTCATTAGTAGTACAATAATGTTCGTTGCCATTACTGTGTTGTTACTATTGATTTCAATCATTTGTGTTTTTTGTTTTAATTTATGATATCATACTTGTATATATCATATTTGCTGATGTAGTTCTCTTGTTGTTTGGGTTTTTTTGTTGTTGTTGTTGTTGTTGTCGTCTCTATGACTTGTCCTCACAGTGTCCCCCTATGTCTTCTTTATTCTTCTATCCCCTCCTGCTCTGGTCCAGATGCACGAAACACTGAATACATCCAAACATTTAATAAAGTCAATATGAGGCAAGAGAAGTAACTTACACTTTCATTTTCTGTACAGAAGATATGGGCATCGACATCCATCCATCCATCTTCTTCCGCTTATCCGAGGTCGGGTCGCGGGGGCAACAGCCTAAGCAGGGAAACCCAGACTTCCCTTTCCCTAGCCACTTCGTCTAGCTCTTCCCGGGGGATCCCGAGGCGTTCCCAGGCCAGCCGGGAGACATAGTCTTCCCAACGTGTCCTGGGTCTTCCCCGTGGCCTCCTACCGGTTGGACGTGCCCTAAACACCTCCCTAGGGAGGCGTTCGGGTGGCATCCTGACCAGATGCCCGAACCACCTCATCTGGCTCCTCTCGATGTGGAGGAGCAGCGGCTTTACTTTGAGCTTTGGCATCGACATCAACAATATGATTTGCCTGAGTGGCTGGACAGGAAAGAAACATTTTTAAAAAGCGTAAAATATGCGCATTTCTGAAAGTATTTAGATGTTTCTGTATGATGTCTCTTAGTGACATGCTAAAATCATTTGCCACTCTTTGCAGCCTTGTAATGAAAGTGAAATTAAGTTCACCTGTAGATGTATAGTGCAGGGATATTCATCGAAATCGTTTCAGGGGCCACATTTCCCGAATGCTAAGGACCCTGGAGCCAAACTTCTCCTTTCACTATTTGTCTTTTTTTTGTATATTCAGTAGAGATCCATGGTCCTCCCCAGTAGACATTTGATTTTTGTCTATTAATTTGGTCAAAGTATTCTGCTGTTTTTAAGAACTTTCTGCAATAAAAACGAGTCACATATCCTCTCTATTACAGTACTCTGGTGTTTTTAAAGATTTTGCTGCAAAAACGTGAGTCTCACAAATTTTTTGTAGTTAACTCGCGGGCCACTAGTTAAATAGCCCGAATGATGAAAAAGAGAGGACCTAAAATGGAACCTTGAGGAACACCAGTAGTATGACTAAATAGGTTATACCATGAATTGATTAACGTGGACCCCGACTTAAACAAGTTGAAAAACTTATTCGGGTGTTACTATTTAGTGGTCAATTGTACATAATATGTACTGTACTGTGTAGTCTACTAATAAAAGTTTCAATCAATCTATCAGGTTGAACAAATGACTGCATCTGAAGTAAATAAGCTACATAATCTACTCCACATGGAAAACAAACCTACCTTTATTCTTACCTTAAATGCACACCCACCTAATATACTAATCAATTGTATTGATTTATACTGTACTTATATGATAAATAATGTAAAACAGGGGTTTTTAACCTTTTTAACCTCGGGGCCCAACTTTTGCACAACAAATGGGCCTGAGGCCCACTCAAATATTAACACTGAATTAGTAATATATCTGTGTTCAATAATTATATCTACCCTACTTACAGCTTAACAAGGTAAATATTGTGAAATGATATTAAAACCATGTGTTAAGCAAAGATTATTATCGACTTAGGTCGAAATGATTACAAGAATAAATATTCAAATATACGGCAAAAGAAGGGACTCAAAATGATGAAAAATAAATGTACATACAATGATGAAGTGGTAAAATAAATTACACCTAAATTAATAATATATAATATGTTTCTTAAATAAAATGTGGATAAAATTAATGAAAATACAGCTATACCACTTTATTCTTAATTTCTGCACTTACGAAACCTCTGTGTGACAGTTTCTTTGTTTATAGGTCGACAAGTATATTACAAATAGGCACCGTTGCGACTAATACGGACCACAGCTAAAAAATAGATATTTTTGGGGGGCCCTCTCCCAAAAATGGGTATAATATTTATACCCAGCCATAAATATTATTTCCAGCTGGGTATAATTGTAATTATTAGAAACACAGTGATGGATCTGTGTGGTCTTTATAAGATGATGACATAACAGCTGCATCACAAATTGCACTGTAAACGTAGTTGACTTGTCTAAGACTTAAAAAAGCAGGTGTTGACAAAATATTTCCATCCCGTGAGAGGTTGTTTACATGTTGCTGGTGCACTACCTATGGTACCATTGCGTCTTTACACCAATTAAATATAGTACAGAGGATCGGTAGGTTGTGAGTTCAAACCGAGTCATATCTAAGACTATAAAAATGGGACTCATTACCTCCCTGCTTGCCACTCAGCATCAAGGGTTGGAATTGGGGGTTAAATCACCAAAAATGATTCCTGGGAGAGGCCACCGCTGCTGCCCACTGCTCCCATTGGGTGATCAAGGGTCGTGGGTCAAATGCAGAGAATAATTTCGCCGCACCTAGTGTGTGATTGACAATCATTGGTATTTTAACTTTAACATTTTTATAAGTCTCCTGATGAATACTGGTATCGATATGGAATTTCGATAGTGGTATTGGTAGTGATTCATCAATTATTCTGAGACATGTAGCCTATTTGCTTCAACGTCATTCAGGTCACCTTAAGTTACTTCATTTATCAGGTAAATAAACAAGTTAACTTAAAAATGAATGTTTTTTTTAATGCAGATGTAGTGGTTATAGGACTTAAATAAAAAAATTAAAAAATTGGGACAACTTTCTAGAGCAGGGTTCCCCAAACAACAACCCGCAGGCCAGATCCAGGACGCCACCTGCGGTAGGTCCCAAATTAAAAATAAATAAATACAACTTTTTTTTTTTACTAGTATTTTTTTAAATCTGTCCTTTAAAATGCATTTTCTACTGCTTGTTACTCTCGGTGTCTCCTAGCCGCTCAGCCATATCATATTGTCTAACAATGTATTTTCCCATCGATAACGAGACATCATCACGCTCGCGCCATGCGCTCTTTTAGTCAATTAGTGCGCAAGGCATGTGTGTGTGTATATATATATATATTTATATATATATTAGAGGTGTGGGAAAAAATAGATTTGAATACGAATCGAATCGTTTATGTTGGGCGATTCAGAATCGATTCAAATTTTTTTTTTTAAATCGATTTTTTTTTAATTTAATTTTTTTTAATCAATCCAACAAACCACTACACAGCAATACCATAACAATACAATCTAATTCCAAAACTAAACCTGACCCAGCAACACTCAGAACTGCAATAAACAGAGCAATTGAGAGAAGACAAACACGACACAGAACAAACCAAAAGTAGTGAAACAAAAATATTATCAAAAAAACTATCAATATTAGTTATAATTTCAGCATAGCAGTGATTAAAAATCCCTCATTGACATTATTCGACATTTATAAAAGTAAAAAAAAAAATGAACAATAGTGTCACAATGGCTTACACTTGCATCGCATCTCATAAGCTTGACAACACACTGTGTCCAATGTTTTCACAAAGATAAAATAAGTCATATTTTTGGTTCCTTTAATAGTTAAAACAAATTTACATTATTGCAATCAGTTGATAAAGCATTGTCCTTTACAATAATAAAAGCTTTTTTTTTTTTTTTTTAAATCTACTACTCTGCTTGCATGTCAGCAGACTGGGGTAGATCCTGCTGAAATCCTATGTATTGAATGAATACAGAATCCTTTTGAATCGGAAAAATATATATACATACACACATACTGTACATATATATACACACATATATAATTACACACACACATATGCAAATATATATGCATATATACTGTATGTATGTACTAGATATATCGATATATATATATATATATATATATATATATATATATATATATATATATATATATATATATATATATATATATATATATATATATATATATATATATATATATATATATATATATATATATATATATATATATATATATATATATATATATAACACACACACACACACACACACACACGGTTTTAACCCACTGCGGCCCCCGAGGCAAAAAGTTTGGGGACCCCTGTTCTAGAGAATGTTTTTTTTTTTCAAGGAAGACTATTCTCAACTTGTTTCTTTTTTTGCATAATTTTGAGTGACAAAACAAAACAAACGGGTACAATATATTATTTAATTTTCTACCTTAGGTTGGGCTTACACATCTACCGCGATGCAAATGTTGGCGGAGAAATAGTCCATCGACAACATCATTCCAGCACTTAACTTTTCACACCAAATTAATGTGTTTCTTTACCGGTGGCACAACATGCTGAAAAGCAAGTCTGTCTCCCACAACACAATCCCATCCGAGGTGATGTTGCATGGATGAGACAAGTGGGCGTGGCCACATCACAGGGCGTGTATGTAAAGGCTGCACTAGCCACCTCTGTATCGATTCCCCGTCTTCTATAGGGAATAGAGCTCGATGTCTCCAGCGTCGGGGGAGAAAGGCAATTGAATACTCACATGTATAAATTAGCAGCGATCAGGGACATGGCGCTCCAGCAGCACACGCTCTTGTAATCACCGTCCATGTGCTTTTAAGGAGACATTTAAAAAGTAAATGTCTCTGGCAGTGGGATTCTTCCGTCGATGTATATTGCCGTCATAAAATGATAAGACATGTGTTAAATCAGTCACTAAAAGGCTAGTTAGAGGCCGTAATTACTGAGCCGGGTACATGCGGTGCTGTTCAAACAGACAGCGCCTTGACATTCCTTATTGTTTGTGTTGCGCCGGGCTGCCAGGAGCTAAACTAAAACCTATTTGATCCGCAAAGATGTATGAATTATGGATTTGTGTGTATTTCGACGGCAACAACCGGATCATATATAAGCCCTCTCTATCTTTCTGTATGCATGCCAACAACAACAACAAAAAAGACAGGAAACAAAGTCTTGAATGTTGATGCGTCCAATTTTAAGAGTCACTTAGGGAGCCCAGTGTCTCTTCTGTCATTCCCATTCTGACTAGCTGCTCGTGCTGCCATTCTTGGCCAGGACCCGAAAACGTTCTAGTCAGCACTTTGGCCGCTTTCCCAGACGTCCACAGGATGTCCGCGTCAGCACACCGGCTAAACGTTCAGGTGGGGCCGTGGGCGATATTGGAATGGAGTTCAGGGTGTCGTCTTCAAAGTACAACAAGTCTTTAAGAAGACAACACGACTGCATTTCAACATGGAGTACTGTCAAACCCAGGGAGAGATCCAATGACCTCATAGGTTCATATGGCTTTCAGAAAGCAAACATAAGAAGTAGCCTAAAAAGAAGATGTGTTTCTGTCAAGGGGTTGATCGGTAGGTCGTGAGTTCAAATCCCGGCCGAGTCATACCAAAGACTATAAAAATGGAACCCATTACCTCCCTGCTTGGCACTCAGCATTAAGGGTTGGAATTAGGGCTTAAATCGCCATAAATGATTGCCGGGCGCGGCACCGCTGCTGCCCACTGCTCCCCTCACCTCCCAGGGGGTGATCAAGGGTGATGGGTCAAATGCAGAGAATAATTTCGCCACATCTAGTATGTGTGTGACAATCATTGGTACTTTAACTTTAACATTTGGAGTCTACTCAAGGGTAGGTTAGCTTCTACTGTGCCGTATGTAGGTAAGCAGGGCCCTAGGCATTTTGTTAGTGGCCTTATTCTGTTTTTAATATTAGCGGTAGTGTTCTCCCGATAACAATATTTTGGCACCGGTAATAAAATTATTTTGGTACTTTGGACCACAAAAAAATTGCATTAATGGTTTATTTGAACAAAAAAGTCTTAGGGTACATTAAACATTTTTCTCATTGCAATTTAGCCCTTAAATAAAATAGTGATCATACAAGATAACTTGTCTTTTATTAGTAAGTAAACAAAGGCTCCTAATTAGTCTGCTGAGGTATGCAGTAACATATGGTGTCATTTATCATTCTATTATTTTGTCAACATTATGAGGGACAAGCTGTAAAAAATGGTTATTAATCTACTCGTTCATCTGCTTATTTTAACATGTTCTTTTTTAACTTTTTAAAAATGTAATAATCACCTATTCTTCTGTTGTTCTATACTTTACATTAGTTTTGGATGATACCACAAACGTGGGTATCAATCCGATACTAAGTCGTTACAGGATCATACATTGATCATATTCAAAGTCCTCATGTGTCCAGGAACATAGTTCCTGAGTTTATAAACATGATATGAATTTTGAAAAAACGAAAGATGATTTTGTGATGCCAAAAAATATCAACGTAACCATTGTAGTATCGACTAGATACGTGCCTGTACTTGGTGTCATTACAGTGGAAGTCAGGTGTAGATCCACCAATGGCGTTTGTTTACATTTTGACGCTGGTGAGGTACGGTGTGTAGTGAAGCATGTTTAGCTATTCCTTGTCCTGCAGGGATGATACTTGTAAGAAAATTACTTTATTAGTCGGCATGGAGGCGAGGATTAGTGATTTAGGAGTAGCTAAAACACTGCTGACGGGGGATGGATGTTATCCGCTAGCTAGCTAGCCACGTCTTAAAGCACCTCTTCCTGAGGGCGTTTCATTGTTATAACTTCACCTTTATCGTTAGTTTTTAAGCCAAAATGTGTCCGTTCTCCCTTTTCTGTCTACACACTGTGTCTGCTTGTAAGTAATCTGTGATTGTGTGCCGCCGAACATGCTCCTCTACTCGTAAACCAGCAATGTCATGACAACGGAGGAGCGGGGGGGTTGGTGGACCGGTACTTTTTAGAGGTGGTAGAGTACCGAATATGATTCAGTAGTATCGCTGTACTATACTAATACCGGTATATTGTACAACCCTAGAACTGGCACCCAATGGTATTAAAAAAAAAAAGTATTTATTTGGAATTGAGAATTGATTCTAAATCATTACCCTCAAGTATCAAATCAGATCAAATCATGTGGTGTTCCAAGATTCACAGGCCTAGCAGTAGCTGATTATCAACATGGCCGTCATGTTCTACAGGTGTGTGCGCGTTCCCCTTTAATTAATACAAGTATACTGTTTCTGTTAAGGATTGAACGATAAACGGTGTTAATGATAACCGCAGTGCGACTCCCGTCGGTTGGTATTAGTTTGTATCAATACTAATACCGGTATACCGTTCAAACCTAATCAGTCATGTAACAAACCAGGGGATCACTGCGGCCTGGTGAGGAATTGACGTTTGCAAGGTGATTTATATGGCCCCATTCATCACAATTTGCCTGACACTTGGAAGGTGACAAATTGGCAGCATGTATTATCCTCTTTAGATGTCAGCAGAGTGTTGAATATCTTCAAATGTGTTTTGTGCCAAATCCAACTTTGACCGCAGCGTCAGTTGCTATGGAGATTGGCACTTCCCGTAAGTTACAGCTGAGTGACTCCACCTTCTTCCTTTCACGCAAGATCCACCCAGGAATGGAACAATATGAATCCCCTTCCCGACTGTAGCTATAAAAAAGATATTTGATTTATAATGAATAGTTCTTACTGTGTGGAAATGTTTTCACCACAGTCAGGCTCAAAATCAATTGAAGGTGATAAACGAGGGTTTCTTAATACTTTTCTTTTTGGCTGTAGAAATGTTTGCATAAAAAAGACAAACGGAAATGCAGTTTAGGTACGTTTATAATGATATATGAAGAAATAATGTATTATTAATATTTTACAAGTTATGTAGCAGTTTTTATATACTATAAAAAATAAATGAACAATAAACAAAAGATTGGATAGACAACTACAATCAGAAGTGGGTAGTAACACGCTACATTTACTCCGTTACATCTACTTGAGTAACTTTTGGGATAAATTGTACTTCTAAGAGTAGTTTTTATGCAACATATTTTTACTTTTACTTGAGTATATTTATAGAGAAGAAACGCTACTTTTACTCCGCTCCATTTATCTACCATCAGTTCGTTACTCGCTACTTTTTTTTAATCGATCTGTTAATGCACGCTTTGTTTTGATTTTGTCAGACACGCATTCAAAGTAGGATCTACGCATGCCCGCGTTTCACCAATCACATGCAGTCACTGGTGACGTTGGACCAATCAAACAGAGCCAGGCGGTCACATGACCGTCACGTCGAATCCGACCTAAAAAAGTTGAAAAACTTATTGGGGTGTTACCATTTAGTGGTCAGTTGTGCGGAATATGTACTGTACTGTGCAATCTACTAATACAATCAATCAATCAAAAGTGTAAAGGAAAAAAGACACTTTTTATTTCAACCGTACTTCACGTCAAAAGCCTAAAGACTGATCGCACAGTTCCTGTCTTCAAAATAAAAGTGCAGCTCCATCGCGCCTAAGCTAACAAAATAAGAGTCTCCGAAAGCCAGCGCAAACAAGCGAGCAAGCTACGGAGTTTGCCGCCAATGTATTTCTTGTAAAGTGTATAAAAACGAATATGGAAGCTGGACTAATAAGATGCCAAAAACCAACGACTTTCATGTGGTATTAGACAGAAAAGAGGAACTTTTTTTCTCCTCCATTTGAAAATGTGGACATTATCAGCAAAACTGTCTGATTCCAATCAATACAAGTCATCAGAATCAGGTAATACGCCAACTTATATTCTTGTCTTCATGAAAGATAGGAATCTATATGTTAAACATGCATTTATATTCATTAAAACACCTTTAACATGTCAACAAAAACGGCAAAATAAATAACTATAAATTATATACTGTATATATGTGTATATGTGTATATATGTATATATGTGTATATATATATATATATATATATATATATATATATATATAGATATATAGATATATATGTGTGTGTATGTATATATGAGGGTAGATCACCTCGACTTGGTCATTTATTAAGTAATTGATTAACGTTGAAAAACTTATTCGGGTGTTACCATTTAGTGGTCAATTGTACGAATATGTACTGTACTGTGCAATCTACTAATACAAGTTTCAATCAATCAATCGATGAATGCCTACTGAGCTTATGGTGCTGTTAAGTTATTGTGGCTCAATTTGCCTTAATTTTTTTTATTTTAATGTATTATTATTTAATATATATTATTGTTTTAGTTGCTTAAGAGATATTCCTGGCAATGAATGAATTTGCTCATTGCTATTTTTATGTTTTTCTGCATTATTTGTTGCCGTAATCAGGTTACTCATCAGTTACTCAGTACTTGAGTAGTTTTTTCACAACATACTTTTTACTTTTACTCAAGTAAATATTTGGATGACTACTCCTTACTTTTACTTGAGTAATAAATCTCTAAAGTAACAGTACTCTTACTTGAGTACAATTTCTGGCTACTCTACCCACCTCTGACTACAATTCAGTTCAATCTAATATTTTCAATCGTTTAGTGTTTGTATTCCAGATCATGTCCACAGTAGGGATGTAACGGTAAACGGTATAAATTTCCAGACGGTTAGTAACACCATTTGAATATTTAATTATCCAAAATTCATAATTTTTTTTTTTTTTTTAGGTAACACTGCTTACTTCCTGGGAACAGAAGTGGGCTGAAAGAAAAATGGCGCCAACTACATAGACTTTGCTCTGGAGAGATTCCCTTCGAGTAAACTGAGCCGATTGCTTCGTTGCACTTCATTTCACTCGCTTCTACTTCCGTGGATTCTCAGATTGCGTTTAAGAGTGCACTGCTGTTATTAGATGAAAACAGGTGTGGAAAATATTGGAGAAAGACGCATTTTTCCCAAGTTACCATGCATTGCCACAACTTGTTTATCAAGTCTTTAGTTTGTTTACTGGAATGGTCACTGGTCTTATTTAACCGCAAACTTTGTCAACGTTCCAATAGCATCAACACCAGCTAAAATGTTGTATTATTTCATCGAATTGAAGGCAGGATGTGTTGTCCAGTGAGGCACAAAGATTGTGTATTGGATGTGAGAAGTATGACTTCTGTTTATTTTTGTTGGCCAAACGGATTCGCTACACCACATGGTGAAGAACAAGGCTTGTTTATTAGACGTTAGCTTCATTAGCCAAACTGGTTCGTGTTTTATATTGATATCAAAAAGTAAAACATGTTTTTTTTTACAATGCTTGTGGGGGGTTTTCATTTCAAAAAAGGTAATACTTTCAAAAACTTTCATGTGACATAGCATTTTCTTAATGTCTTATGGTGTATTGACAATTCTTATACAACATATTTCTGCTCAAACTCTTAATGGATCCGACCCAAAACAGCATGTACATGTCCATCTATTAGTATATGTAAATAAATGTACAAAACCTAAAAAGAATATTTATTTCTATGAAAATGTAAAAAGAGATAAAGGCATCATGTAATGAAAATAAGGTGACTTATTGATATTAATGAACAAAAACAAATATTATATATATATATATACATAAACAATATTATTTTTGTTTGACATTACAAATTACATGAGGGTCTCTTGTTCACACCCCAACACTTAATAATTGTTATTTCAAAATTGATAAAAATAATCCTAATTATTATTTTGACCATAATTGGCAGCCTTATGTATGAGACCATTAATTATTTTACGTAGACCCCGACTTAAACAAGTTGAAAAACTTATTCGGGTGTTACCATTTAGTGGTCAATTGTACGGAATATGTACTGTACTGTGCAATCTACTAATAAAAGTTTCAATCAATATATCAAAAGACTATATCTCATACATTAACACTATTTTTATTTAAATGGACAAAAAGTGCAGTTAGGTCTTATGTCCATAAGGTGCCCTCTTGCACAATTTTTACATTTATTTTAATTTATTTAAAAAAAAAAAAAAAAAAAGGGTTGTACTTGTATAGTGCTTTTCTACCTTCAAGGTACTCAAAGCGCTTTGACAGTACTTCCACATTTACCCATTCACACACACATTCACACACTGATGGAGGGAGCTGCCATGCAAGGCGCCAACCAGCACCCACCAGGAGCAAGGGTGAAGTGTCTTGCTCAGGACACAACGGACGTGACGAGGTTGGTACTAGGTGGGATTTGAACCAGGGACCCTCGGGTTGCGCACGGCCACTCTCCCACTGCGCCACGCCGTTATGTTTTTATTTTGAAAAACAACATTTGAATTGCTTTCAAATGTGCATTCAAAGTTCTACTTGAGGTACATACATACGTTTAACTTTTTTTTTTTTAATAAAACTTATTTAAAATGTCAGTTTAAGTAGTTTATTAAGATTTTGGGCACATTTAAAAATACAGCGATAATAATGATAACCGTGATAATTTTGATCACAATAACCGTGATAATAAATGTTCATACCGTGACATCTCGAGTCCACAGTTTATATAAAAAAGGTAAACACGAAATTTGATAGGTCCAAGGGCAAAAATAAAAGTGTTTGTCTCCCACCACAGGAAATCCAATTCAAAACTACTATGCCGCTTTGGCATTAATTGAAGTACACAAAACACTATGATGGGGTGGCGACTTGTCCAGGGTGTAACCCGCCTTCCGCCCGATTGTAGCTGAGATAGGCTCCAGCACCCCCCGCGACCCCAAAGGGAACAAGCGGTAGAAATGGATGGATGGAAGTACACAAAACACAATAAATCGACAGAAAAAAGGAAAAAAACTAATATTCTTTAGACTTGAAATAATCAGGGGAAAAAGTTCAGCTGCATTACAAAAATAAATAGTATGGTTGTTTTTGAGACACAGCCATACATTTGTCATGGTGACAGCGTTTAAAGCTATGCTATAATTGCAATTTTCTGTACGTGCTTTGGAATTGACAAGGCTGTGAGGCTGCAAAACCAAACTAAAACTATCACAAAGGACATGTTGACTCACAGCTGAATAGAAATTTTGCAGCAAATTGTGATGTAACAATATGAACTCTTCATATCACGGTTATCATGACCGAAATTATCACATTAATTTCGCTGTATATATGTTGAATGTGCTCAAAAACTATTTTACAAGCAGTGATCTTTTGACCAAATTATTCTTTAACAGCTAAAATAAATCGATACACTGTTAGATAACCCACTATTTTGCATGTGTGTTTCTCATGCATCATGGATAACATTTTAGTCACGGTCTGGTGAGCGTTGCTTGCAACGTGACCCCAGGGGTGCGGAGAATGGAAAGCCAGTAAAACTAGGTTTAATTCCCACAGGAAGCAGGGAACAAACAATCACGGCACACCACGCAACAGTCTACAAAATAAAATGATCCTGCACTGGAGGGATCCAGGTGGAACTGGATATAAAATTAGTTAACAGTGAGCATCAGGTGTGCTGGTAGACCATGGAACAGAAAGTAAAGGTGCTTCAAAACACAGCGATCAAACAGGAAATACTCACAAAACAAGAGCACCAGGACATGAAGTGATTTAATTACAAAACAATAGTCATGTAGAATGATGACATTTGAATTATGTTATGTATTTTTAATATTGTGTCATTCTATGTGTGGATGCTAAATTTGCCATAAAAAGGCTACAGGTGGAAATTAGTATGGTGCTAAATGTGGTACAGCCATTGTTTTAATGTAACTGCACATTGTCCTTAAACAAATACAACATTTCTTATGTCTTAATTTTTTTTTAAATGTTGTAGTATGTGTTTCTTCTGTGATATGAATCCCCCTGGGTCTGAAATAAAATATATATATATATATATCAGTGAAATGCGGTAAACTAAACACCAGGCGAGGCATACATACTTTTTTTTTTTTTAACTTAAATTCATATGTGTAGCTCTAGTCATTGTTGATTTAGGTTGCACATTAGAGTTACAGGGAAAAAAAGGGAGTTATTCGCATTCATAAAAACGTTATCATAATGATATTATAATATGATAAATGGGTCCAAAAACTATTTGATAAAGTTTTTATTAAATAGTTGTTGGTTCCATTTGCTTTTAACAAAATAAATCAAGTATTGTGAGTGTAATTTGCCTTTTTGTATTTCTATCTGAAGCAGCAATAGCTATCCTCCATGAAAATGTCCTTTGTATGATTGCATTCACTTTGTCTTAAAGTCCAGTTTAGAGAACTATTTAATCTTGGATACAGTATATAACCCTCCATATTGGCAGAAAATTTCATTTAATTCCATTTAATTCCAAGAAACTAAACAACATTTTTGCATCCGACAAAACACCTAAAAACGCTGGCTTACTCTAATAAAAATGCCATGTTTGCAGTAAAAAAAAAAGAAAAGAAAAAAAAGGCTGGCTGCTGCTGGAGAGACCTGTGTCTGCTAGCTCGAGCGCCCCTATTTCTCCCAGTGCGGCGAGTCAGAGTACTGCAGAGGCATTGAACTGCAAGTTGACAATATATCGCCCCCTACCTTGAGGCAGAGGTACTTGCAGCCTCAAGACCTGCCTTTTCCACGTAGCAACAAAGAGCGCACCCTCGCACGCACACGCCCAATACACACTGTAAGTAGCCGTGGATGCACCACCTGTGTCTGCCCCACTTATCTGCTGCGTTGTTTTGATCAGGAAATATGAAATTTCCGAGATTTTGAACATGAAAATTATCAAAATATACAGGAACCACACCAAAATCACACAGAAAGCATTAACCAAAAGATAAATATTAAAACTTATTTTATTTTATTACTTCGTTTTGGAACATCTCATGGTTAAGCCACCTGGTGGCAGGTGAGGCACTGCCCCAATTGCCTCCCCTGACAGCACGTCACTGATGCATATATACAAATGTAATGTAAAATTCTATAATGTGCAAAACTCAGGAAACATTTCCCATTTGGGAACTCTATCCTGTAGCCACGCCCCCTCAGGTAATATACTTCAGGTGTTGTGACCTCTGTTTACGATCTGTCACGTCAAAATTATAGCTGCTCGCTGGCGACTAAGAAATACTCTCGAAGTACAACTGGTCGGAATTATCAGTGTTCAGATTGTAATCATGCAAATATGATGATCAACAAAGTGGACAGCTGTCAACTTTTTGGCTCGGCGAGCGAACCGAGGTGACAAGTAAGCTAGCTTGATGGTTCTCGAACTAGCGAGCTTGTTTCGGTGCTTGTGGCGTTTAAGCGAGAGGAACAGCGAGTACCTGCAGCTGAAGTGAGCATTCAAATTTTTGTTTGGATCATATTTCTATTGATATTTGAAGTGGCTGGGGAAAGGGAAGTCTGGGTTTCCCGCTTAGGCTGTTGCCCCCGCGACCTGACCTCGGATAAGCGGAAGAAGATGGATGGATGGATGGATGGATAAAAAAAACATGGAAGTGATTTTTTTGACACGAAAATAAATGTTTAAAACATGAAAATTGTACATGCGTGCAGTAATCAATCACTGTTTTTGATACCAACTAATACCAACCGACGGAAGTTGCACCGCGGTTATCATTAATATTCTATTCCTAGTCCCTGCAGTCAAAGAATAGCTAGACATGCTTCATTACACACCGTAGCTCACCGGGGTCCCACTAATGAAGAATGTAAACAAACACCATTGGTAGATCAACGCCTAACATCCACTGTAATGATACCAAATACAGGAGCGTACCTAGTTGATACTAATATGATTACATAGATATTTTTTAGCATCACAAAATCATCTTTAGTTTTTTTTAACATTTATATCAATGTTTATAAACTCAGGAAATATGTCCCTGGACACATGAGGACTTTGAATATGACCAATGTATGATCGTGTAACTACTTGGTATCGGATCGATACCCAAATGTGTGGCATCATCCAAAACTAATGTAAAGCATCAAACAACCGAATACTAAGTGATTATTACATTTTAACAGAAGTGTAGATAAAACATGTTAAGAGAGAAAGTAAGCAGATATTAACAGTAATTGAACAGGTAGATTAATAATAAATTTTCTACTACTTGTCCTTAATTTTGACAAAATAATAGAATGATAAATGACAATATGTTACTGCATATGTCAGCAGACTAATTATGAGTCTTTGTTTGTTTACTTACTACTAAAAGACAAGTTGTCTTGTATGTTCACTATTTTGTTTGAGGACACACTTGCAATAAGAAACATGTTTAATGTACTGTAAGATTTTTTGTTAAAATAAAGTCAATAATGCCATTTTTTGCGGTTTACTTTATTTAGAAAAGTATCAAAAATACATTTTGGTACCGGTACCAAAATACTGGTATCGGTACAACACTAGCCAGTTCTATGATTAACTACATTCCTCCATAAAACAGACAGCTCTGATAAGTGTCTATATTACTTATAAGAAAACGGGTTTTGTCTAATAGAATTCTAACCGTACAGGACAAATTTTGAGGGGTAAAAAAAAATTGCTTTTAGATTTTTTTTAATTGATCAAAAAATGTTTATATAAGAATCGGGATTCATTCGAAAATCGATTTTTTTGGGACACCCCTCGAATAACAGATTGCCATAATCATGTCCTAGTCATTGTAGCCTTAAAGAACCCTATAGAGCAAACGTACGGCCCGAGGGCCGAATCAGGCCTGCGAACAGGTTTTATCCGGCTTGCGTGATAAGTTTGCTAAGTATGAACATTTACCCAAATTTTTTTTAATGAAAGAAACAGCTGATCTATCCATCCTTCTTCTTCCGCTTATCCGAGGTCGGGTCGCGGGGGCAACAGCCTAAGCAGGGAAACCCAGACTTCCCTTTCCCCAGCCACTTCGTCTAGCTCTTCCCGGCGGATCCGGAGGCGTTCCCAGGCCAGCCGAGAGACATAGTCTTCCCAACGTGTCCTGGGTCTTCCCCGTGGCCTCCTACCGGTTGGATGTGCTCTAAACACCTCCCTAGGGAGGTGTTCGGGTGGCATCCTGACCAGATGCCCGAACCACCTCATCTGGCTCCTCTCGATGTGGAGGAGCAGCGGCTTTACTTTGAGTTCCTCCCGGATGACAGAGCTTCTCACCCTATCTCTAAGGGAGAGCCCCGCCACCCGGCGGAGGAAACTCATTTCGGCCGCTTGTACCCGTGATCTTTTCCTTTCGGTCATGACCCAAAGCTCATGACCATAGGTGAGGATGAGAACGTAGATCGACCGGTAAATTGAGAGCTTTGCCTTCCGGCTCAGCTCCTTCTTCACCACAACGGATCGATACAACGTCCGCATTACTGAAGACGCCGCACCGATCCGCCTGTCGATCTCACGATCCACTCTTCCCCCACTCGTGAACAAGACTCCTAGGTACTTGAACTCCTCCACTTGGGGCAGGGTCTCCTCCCCAACCCGGAGATGGCACTCCACCCTTTTCCGGGCGAGAACCATGGACTCGGACTTGGAGGTGCTGATTCTCATTCCGGTCGCTTCACACTCGGCTGCAAACCGATCCAGTGAGAGCTGAAGATCCCGGTCAGATGAAGCCATCAGGACCACATCATCTGCAAAAAGCAAAGACCTAATCCTGCGGTCACCAAACCGGAACCCCTCAACGCATTGACCGCGCCTAGAAATTCTGTCCATAAAAGTTATGACATAACAGCTGATCTAAATGTGTCTTAATAGATGATGCTCCATATGTACAAAATAAACCACATGTTAGTCGTGAAAAATGATCTAACCACATAAATAACATATTGTAATTTGATTGGTATAATCTTTTATCTTGATGGATGGAAAATTAACACCAATGAGTTGACTGATGAACGTTATCACACAATTTATTCAGAAAATATTAATATGACAAAGTATCCATCCATCCATTTTCCACCGCTTATTCCCTTTTGGGGTCGCTGGCGCTTATCTCAGCTACAATCGGGCGGAAGGCGGCGTACACCCTGGACAAGTCGCCACCTCATCGCAGGGCCAACACAGATAGACAGACAACATTCACACACTAGGGCCAATTTAGTGTTGCCAAGCAACCTTTCCCCAGGTGCATGACAAAGTATATATACACTATTAAAAATCAACCCAACAACATTATGATTTGTACAATTTCAGAATGTGTTTTTTCCATTTTTAAACAAAGAAAACGATCTGAAGTTGTCTTTATTTTTTAATTATTGTGCCGTGATTTTACCAGTCCGGCCCACTTGGGAGTAGATCTTTCTCCATGTGGCCCCCGATCTAAAATGAGTTTGACACCCCTGACAGAGCGTTGATGCCCTGTGCGTAAAAAAACATTTTATCATGAGGAATAACACAAAATGCGTGAAACTTGGACACATGTAACATAGTCAGCAGTATACAGTATATTGACTAATGTGCTACAAAAACGGTTTGGGCGGTATTAAGAATTCCGCCCTACTTCAATAAGCTTGTTCAAGCCAAGCCAATGCAGACTCGTTGATTTCCTGGCGGTGGCAGAGCAGCACAATACACTGCGCAGATTGACTTCCACCCTGGAGAACATTCCAATCAGTCCCAGCTGATGACGCACCACCCGTTGCACGACAAGCTCAGCTCCGATCAAGTGATTAGACGAGTGGGCGGAAGCCACCGAAAGTGATCGACCACCCTTTCTGCCTGCCAGGAGGCTAAAGATACTTCGACTCTTCCGTGAAAGGAAGATTGATGATGCGGCACTCAAAAGCTCCAGACCGGACCACGATGGACCTCAAACATCCGCAGAGTCCTGTGGCAACTTAATGAGAGGCTCTTGCACAAAGACGTCACCGCCATCATCAGATACGACACCGCGGGGAGACAATAGGACTGTCAGACTTGGTGAAGCGCTAGTTTTCAATTTGGGAGAAGGTTGAAGGCCTCGTGGGCGCTGGTGTTCATATGGAGATGAGCTATAATGAAGTCAACACTGGTCACCTCGCAGCTTTGTCATACTGATAATTCATTTCACTACGCGATGAGCGCTCGAGCACTAAAGCTGCTTTGTTGTGCCACCTTTGATACGCTCACACGAGTCGCGAGGTGGCACGGCATAGGGTTTTTCCAATTTTTATTAAAAAAAAAAAATACTTTAATGCAATTAGTTGTGACCTGCGATTCACATGGAGAAAATGTACAGTCAGCACTTACTAATGATCACATTTGTAATCCTGATAGCCAGTGTTCTCTGCAGTGGACATTTGTTTTTGGTATGTTTTTTCTAGAAATGTGCGGAGCCCCTAAAGCAGGGGTGTCAAACTCAAATACAGAGTGGGCCAAAATTTAAAACCGAACAAAGCCACGGGCCGAGGTTGAACAAATTAACCTTTTAATAGGGGCCCAAACAAGTTTTGCATTGAATATTGAACAAGCAAGGCTTATATAACTTTATAGTGACATACAAAATCGAGTTTCAAAGAATAATAATTAAAAAATATCAATGGCATATCAAATAAAGTTTAAATAAAAAATGGAATGCCTCTTTTCGTCGGTGGGGTTGAGGTGGACGGGGTTTGGTGATAGTGGGGGGTGTATATTGTAGCGTCCTGGAAGAGTTAGTGCTGCAAGGCGTTCTGGGTATTTCTTTTGTTGTGTTTATGTTGTGTTACGGTGCGGATGTTCTCCCGAAATGTGTCATTCTTGTTTGGTGTGGGTTCACAGTGTGGCACATATTTGTAACAGTGTTAAATTTAATAATACAGCCATCCTCAGTGTGACCTGTATGGGTGTTGACCAAGTATGCCTTGCATTCACTTGTGTGTGTGTATAAGCCGCATATAAAATGTGACTGGGCTGTTTGTATAGGGGAAAAGTGGACGTGGAGACAAGTTGTAGAAAACGCCAAAGGCAGTGCCTTTAAAGCCCACCCCAAATATTGTTGTCCGTGATGAAATTCGGGAGGGGCACTGAACTTCGGGAGTCTCCTGGGAAAATCGAGAGGGTTGGCAAGTAAGAGTGTTAGCGGTGAATGCGGTGTTACAGCGGCGGGCCAGCTCTACTGTTAATTTGATATTGCCTCAAGGGCCAAGTGAAATTACACGGCGGGCCAAATTTGGCCAGCAGGCCAGAGTTTGACACCCATGCCCTAAAGGGACATGGTTGTTTTGCGAGATCTCGCAATATGTTTTTTTTTTCTATGTCAGTGAACCGGAAGTAAAATAGACACAGCGATGGTGAACCCATCAAATCATATTATGGTCCTACAACAGAGCACAGATGATGGGTAGGCTCCTGTATTCGCCTACATCGCTGTGTCTTTCACTTCCGATTCACCATCGCTGTGTCTGTTTTACTTCCGGTTCACTGTCATAAGAAAAAAAAAACTTTTGCGAGATCTCACAAAAAAACGTACCCCTCATCTCTCCTCTGTTATGGGACCATAATACAATTTGATGTCTTTATATGATAGGCCAATACTTAAATAGAAATCAATAAACTTCTCCCACGGATGATGGGTAGGCTCCTCCATCGCTTTGTCTGTTTCACTTCCGGTTCACCATCGCTGTGTCTGTTTTACTTACGGTTCATTGACATATGGAAAAAAAACCTGTTGAGACATCTCACAGAACATTTTTTTTTCCCTCCATGTCCCTTTTGGGGCTCAGATCAAAAATACTTTATTAATCCCCAAGGAGAAATTAAAATTTTCAGCACAATCCCATTCAAGATCAGACCAACATTACAGGGAGACAGAACAGGATTGCTGATGGGTCTGCCAACTTCCGGCACCCCTTTTTAAAAAAAGCTGAGATACAGGTAAACAATGGGTAAGGTCAGAAAAAAAAAATGGCCTGAGCCGGGGCCCCTGGATAGGGGGTCCAGACAGAGGCCAAGAGAAAAAAACAACTCATAGCCATAGCACACATCTTTCTTGCACACATGTAAGAGCATCAAACATCAAAGAACTCAAAGGACATTAAAGACATTAAAAAAGCAGAACTGATGCAACCAGCCACTTCTACACACAACCACTAAAGTAAAACAACAACGACAAAAAGATATACGATGTGGTGGCCTCTGCGGTGTTCCACGCCATTGTCCGTAGAAATGTGTAAACAAATAAATAAATAAAAATCTAACAAAAACAAATGTCTACTACAGAGGATGCCGGCAATCACAAGGTTATGTCTTTTAATTTATTTTGAACATGAACACATTTACAGTATAATACATCACACAATTTCACATTATTTCTGTTTACTTCATGTGCGAAAAGAAGTAGGAAGAAGCTAAGCTTATTTAATCATGCCCCCCTCCCACTTCAGAGCGTTTACAAATCCATACGTTCATTTACGGACTTCTTTTTGTAACACAATGACAACAGTGGGATGGTTAATACAGCAGTTCTTGCAATATACTGTATAATGAAGTCAGTCATGATAAACATACTGAAATGAAGAATATCCAATTTTAAATAAGGTTGAAGGTATTTCTCATAATTATTCTTCTTTGTAAGCACTTTTAATTTGAACAACCTCTTAAACTGGATCATATCAGTACATTGTTTAGCTTCTTTACTCAATCCATTACATAATTTAATTCCACATATTGTTATGCTAAAGGTTTTGAGTGTTGTACGAATGTTTTAAATTAGTTTTGCCTCTCAGGTTATATTTCACCTCTTAAGTTGAAAAGAATTGTTGTACATTCTTGGGTAACAGGTTATAGTTTGCTTTGTACTTAGTTTCAGCTGTTTGCAATTTTACCAAATCATTGAACTTATTTATAGAAGCAAATCATTTCAATTTTGAGCACTGATTTTCACACTTTTTTTATTGATGTGAAACAATTTTTATAATTTGATGCATGTTTTGTACTAAAACAAATGAATGATGAATAATAGTGCAAAAAAAAAAAAATAACTTGACTAAACTGCAAAATTGCATTTGTTCTTGGCAAATCTCTAACCGGGATTTGAGCCCAGCACTACAGGGGACAATGACAATCTTGGGAATGCTGCCGTTTTATTCTTATCAGTGACGCGGCAGGAAGGGGCTATAGAAATATGTTTGCGGTAAAATTATATCTGAAGTGCCCCTTTAATTATTGACAGTTTACGTATCCACAGTCTTGTATAGGGATGGGCCAGTCTGGAGAGAAACCAGCCAAAACGAGGCACAAGGGTTGTGCATTTAATTAAAGCAAAGTGTCAATGTGACAAATCTATTGATTAAACGTTCAATAATCAAGACTGTGTGACAAAAAACACTATTTAAATCAGATCTACACAAAAACAGTGTTTTTTGGTGTACAAAACAAAAAATAAAGTGTTAAAATCTTTGCTTGCCGTGATAAAAAAATATTCACATTTAAACTTTTAATTGGTGATGTTTGATGGTATCTTTTTTTTTTTCATAGATTATAAACCTGATCCAAACTTATGTTAGTAAGAAATCCTACCCAAATGTTTTTCTCTTCATTCATACATGTTGTACTATCTAAGATCACAAGTGAGCTGGCACTTATCCCAGCTGACTTCAGGGGAGAGTCGAGGTACACCAAGAACTGGTCGACAGTCAATCACAGAGCAAGTTTTGTTCTAATTTAGAAAAGTTTACCAAAAAAATTGCACACAAAGCTAAGAATACAAAATTGAAAATGAAAAAAGGATGAATTAATAAAAAGAAATTAGAGCAAAAATAATGACAATAATAACAGAAAAAAAACAAATACCGGTAAGTCAGAATGTAATATTTTTTTTATTTTAAATTCAAATAATTTTTTGTCACCTTTCTAATGCAGTTGTCTGGGTTTGGGACCAGCCTTGGACATTTCCACACCCTCTGCACTGTTAAACAGTGTATATAAGTTAAATAAGTGTATAGAATAATATACACCCTGGTGTATATTCCACTAAAATATACACATTCCACAGGATATGAAGAAAAATGATAACACAAACCGAAACTATGTACATAGATTTCAGCGTGTGAGGGTGTATAGTTTAAAAAAACAATTTACAAAATTAATTGATGTAAAAATGTATTGCAACTATGCTATTTCTATAAATTATATGTACTGTATTGTATGTATTTGATTCTATACAGTACATGTTTAAATACTAATATACATAATTTTGAAATGACCAGTTGACCTGCCGCTTCTCTTTTCTGCCCCCGTCTCCTGCATGGAAAGGTTACCAGGTGGCCACAGATAATCTGTGGGGAGATACCAGTCTGGAGGAGGTGCAGGCTGTTCTAAGTCATGACCCAGTGTGGACCACTCCACTACGACATGGAAGAAGACCCCCTGCGACCCTAAGCCAGCTCCCCAATGGACCGGGCTCTCACAATATCATGAATAATTCAACAACTGCACCCTCCATGGCGTCCATTGCAGTCCCCACATCTGCGTCCCCTTCCAAAAGTTTCTATTTTTTTCCCCATTTCAGGCTTCTGGAGTTTTTGTTGGTGTGGTTTGTGCTTGTGATTAAGGGCTATATAAACACACTTGAATTGATTAATTGAAATGTCAGGAGTCTAAGGTAAATTTGAAAAACAATGTGGAAAACTAACCATAGTCTGTGATAAAACAATATGTTTTCTTGAGATGTCTGATATTGGCCGATAAATGCTTCAAAATGTAATATCGGAAATTATCCGTATCGGTTTCAGAATTATGGGTTTCAAAAATTAAAATATATGACTTTTTTAAAACGCCGCTGTGTACACGGGCATAGGATAAAGTAGAGAGCGCCATCCATCCATTTTCTACCGTTTGTCCCTTTTTGGGGTTACTGGAGCTTATCTCAGCTGCATTCGGGCGGAAGGCGGCAATAAACCTTAGAGGGCAAGTCACATAATATTTACAGCTTTTCACACAAGCACAAGTGAATGCAATGCATACTTTGTCAACAGCCATACAGGTCACACTGAGGGTGGCCGTATAAACAACTTTAACACTGAAACAAATATGAAAAACACATTTCGGGAGAATAGCTGCACCGTAACACATCAGGACAAATACCCAGGTCCCCTTGCAGCACTAACTCTTCCGGGACGCTACAATATACACCCCCGCTGCTCTCAACCCCTTCATGCTCTCCCAGGGAGAGCATTTCCCAAATTCCAAGCTGCTGTTTTGAAGCATGTTAAAAAAATAATGCACTATGTGACTTCAATAATAAATATGGCAGTGCCATGTTGGCATTTTTTTCCATAACTTGAGTTGATTTATTTTGGAAAACCTTGTTAAATTGTTTAATGCATCACAATAAAATTAGGCATAATAATGTGTTAACTCCACGACTGTATATATCGGTTGTTATCGGTATCGGTAATTAAGAGTTGGACAATATCGGAATATCGAACATCGGCAAAAAAAATCCATCATCGGACATCCCTAATATATTCCTATCAGTAATCAAGCCACTGGACATGTATTAATACTACTATATAGGATGAAGTCCCATGAAAGGCTAATTATTTAAACAGTGGCTATTAAGTTGCCATCGAGTGTACTCAAGCATGGACATCCATGACTTACATCATTGGCACACCAATAAAGCGGGTGTGAAAGATGTATTAATGAGGGCGCCGTAACCTTCAAGCTGGGGTCAACTCATCACCGCAGCAGCCAAATCCCATGCATGGACAAAAGTATTGGGTCACATACGTGTGTCAATATTTTGGTTATAAAAAGGAAGCGTGGGGTTCGTTTTGTTTTCATGTTTGACTCCGGCCCCTCCCCCTTTTGTTTGCTGTCACAGGTCACCTAGTCCAAGCGATCACGTGACCGAAGCGGGCGTCCTTGCACCCTTGAGCGGCCATGGCCGGTGCCCGGCTGGTGACTGATCACCCCCGCCGCCCCCCCAACCCCTCTCGCCCTCGTCAGCACTTTCCCTCATCAGTCTCGTCATCCGCCGCTCGACGACGGCGGCAATAAAACCAATGTCACCCGGCCTCGGGGCGAGAGATAAGCGCTCCGAGGAGGAGTAGAAATCCGCCACGGGCTCTTTTGTTCTCCATTAATTTGCCGCTGTCTTTGTGTACATCAGTTCCACTTAACGCTGACGGCGAGCTAATCTCGTCGGCCCTCGCTTGATTTCCGCCGTCATTAACACAATGTGCCTCAAAGTCGTTCTAATAAATTGTGGCTTTTGTGGGCTCTTTGAATGGAAATAACCGATTTGGTCGTTTGTTTAATTAGCGTCTGTCGTAAACATCAGAGAAAAGCAGGCTGTAGGTTAGGCCGCCATGATCGCAAAGTCAACGCTCCTTTTGGGGGGAACCTAGCTGGTGTCTTCAGGGGACAAAGATCTCTTTCTGTTCCATATAACTTATTGTCAGTGGGTCCTGGGTCCCTTCTGGTTCTTGACGACTGTACCTTCATGTATCAGCACTTCCTAACACATGAAGGTACTATTTGTCCTACACTTTGTCCAGAATCCAATAGAACAGGGCTTCTTAACATTTTTAACCTCGGGGCCAAACTTTTCCAGTACAGAGGGGCCCAGGGCCCACTCAAATATTAACACTGTATTAGTAATCTTACGCTTGATTTTAAATTGTATTCAATAATCATATCTAACCTTCTTACAGTTAACAACCTTGTCAAATTTTATGAAAGCCTGTGTTAATCACATATTTTTAAGGCTTAGGTCAGGTTGATTAGAAAAATAAACACTAATCAAATATACTGCACCAGAAAGGAGTCATAAAACTGATGAAAAAAACTATTACATACAATTATGGAGTGCTAAAATAAATACATTCGAACACAATTAAAATGAATGATAAATAATAACATCCATCCATCCATTTTCTACTGCTTGTCCCGTTCGGGGTTGCTGGAGTCATAGGTTCCATAAAAAAAACTCAATAAAATGAAAGTTGGAAAGAAAATAGAGCTTCACCACTTTAAATAAATGGATTATACTTGTATAGCACTTTTCTACCTTCAAGGTACCAAAAGTGCTTTGACACTATTTCCACATTCACTCACACATTCACACACTGATGGCGGGGGGTTTAACCTACAACGCGCTAACCACGACCCATCAGGAGCAAGGGTGAGGTGTCTTGCTCAAGGACACAACGGACGTGACTAGGTTGGTAGAAGGTGGGGATTGATCCAGGAACCCTCAGGTTGCTCTAAATATGACATTAGATATATTTTTTGCACCGAATATACTTATGTATGACATTAAGCTACAGATTTCTCCTGATTGTTTGATATTGTCATTACTGCCAAAACATTTGGGGGTGGGGTTTCGGGGGGGGCAACAATAGATAATGGCCATATGGTTAAGGAACACTGCAATAGAGCACCTGTATGTCTTTGTTGTTTGACTGTTTGGTCCAGGTGGTGTAGGAGGTTCCCTCTGGAAACCCTTTAATGGATGGGTGGTGAGACTGCTTACACCAGTTGTGTAAGTGGGACAGCATTGACAGTCAAAGTTTCATCAGATGTGAAGAATGACATCGGACGTGTAAGTTGGAGTATTGACATTCACAGTTTCATCAGATGTGGGAGATAACATGTATGTACAGTATATATATATATATTGTGTGTGTGTGTGTGTGTGTGTGTGTGTGTGTGTGTATATGTATGTATGTGTAAAACAGGAGCATTCCTGAACTCCAGTAGTCCTATCTCCCAATGTCCTCCGCACATTTCTTATCCAAAGCGTTACATGTGCACTACCCACACAGTGTGTTGAAGCCTGAGAGAGATTAGGTAGGACAGCGCAGGTGCGACAGCAACATTAAGAGCAGATAAGAGAAACTCATAAAATGGTAGCATTTCATTTCCTAAAAACACAATATATGCCAGACTCCTATCAGCCGCTCCATTGAGTTATGGCATGGTTATCGTACAAGCGAATTGAAAAGAAACCGTGGGGCGAGGGGGCGCATGCAAGCAAGAATATACCGAGTGGAGAACGTGTAGTCTGACGCAAGCTGTGGGAATGATGGTTAAGGTAAGTTACTACAACCCGCTCCATAATTTAACATATCTGCGGGCCTCCAAGCCTCTGGCTTGGGGAAACGCTATTGCATTCATATTTCATGGCACAAACACACGTTATACTCACATAGGAGTGGGAAAATAACTTGTTGTTGTGTGAAAGTATCTACAGTCATGAAGATAATGTTTACATACTTTTAGCTTCTACTCCTCAATTGCTGCACACAAAAGCGTCAACATTTGTCAACACATACACACGCTGACTGTGTTGCCTGAAATTTCTCACATAGTTCAATGCACGCTCCTGTAACTCTAGGGCAGTGGTTCTCTTAATGTTTTCACCAAAAACAGCCCGAATGCAGCTGATATAGGCTCCAGCACCCCCCGCGACCCAGAAAGGGACAAACAGTAGAAAAATGGATGGGCGGACTACCGCAGAAAAAAAAACAAAAAAAAACTCTTGGCATTCTCTCGAAGAGCTTCAGGCACACCTGTGAAGTGAAAAGTATTTGAGGTGAATACCTCTTGAAGCTCATCGGGAGAATGCCAAGAGTGTGCAAAGCAGTAATCAGAGCATATGATGGCTATTTTGAAGATACTAAAATATAAAACATGCTTTTAGATATTTCACCTTTTTTTGTTAAGTACATAACTCCACATGTGTTCATTCATAGTTTTGATGCCTTCACTGACAATCTACAATGTAAATAGTCATGAAAATAAAGAAAACACATTGAATGAGAAGGTATACATACACACACATATATACTGTATAGATATATACACACATATACACACACACACATATATATAATAATAATAATAATAATAATGGATTAGATTTATATCGCGCTTTTCTATTGTTAGATATTCAAAGCGCTCACAGAGAAGTTGGAACCCATCATTCATTCACACCTGGTGGTGGTAAGCTACATCTGTAGCCACAGCTGCCCTGGTGTAGACTGACGGAAGCGTGGCTGCCAGTTTGCGCCTACGGACCCTCCGACCACCACCAATCATTCATTCGTCATTCATTCACCAGTTTGAGCGGCACCGGGGGCAAGGGTTTGAAGTGTCCTGCCCAAGGACACAACGGCAGCGCTTTTATACATACGTGTGTTTATATATATATATATATATATATATATATATATATATATATATATATATATATATATATATATATATATATATATATATATATATATATATATATATATATATATATATATATATATATATATATATATATATATATATATATATATATATATATCCTCCATCCATCTTCTTCAACTTATCCGAGATCAGGTCAGGGGGGCAGCAGCCTAAGCAGGGAAGCCCAGACTTTCCTCTCCCTAGCCAATTTTGTCCAGCTCTTCCCGGGGGATCCCCGAGGCGTTCCCAGACCAGCCAGGAGACATAGTCTTCCCAACGTGTCCTGGGTCTTCCCCCGTGGCCTCCTACCGGTTGGACGCGCCCTAAACACCTCTCTAGGGAGGAGTTCGGGTGGCATCCTGACCAGATGTCCGAACCACCTCATCTGGCTATTTTCGATGTGGAGGAGCAGCGGCTTTACTTTGGGTTCCTCCCTGATGACAGAGCTTCTCACCCTCTCTAAGGGAGAGCCCCGCCACCCGACGGAGGAAACTCATTTTGGCCACTTGTACCTGTGATCTTGTCCTTTCGGTGTATGTATATATATATATATATATATATATATATATATATATATATATATATATATATATATATATATATATATATATATATATATATATATATATATATATATATATATATATATATATATATGTATGTATATATATATACAATGTCAAACTCGTTTGCACTTGCACGGCTTAATCTTTGAGACAAGCATATGCTACTGGGATAGCAGGGATAGCAGGGATAGCAGGGGATAGCAGGTCCATTCTATGTGTCATATTTGATCATTTCGCGATATTGCCATATTTTTGCTGAAAGGATTTAGTAGAGAACATCGATGATAAATATATATATATATAAAGTATATATATATATAAAGTATATAAAGATTATAAAGTATATAAAGATTATATACTTTATATATATATATATATGTGTGTATATATATATATATATATATATATATATATACATATATATATATATATATATATATATACACACATATCTCCATGACGAGGACTTCTGTTTTGTTTGGTTAGCCGTTTTACTGCTGTGTTACAGACACTGTTTAGAAACAATTAAGGCATGTATGTAATAATTTAGAAAATATTCCCGTGGAAATAACACATTTCACAACGTATGTATTTGCAGCTTTTAGTCCGGTGCGGTAAATTATTAGCACACATACACCATACAATTTTACTCTTGTAATTTCCTAGTTGATTGCTTTTTACTTTTACTTAAGTCATATTACTCTCAAGGGTAGACTACTCTTACTTGAGTACAATTTTGTAAATTTTGAGCAAGAAAAACATCTCTCAGGGTTCATAAGTCATTGATTAATGATGATAAAACTTGGATATTTATTTATTTATTTTATTTATTTAGTATGTCTTCCAAAGCATTTGGACCAAAGCCTATAGTGGATGTCATGAGAAAATCTACTACTACTCAAATATGTTCAACAAAACGACCGGAAATTGAGACCACTTGTGATCCACGATAGGAAGGCTCAAAATCACGGCCGAATCAGAAAATCAACAAAAGCATGAGAAATGCTCTGAGCGAGATGGGAGTGGTTTGAGAATAAAAAAAAACAACATTTCAGTAGGAACGTGACGCCCGCAGTCTCCATGGATTCAAAGCGTAAGCGCGTCAGTTTAATGAGACAATCAGGGCAAAAGCAAACGCTGGTTGCCTGGGTTTCACTCCCGTGAGTCAGAGGATATTTGCATGAGATTAAAACCTCCCTCGGCGTCCACGCCTCGCTTCAGTGGGTTGCGATACTTTGGCACTGACCGGTAAAATTGATCCCGTGATGTATTCTCATTAGATTTCACCGGGGTGAAAAGGTGACAAAAGACCCCTTCAGTGACCTGGTCTACATAAAGTCATGTCCTCACAGATAATACCTTTTGTGTCCACGCTATCATGCCTACTTTAGAGGCCAGCTTTTTTAAAGCTTCTCCACTAAATGTTTATGGTCTATTTCTTTTGTCAGAGTTACACATGTCTTGGGGAAAATACTGTACACAAATAACATGCATAGCAGACAAGCCAGACACAATAAAGAAGACCAGCAAGAAAAGATGAAAATTACATTAATCTTTTCCCGACACTTATCACGAATCAAATTTTTTATGTTAAGTAAAGTACAACTAATAGTCACACACACACTAGGTGTGGTGAAATTACCCTCTGCATTTGACCCATCCCCTTGTTCCACCCACTTGGAGGTGAGGGGAGCAGGGAGCAGCAGCAGTGGCCGCGCTCGGGAATCATTTGGTGATTTAACCCCCAATTCAAACCTCTTGATACTGAGTGCCAAGCAGGGAGGTAATGTGTCCGATTCTTATAGTCTTTGGTATGAACTCACGACCTACCGATCTCAGGGCGGACACTAACTACAAGAGAATTGTAGTTTTACATGCAGAACACAATGTGCAAATAACAAATTATGTATGAAATTAAAAATTTAAATGCCTACTGAAACCCACTACTACAGACCACGCAGTCTGAGTTTATACATCAATGATGAAATCTTAACATTGCAACACATGCCAATACAGCCGGTTTAGTTTACTAAATGACACATTTAAAATTTCCCGCAGAGTCTCATGTTGAAAACGTCGCGAAATGATGACGCGGAATGATGACGCGTGCTTGTGACGTTATTGGTTGGAGGGGACATATTAGCCCACTTACGGCTAAAAGTCGTCTCTTTTCATCGCATAATTACACAGTAATTTGGACATCTGTGTTGCTGAATCTTTTGCAATTTGTTAAATTAATAATGGAGACTATAAATAAGAATGCTGTTGGTGGAAAGCGGTGGATTGCAGCTGCCTTTAGCACCGAAACAAAGCCGGTGTTTCTTTGTTTGTTGTGAAGCTTTAACACAGTCAAGCAAACATGTTTCTCTACGTCAACCAGCAAGTCGGCTCTTACCGGAGACATCAGTGGATTGCTGGACCTCCTCTTGCAGCAACTGTCAAAAAAGGCAGCTGTGAGCTTGGCTCTTCCATGGCTTCCATCAAAGACACTGGCGTTTACCGCAGCCATCCAACTTTGAGGTATGCCTTTACAATCTCACTAAAACACTATTAAAACATTATCTTAGTCAATGTGTCTAATTACATCTGAAACGCTCACACTGCTGCCGCCCGTAGCAGTCACTTTTTTTTTTTTGTGCTTCACTCTCACTTTCCTTATTCACAAATATTTCATCCTCGCTCAAATTAATGGGGAAATTGTCGCTTTTTCGATCCGAATAGCTCTTGCTTCTTGAGGCTATGATTATAAACAATGTGAGGATGTGAGGAGCCCTCACACCGGTGACATCACCCACACATTGTCTGCTACTTCCGGTAAAGGCAAGGCTTTTTTATTAGCAACCAGAAGTTGCAAACTTTATCGTCGATGTTCTCTACTAAATCTTTTCAGCAAAAATATGGCAATATCGCGGAATTATCAAGTATGACACATAGAATGGACCTGCAATCCCCGTTTAAATAAGAAAATCTCATTTCAGTAGGCCTTTAAATTGACATCTTTTACTTATTTTTTTTTATTGATGACGATTGTTGGCAAAGACCACACGGATGCTTCTATTGTACACCTACCAATAATTCCTTAAATTTATATTAAACTATGTCTGGCACCCTGATGGCTAATTTTTCAGTCATGTACTAGCATAATTATTATTTTTATTATTACTATCATTTTTATTAGGGGTTTCCTGATTCGATGTTCATATTAAATACCGGTCCAATAAAAACAATGATATCAACCTGCATCTAAAATCACAGATCTCAGATACTTGTGCAAAGCTAAATAGTCAGTTAAAATCTAAATGTCCTCATATTAGCAATATGGTCTTTTCTTGTATTTTAGTCAAGTCATTAACAAAAAGGTAAACATGGTAGGTTGCAGGCTACTATGAGCTAGCAGCTACACAACAGCTAAGCACACACTAGCACTCAAGCTAGACATACGTAATGAGTGTCCTTAATTAAGCACTATTGCAGTCTAAACAATCACTAATGTCAGTACAAACAAGTATCAAAAAATTAAAGTTGCATGTAACAGATATATTTATTAGAAATTATCCAGTAACAAAAGTTCCCGCCTCATTCAATTTACTGCAATATGCGCTTGACTTTACGGGCAACTGCAACTATTTGGGATACAACACATCTCAGACGGCAACATAGCAATGTTGAGCGACGGTATTGGATAAGGCCTGGAAGAACGGGAGCCTAGTGGGATATGTTTGTCACCAAACGTGTTGTGTCAGAGGGACGGCAAGAGACCTTTTGAATGTCCTAGTCAGCTGTGATTCTACTTAGCGAAAAACTTTGTCCATTTGTCAAAGGAGGGACAACGGGAATGCAGGCCCCCGTGCACAAGGGAAGACTACGAAAAATAGCGAATGCATTTCAACAAGCACAGCGGATTGTCAGTTATTGTCCGCCATGTATGTTGAGCGATTACTCAACGTCTAGTTTTGTACCCCATAACTATTGTGAAGCCATGAAGTGGTTGCGGTCAAGTACGGCCGCCAATTTCAGGCTACAAGCACAGTGTCCTGTTGTTGGTTGTTGTAAAATGTTATTTATCACATTGTTTACTTTCACACGTCCATTAAAGATATGCTTCATGTGTGATGGCTCAGGTGTGATTCACTACAATAGTCTAACAGCTGCTGATGGTGAGGCAAGCAAGGTTTACTGTTAAAGAAATGTGGCAATAGTCTACATTGAAACACAGGGTAAAGATACACTTCCAGGTCAGAGGTGACTACTACACGCAATTTTTTTTTACTAGGTCGCATTGTGCCTGCAGACGGAGGGGGAAGGGGGTCTTAAACGACCATTGTGTGTGTGTGTGTGGACAAGGATAAGGTTAGGTGGGATTTACCCTGGATATCTTTAGCCGGCTTAGTGTAGAAAGGGCCTAATGAGTTATAGTCGCCATTAGGTGTCGCCAAAAAACAAATGAGCACATACATTTGCCTATTGTTTTTCACACCTCCCATTGTTCTTTGATTAATTTCACTTGATCAAACCTTTTGTGAATACCTTGAATTGATTAACGTGGACCCCGACTTAAAGAAGTTGAAAAACTTATTCGGGTGTTACCATTTAGTGGTCAATTGTGCGGAATATGTACTGAACTGTGCAATCTACTAATAAGACTCAATCAATCAATCAATCGTCACTTTCCACACTACAAGATATTGAGTATGTATAAATAAGATTAAGAGCGGTATCGGAAAATACTCAAAGATACAGTATCGGTTTTGTATTGAAAGTGAAAAAGTATCAAATGTATTATTATTTGTTTGTTTCGGCACTTGAATCTGCAGACTGATACGTGGCCAAATAGCTTAGTTTGTTAGGTGCAAATTTGGGTCGTGCAATAACCGAAGTATCACTGTAATTTAGTTCTTTCATTAACAATTTAACAAATTCATTACAGAGTATGCTGAGACCTTTGATCACTAAAGACACTTTTAACTGCTGCTGTGACCCAATGTTGACTGTGAATCAGAAAGTGCAATAATGTTAAGTTTACTCACTCTGCCTTGTATATTACATTTTTCATTTTCATTTTAGCGAAGTACCGTGTGACTTGTTGAAGGGTGGACGAGCAAAGTAAGATTTTCATTGTATGGCAAAATGTCTGTTTAACTGTTTAATTGTGCATAACACAATAAACAATCTTGAATGTCTTTGTAGTGTATATGTCTTGTGTTAGTTTAACACAAAAAAATTAGTTTATGTTGGTAATAAAAACAAAAATGTGGTTGATGTTAAGCATGGGTTTTAAAAGTACGGCCCGCAGGCCAGAAAGGTTTTATCAGGCCCGCGGGAAGAGTTTTGCTAACTGTAGAAATGAGCCGAAATTTTTGAATGAAAGAAACTGCTGTTCTAAATGTGTCCGCTAGATGTTGCAATAGCAATTATTTGTATCTTTGAAGATTTTGCTACATATGGAAAATAAAAAAAAAACATGTCAGTGCACCAGTCGAGGAAAATGAGCAAACAAAATATACACACACATATATACACATGTATACACATATATATATATATATACACACACACACACACACACGTGTACACATATATGTATACACATTTATACACACACACACATGTGTACACATATTGTTTTGGCAAACTCCACATAAGGCCAAAGCCTTCACCCACACAGAAGGCCTCATGTCCAAATATGAGTTTGGCTCAGGGGCGTCACTAGACCTAATACTGTACTGGGGCACACCTGGGGCACAAATAATTCATGTGAGCGTGCAAAGCGCGCAAGCAAAAACATTTTTAGCACTTATTCATCATAAAAAAAACATAAATAGTGCTTTAAACTATGAAATCATATCAGATTATGTTGTATGGATCTTTGATTAACCACCTGAAATTGACTAATGCATTTGAAATACTTGTGCACTTTTTAACTCCAGACTTCTAAACTGCTACTGGTAAAAGCAAAAAGGAAGAGCAATGAATCTTTTTGAAATATATATTGCAGTAATCATCTGCAAATTTAACATCTACAAAAGAAAAACAAAAAATAAAGCACCCCTACTTCTCTGGGTTCTTTTATATTATTTAATTTCCATTTATGGCAATGTGGCTAATCCTATTTCAGATACACAAAACTATAAAATATACACGAAACAATAAAGCCACAGTAGTAAAATAAATGAACAACTGTTGTGTGTCTGTTTAGGGAATCATTTTCTGAGAAGTAAATTGTAACGTCTCGTTTTCATTTTTGCAAAGTGGTCAATCACTCTGGACAGACATGGAAATATTACAGTAACTGTTGACCAGTGGTTCCCAACTGCTGGGTCGTGACATAAAAGTGGATTGTGTGTCATTTTCAGTGAGGGACAGTCAGATGTGTGCATGAAAAAAAAAAGTTTAGGGAGAAAAAAATCAAATTGTGGCAACAAAACCAGATATTTTTAGCCATTTTTCTAGTGACTATTAGTGAGTATTTTAGCAAAAGGCAAACCGACTAACAAGTTGGAGGAGGATTCAGGACAGACATGGAAATATATATTTTTTTAAATCTAAATGGGGCAACAAAACCCGATATTTTCAGCCATCTTTCTGAAAACAAATACAGAAATGTTACTATTTTTTCTGGAAATAAAACCAGATGCTTTAGCTGTAGCCATTTTTCTGGTGACAAAACAAGATTATTTTAGTCAAAGTCACACCGATTAACAAGACAAGTCTATTGTGCTATTTTTCTGTGAAATAAACTTGAATGATTTAAAAATTGGCTCACGACTTGATGATATGGAAAAATGTTTTTCTTCCTGAAGATAAACCATTTGAGAAGCACTCAACTCACACATGCTTACTCCAAATCATCATTGATGCAGAACCAGCAGACAATAACCAACATTATGTTTCATGTTTATTGGAAAATACCCCGACAGCTCGTACAGCAAATGAATATGTTTGTCTTGATACAAGGAATAACGTTAGCTAACTTAGCATCAACTTAAGACAATGATGTTGCCTAGCTAGCTAGGACTTCACTTACATCTCTCATTCCTCGCTTCTTCCCTGCTGCGGGCGAAAAACTTTCTTAAATCCATCTACGAGTTACAGTTTGAATCAAATCAAAATCAAAACATTGTAATTAACAAATTGTTGTTGGCTAATTTTACCTGCCTCACGCAGTGATTCGAATCCCCCCCCCCCCCTCTCTCTCTCTCTCAAACGAAGTCTCGATCCACACGTGAATAAATTACCATATTAAGTAGCCATGTGCTCACTGTTTCGTGGAGTGAATACAGTAGCAATCAATTACCATACTAAGTAGTATGTGCGCTGTTGTCTATGTTATGTAGACTTAAAACTCTGAAGCGTTTTTTTTTATTGGTGAAATTTTTACTGGGGCACTGCAGATCAACAGTGGGGCACGTGCCCCAGTGAAATATGTCTGGCGACGCCCCTGGTTTGGCTCCCATTTCCCCCAGAGGACACACATGGAATTACAGACACAAAATCCCAACAGCTGAAGACCCTCACTAATCAGGAAGGCTCTCACCTGAAGCAATCAAATCCACTCCTTTTAAGTCTGCAGCTCAAGCTCAAACGTCAGGCCAACAAACACTGCTCGAGTACAAATTACCAAATACAGAAGAGGCCAACAAACACTGCTCCAGGAGAATTGACCAAATACAGAAGTGACAACTGTTTACAGAGACCAGGGTGGCTCACAGTGAGATGACTTTATATTATTTTGATGTTTGGATTTGATATGTTGGATTTATTTTAATTGCCAAGTGGTTGGTTGTTAAATGTTTAAAATGTCAAATCCAAGCTGTGAAGGGTCACTATATGTACTTTTGGAAACACGTTTACTTTAAAAATGCTTTATTGTAATTTGTTTATACAGTATTTGTCCCTAATTGCTTTTGTATTTGTCCACCTTTTTCAAAGGTTTTTCACCTTACAGTTATTCAATGAAAAAAAGAGACAATCAAGTCCAAAATAAAAGGAGAAACAAAGATTTGTCTCATCATTGGATTGAAACAAGGAGTGAAGTCCCAGTGAAACTCCTGGTCAAAATATCAAAACCCTTTTCAAGTTAGGGGAGAACACAAACAAACAAACATAACTTGACACACATATATATATACACATATATACATATACATATGCTTTACATCCACATATGAAAAAGGCCTGGATCGGATTTGAAAAAAATTGGAATTGTGGTGTTTACATTGGCATGACAGAAAACTGATACAGGTCACATATGGGCAAAAAAAAAATCTGAATTGACTTGCACTGTACATAAAGTTTAGAAAAACAAATATCTTTTTTCTCACTGTGAAATTATTATTGTATATACTTTGTGGCTTTTTATAGAGTTGGTAAAGTCAGAAAGTGCCTTTTGACTCGCCTCATCCTCATCGATTGTCAGCACGTCTCCTGGCAGCAGACAGCAAAGCGACAGAGACAAAGGGCATTCTAGGCATTAATTCAGCGCTCAGGATCCTTTCACATGCAAAAACGCTGGACGGCGTACTGGGCAAAGAAGGGTGGTGGGGGTAGGGGAGGCGGCTTACGCTGACAATTACAGACGGACCCTTCAGACTGATTGACAAATGAAAGAGCTGAAATAGCCTCCATTTAAAATGGCCAGTCGCCAGAATGGAGGGATCACCTCCAATATCTGGTCTCAAATGGGAAGCGCTGGGAGATGAGGGTGCAGCATGGGAAATAGAGCTCACAATTGTGAGGTGCCGTTTAAAATGACAAACGCAGAATAGCCGCTGACGGAGGCTTTAAAGTTCAAATCCAATTGAGATAAAGCTTCTTGGGTATATTTGCATCCGAATCTCCTTTGGCCTCTATCAAAAAAACATTGCACTTAAGCCCCATTTACACTAAGCCGGATAAGGTTATCCAGGAAGAACCACACCCAACCTTATCTGTGTCCACACACAACCATGCCACCGTTTAGACCCCCGCCCCCCTCTGTCTGCCGTTGCAACGCGACCTAATACGCATCCGCAGGTGCAGAAACACAAAAGAAGAATCCCTGTGGGATGCAGAAACTGGCAGAGAATTTTTCCGTGCAACGTTCATATTGTTGTTACTCAGCCAGTGTTTGCGGGTCTGATGGACCCGTTGCATTTTGTGGCTTTTAATGCCTCAAAATCAAATGTTTATGTTAAAATACTGAACAGATGTTTACCTCATCTCAATAAACATATGTTCATTATTTTAACAAACCTTTTATGTTAAAATACTGAACAGATGTTAACCTTATCCCAATAAACATCTGTTCAGTATTTTGACATAAAAGTGTTTGATTGTGGAGGCATTAAAAGCCACAAAATAAAACGGGTCCATCAAACCCACAAATGCTGGCTGAGTAACAACAATATGAACTTTACACAAGGGTTAAGGTATTGATTTGTGATTTCCAAAAGCGCCTGTACATGTAGAAGGAGAAACACGGGAATGTCTGCATGATCCGCCTCCATCTTATTATGAAGCTGGTTTTGGTGCATTCTTTCTACGTCTCTTCCTGTGTGGGGCGCAGACCTTCCGGCGTCACTTTCTGTGTGGGAGCGTTACTTCTGGCGTCACTTCCTGTGTGGGCGGGGTCTTTCAGGCGTCACTTCCTCTCTGAACTCACTTTGTAAACGATCAGTGAGTCCATACAAAGCTAAGAGCCAGCTATTCAAGAAATAGACGGCTGAATTACCTGTGTAAAAAATTGTCAGAGGAGGGGGACCTTAAAAAATTGTCCCGTTTAAGGTCCCCCTTAAACGGGACAATTTAAGGGGACCTTAAATCGTCCCCCTCCTCCGACAAAGAAGAAGTGAGGCCAGAAAGACCACGCCCCACACAGGAAGTGACATCAGAAAGATTGAGGCGAGTCATACAGACATGCACGTGTGGAAAATCACTCATGAATACCTTAAAGAGAAGGAAACGGGCGATTGCAGCTATTACGGATACAACACATCTCAGACGGCAACTTAGCAATGTTAAGCGATGGTTTTGGATAAGGCCTGGAAGAACGGCAGCCTGGTGGGATATGTTTGTCACCGAGTGTGTTGTGCCACAGGAAAGGCAAGAGAACTTTCGAATGTCGAGGTCAGCTGTGATTTTACTTAATGAAAAACTTTATCCATTTGTCGAAGGGGAGACAACAGACTACGAAAAACAGCGAATACATTTGGACTGGCAAAGCAGACTATCAGTGTATGTCGAGTGATTACTCAACGTCTAGTTTTGTACTCCATAACTATTGTGAAGCCATGAAGTGGTTGCAGCCGTCAAGCACGACCGCCAATTTCAGCCGACAAGCACAGTGTCCTGACTCGATATCTATGGTTGTTGTAAAATGTTATCACATTGTTTACTGTCACATGTCCATTAAAGATTTGATTCATGTATGATGGCTCAGGTGTGATTCACTACAATAGTCTAACAGCTGCTGATGGTGAGGCAAGCAAGTTTTACTGTTAAAAGAAATGTGGCAATAGTCTACATTGAAACACAGGGTAAGAATACATTTCTAGGTCAGAGGTGACTATGACTGGCGCCTGCGTACTAGGTTGTGTTGCGCCGGCGCACGGCGGACGGAGGGGGTCTTAGACGACCATTGTGTGTGTGTGAACAAGGATAAGGTTAGGTGGGATTTACCTTGGATAACCTTAGTGTAGAAAGGGCCTTAGGGATCTTTCAATTTGCACAAAATACACAGATTAGTCATCAGAGGCTCCTTCTCCAAATCAAAACCAACAAATATCCGCGCTGAGGTGTGTGTCATTATCACTGGATTACATTTCAGTAACAAAATGATCCAGATAAGGCCACAAATGTAAGCACTTGTTCCTTATCCAATTTCTGACATGTAATGCAAGTTCCATCAAAATCCACCCATACATTTTTGAGGAATATACAACAAAAATAAGAGTGATTGAACCCTCTTGTCAGTCATCCACTGTCTGAGGCGGCTCCGCAAGCATACGCACATAAGTTTATGATGCAAACCGTAAATGATTCAGATCTGCCCCCGAAACTGTAATGCCTTTTTTCTTATACCTTTGATTTAAGCTTTTATTAGTAGATTGCACAGTACAGTACATATTCTGTACAAATGACCACTAAATGGTAACACCCGAATAAGTTTTTCGATTTGTTTAAGTCTGGGTCCACGTTAATCAATTCATGGTATGGTACCATTTCGAACATTTCCTAAAAGTTCGCTGGAACTCCTTCCATACAGTTTTGAGTTATCTACAGTTGAATGAAAGAAACGAAGTAAACACAGAAAGACAGGACTCCCGTCCAAAGGCAAAACCTAGTAACTCACTTCTAGCTGATTTTGCGAAAACAAAGGAAAACCAATCCATCTTGATGCTGTCTTACAAAGATCTACAAAGTCAAACGTATAGTTTTCTTGAGCTTTCATTTTCTTGCCGATTAAGCCATGGATTGAATCTGCTCTCATGAACTCGTGCCCTTTCTCCAGATATTTTATCACAATCTCGGGTGGGCCCCCATTCTGCATTTGCACATTGGGCAAGAGCCGTGTACAGCGACCAGTTTTTATTTTGACCTCCACAGTTATCTGCCCAAAAGAGTATGCAAGGGGAAGAATCAAGAACAATACATTTAATGAAGGTGCTTGCAACGTCCTGGGCCAATCTTCCAAATATCCCCTCATGCCATAATATCACATAATCAGGTTGACCGTCGGCTCCCATTCGTGCAAATGTCTCATTAAAGACAATCAGGCGACTGACAAAGAAGCTCCAATTGGTCCCTTGAGATACTAGGTTTTTCTGTTGTATCTATGCGGTTATGTGGTAGTTGCTAGGTCCTGCCATGCGCGTAACAGCTTACTTACGGAACGAATTACAATCTTGCATACACTAATGTAAAGCATATCACCTAGGAACTCAAAAATTATTATCAGCTCAGTTTTGACCAAAATTGAGTTACTGGGTTTTGCTTTTGGACGGGAGAGGAAGTGGCAGAAGCAGGAGAATCTTTTAATTCCAATGATGAGGCAAAACCCCCAGGAGGAGAAGCACAGGAAGCCCAAGAAAATAACTTAGTTTAGCATGATGAAATGAAAAACAAAGCCGTAGTTTAAAAAGGTAACAAGCACGCAAACTGCCACCAACAGCGAATAATAGACCTGCGCCGAGTGAGCGGCGAGACAGGAGTATAACGGGGCATGTTTAGTGGCGGTAGCAGGTGGGGACACTAGTCACACGACAGAAACTGGTGTGTATGCTCAGTGCTCCTAGCGACCAGAACACAAAAAAGCGCTGAAACAGAAATAGACTTGAACATAGAAGAACTACAACAAACATAATAGACAGAACACTGTTGTCTGTCACCCAATCTTTTTGACTCTGTGGGCGGAGGCGTGGCCCCTTGCATAAACACACACGTAGATAAAGTATCGTAACGCAAACTTAGGGAAATAAATGGCCCAGATCACTTATTCACCCCAAATTGTAATGACATGTTCCTTATCCCATTTCAAAACTTTCCTGAAAGTTTGAAGAAAATATGTCTATAATTTTTTGAGGCGTGTTACTCGCTAACAGAACACAGTTTTCAACCCCCAAAAAATAAAAAAATAGGACATTTCAGGTACTCGTTTATACGGCAGATTTATACGACATTTTAGCTCTTTGCTTCGACGTCAAACCTAAAAACGCAACAGAAACATCTGAAAACAGCTCATGTTGTATACGTAAAAATCATTTTTACCTTTCAAAGTTTTTTTCATTACTTTTGTGATTGTGTATATAATTATGTATTTAAGAAAAATATTTTGATTGTAAATACGTTCATACTATTTAATTATATCTTAAAGAAAAAACCTTAAAATAAATTTAAAATAGAAAAAGTTAACTAAAGAACTAAACTACACAAAAATCTGCAGGATTTTTTTTTTTATAATTTTATATTATGAAACAAAAAATTTCCAGGAAAATGATTCTATATTAGTTTGAAAATTTAATTCGCACAATTATGGTGTTCTGTAGACCCTATAAGTCAAAGTCAAGGCCCGCGAGCCAGATCAAGCCCGTGAATAAATTATCTATGGCCTATGGCAAGGGTGTCCAATGTGTGGCCCGGGGGCCATTTTTATTGGCCCGCAACACATTCTATAGACAAACTCAACAGTTCCCAAATTACAACAAAAAACTATGAAAAATTCAACGGGACCAAATCCCCCCAAAATGGGACCTGCAAACCAAAATAGAGCGTCTTCCTATATAAGGTCTTTGATGATTTCCGTGTGTCCTGTCATGATGGAAAAAGTGTACACATTTTTTGTGAAACATGTTTTTCAGTGTACTAAAGCCCTCAGAAGCATTTAAGTTGGCAGTATAATAGCAACATTAGTAAATACAAGCTTACTTTAGAGCACAGTTAACATAAATACAAATACAATCATTATTAAAATAATCATGAATGATTTTATTGCTTTGTTATCTATAACACAAAGCCAAGATGTAAAAGTGTTTTTAAAATGTTAGCATACGTTCACCTGCATTGTTTTGGTTTGAGTACTTTTCATATACAAAAAGTTTAAAAGCGGCCCTCACATCCTTCATTTTTTTCTTTATGTGTCTCTTGCTGGAAAATGTTTGGACACCTCTGGCCTATGGTATGGATGATATTTGATTAGTATTAGAACCAGCCCGCAGGCCACAGCCACCTGTTGCTGTTTTGCACGCACAAATCAAATAGTATTCGTCCTTCACTATGTGGTATGTTATTATGGTTATGAAATTCTCTTCATTCTCTAGCAAGTGACTTTTCAAATGATGTTACATATTAGCAGTAATGCTACTTTTTATAGCAACGCTTTTACCCCCGCCACACTTGACAAATTACGGTTGTCTGTTCGACATATTCCCACTTGAAGCCCAACCACCGCCAAACGATGGAAACCCTGCTGTTGTTATTTGGAATTAAGTCTTCCTTCCTTTGTTACCAGATCCGCAGCATCTTTCTCTCGTGCGGCTACGTTAGCAGGTAACGTTAGCCACGCCGTTACGTCTCTGCTCTGTGAGGGCGTGTATTTGACGGATGACGGGACAGTATGTGACGTACGTAAGAATTTGAGCCTGCTTGTCTGCGAGAAGGAGACACAGGAAAGAGCGAGGAGAGCCTGAAGTGTACGCCTGCAGCTAATAGTCCTGCGTGAGAATGTATACTCGAATATTACGATATAGTAATTTTCTATATCGCACAGAGACAAACCCGCGATATATCGTATATATCGATATATCGCCCAGCCCTAATGTATGCATTATCCTGTTAGATCTCACATTCTATATTGTGTTTTGGAAAAAGACTTAATTTATTAAAACAAATGACTGAGTGGTTGGGGAGAGGGAAGTCTGGGCTTCCCTGCTTAGGCTGCTGCCCCCGCGACACGACCTCGGATAAGCGGAAGAAGATGGATGGCATTAAAAAAAAAATACAAAACACATTTCTATACACATTTGTATTGAGTTAAACATTTTAATTCACTTTCTTCTTTCCTTCGTTGATCTTAACTTTACCACTGCCAGTATTTTTTTTCCATATTCTAAATTTAATATTTTCAGAATGTGTTTTAATTTTTGGCCAAAGTAAGACAATTAAGGAAAACATTCTGAAGATGTCTATTTTTTTGTTTCAATGCCATGATTTTAATAGTCCAGCCTGCTTGTGCACAGATTTCCCTCCATGTGGCCCCTGAGCTAAAATGAGTTGCACACCCCTGCTGTAGACGTATAAAAACGGTCATTTGTGTGAACATGGGACGTGGATACATCACAACTGAATCAAAAATGGCTGCTGCCGTTTGCGTGATGAATTTGATAGTGCCTCTTCTGCAAAAGTGTACAGTTATTACATTGTTACAACAAGCTAGGGGAGGTGCACTGCGTCCATACGACAAATTGTAAACTATTACGTATTGAGAGCGGACATTTGAAAAAAGTGCTTCAAAGACAAATGGTGTCTTTAATGGAGAGAGGGATGTGAGGAGAAATTCATTTGCGGGATGACACTCTGCTGCAGTCCCTCAGCACAACCCCCTCGAGTGTGTGTGTGTGTGTGTTCTTGTATTTCTCTCCTTCTTGAGACATTAATAAGGAGAATTACCTTCCATATGAGGACCAGTGAACAAGTTAGGACTGAAATCATGGTCCCAGTAGAGGAAACCATTGAATATAATAGACAATGTTTAATTTGCACCTCTGGTGGTAAAATCTATCAAAATTAGGGTGGTCCCAAAAGAAGGGAATTTTCAAATTATTTTCATGTTTCGGTTTTAAAAGTTCTCCCCCTTTGGCCAATATATGTAATAACAAGTGTGTGTCAGAAATTGTAATGCGCCCCCTTTGGCCACAATTAAAAAAACAAAAAAAAAACAAATTGGGAACAATTTCTCATATTTTGTTTGTGATAATGCAATATTTGAGAACATTTGACTGTAAAATTAAAATTTTTAAATTCAAAATGTGTCATAAAATTCTGACTTTTATCGCAACATTGCCAATTTTTTTGATCTTGTAAAACAGTGAAATTTTTGGAGTAAAATTACTTTTGTCATACTTAAGCTAAGTAAAATTCGGATTATTATAATATCGCCAACATTTTAAAGTTTTCTTATAAAATTGTGACTTGTCGAGTAAAATTACGACTCCTTTCATAAAATTTACAAAATGTTAAGTTTTTCTTGTAAAATTGCGACTCTTATTGAGCAAAATTCCAACTTTTATCATAACATTGCACAACTTTTCAGTTTTTCTTGTAAAATTTTGAATTGCGTTGAGTAAAATGACAACTTTTATTATAATACTGCCAAAATTCCAAGTTTTTCTTGTGAAATAGTAACCTTTTTATTGTGAAATTCCAACTCAACAAGCTTTTTTGCATTTGCATAGTAAGTATATATTAATGATGGAAATACAAATCTTTATAGATTTACAAAGGGTGGTCCTAAAGAGGTAGGCATTTTTCGGAAGTCTCAAGAAGGTAAATACAAGAATGTGTGTGTGCGTGTGTGTGTGTGCGTGTGTGTGCGCGCCTGGGTGTTGGGGTGAGAGTGAATGAGAATCAGGGTTAAAAGACACAGGGATGCCCGTGCTGTGTCTCTATGGAAATCAATAAACTGCGACGCGCACGCACAGCACACCATTTCAATTTAAATGTCATTTCTTCCATTTAAGAGCAATAATGTTGGATTTAATGACATTTTCATTGTTTTATAAATGCCCAAGTTTTTCATTCAACTGCAAGCCGAAATAAATCAAATTGTCGAAGAAAAGATTCTTCCCATGTTTGATAATGAGGTTGTCTAATGAGAGTTCCAATTTAGAGGCTTTGTGACATTCCATATTCTCACCCTTCCATCACAAAAAGTGTTTGTCTCCTAAAAAAAAAAAAGCAACACAGTGGGTGCATGTGGAAAAAAGGCGCTCAACTTCAGGACATCCAATTTCAAGCCTCAGAGCAACAGCAAGAATGAAAGATGAAAAATAAAGAGAACAACAGGGTAGCAGCCGAGGCCTCCTTGGACACACCGAGTAGTGTATACTGATGATAATAAACGCTCCTAGAGCCGATTCCTCATCATTAAAAGATAGCCTGAGGGTGGATGGAGCGTGATGAGGAAGTGTGCAGGTCTCGTGGACCACGGTGTAATTAAATGGCGGCAGACTGGAAGTAAGAGACCATAAGCACCCCCAGGATACAGGAGAGGAGGAGGGGATACTGTGGTACGCTGTAAACAATATTGAGAGCCACAATTCTGCCCAAACGAGGATGGCTGACAGGTTTTTTGTTTTCTTTGTTAAGGTATTACTACATACACATCTTATTTTAAAAGCAGACAGGAAAATACACACCGTTTTTTTTTTTACTATAGTAAGATGCATTTAAGAATTTCCTGAATTATTGTGGTTTTAATAAATTCATACTTATATTGCACAAGTTGAATGCTGTCATAATGGATTTTATATATGCATCTAAGATATTTTAAGTCTAAATATATTCATGCTATTTTTATGGTATTTAAGATATTTCTCTAAATATTAAAAAGAAAAAAGAAAATCTGACCAAAATTTGCAAAATATGTTACAAAGACCCTCTTAAGATTCAACATATAATTCACATCATTTTCATATAATTTTTTTATTAAAAAATATCAATAGAATTTAATTAAAATCTACAAAGAATGTTTTGAGGATCTTGTTGATTTTAATGTTTGTTTATTTACATTATGAAATTATTTATATATTTAATTATGAATAGTTTCATACTTTATATTATCATTTTTTTTAAATATTAAATTACCACTAACATTGCCAAAGAATGTTACCAGGAGCCTGTTGACAATACAAATTGTGTATATTTAAAATATTTAAATCGTGGATAGATTCATAAAGTATATATATATATATATATATATATCCGCACATACAAAAAATAAAACTAAACAAAACATTATTTGGTTTGGATTATATTGTTTCTGTTGAAAAAAAATAAATAATCAAAATATTTAGATTGTAAATAGTTTCATAATAGTTCATATTATTTTGAATATGGTAAAACAAAACAAAAACTGGCAAAGAGGGTGGCAAGATTCTTTTTTGAGGTCAAAATATGTGTGCTCGGATTAATAAAATATGTATGTATTTAAATGTTTTATTGTAATTGTTAGAGTCACATTTTTTTATATAGTCCTTCCAAGTTTTATAAATTAAGTATTGAATCCAATTATTTTTCAATCGATCTGTAGTATGTTCAAATTTAAAATATAAGAAAAAAAATCTACAATGAAATTAAATTAAAATATGCAAACAATTTAAGAGAGATTCCATAATATTACAATCCATCCATCCATCCATTTCTACCGCTTATTCCCTTTCGGGGTCGCGGGGGGCGCTGGCGCCTATCTCAGCTACAATCGGGCGGAAGGCGGGGCACACCCTGGACAAGTCGCCACCTCATCGCAGAATATTACAATTTGTATGTCTAAATTAATATATTATGCACAAATTGTTATGTTGACAATAATTGTTAATATTATGTTTTTGCTTTATTTATTAAATTGAAGTAACTGAAAGGAAAGGCATAAAATGTGCAAAAAATGTGACAAGAACATGATTGAGTTTACAATTTTGGTGTGTATAAAACCACCGACTAAAAATGGTAATTTCGCCAAAAGAACAATTGATTCCAGACATTGCGTCTTATCATGCCGTTTTCTCTTTTTTAAGCAATTCAGTGTTTTGAAAAATTTGCTGCAAAAATTGTGAGTCAAGTTTTTTTAACCGAACTCACCGGCCACCTGTTAAATAGCCCATGATGACAAACAGAGGACCTAAAAGGGAACCTTGAGGAACACCAGTAGTGTAACTACAGAAGTTGAACAGATGACTACTGACTGCATCTGAGGTAAACAAGCTACAGCAAAACCTTAGTTGCATAAATCACATTACGGGAAAAAAATGTAATGCTCACAAGAGAGAACTTAAAAGGGGTGCCTTGAGGAACGCCAAGGTTATGTAAATCACAAATTTGGACCCAAGTGTTGTGTGTTCGTTCGCAAAGGTTAAAATGTCAATGCGAAGTTCTGCCAGTGTGTTTACAGCGGTCCAAGTTCCCCTATAAAGATTCAAGATCGTTTATTGTCATATGCACAGTTAGACAGTTTGCCGTACAATGAAAATCTTACTTTGCTAGTCCACCCTTCAACAAGTCGCATGGTACTTAGCTAAAAATAAATATGTATATACAAGGCACAGGAAGTAACATAACATTATTGCACATTCTGGTTGACAGTCAACAGTATAAATATGGAGGTAACCTTGGGTCACAGCAGCAGTTAAAGTGTCTTTAGTGATCAAATGTGAAAGGTGTCTACAGTGATGGTTCACAGTTCGGGGGTGGTCAAAGTAGCGGTCTTTTGTTTAAAAAGACAAAAGTAAAGACGGGGGGGGTGGGAGCTAACATTCACAAGTTAGCATTCACAAGCCTGATGGCCTGTGGGTAGAAACTGTTTGTCAATCTCTTAGTCCTGGATTTCATGCTCCTGTATCGTCTGCCTGATGGTAGGAGGCTGAAGAGACTGTGCTGGGGGTGTGTACTGTCCTTTATGATGTTGTGAGCTCTCCTGGTGGCCCTGGTAGAGTACATATCCTGTAGTGAGGGGAAGGCTGCTCCTGATATGTACTGAGCAGTTTTAATCACTCGCTGGAGTGCCTTCCTGTCCTTAGCAGTGCAGTTTCCATACCAGACCGTGATTGAGCTGGTAAGGACACTCTCAACCGTACTTCTATAGAAGTTGCTGAGAATTTTGGGTGGCATACCAAATGTTCTCAGCCTTCTTAGGAAGTACAACCGCTGCTGGGCTTTTTTTATTGTTTGTTGGGTGTTGTGATCCCAGGTGAGGGCGTCGCTGATGCGGGTCTCGAGAAATTTAAAGGTTTTCACCCTGTCCACCTTTGTCCCCCCTATGTACAAAGGTGTGTACTTTGCACTCCTTCTCCGTGGGTCAATAATCATCTCCTTGGTCTTGTCTGTGTTCAAGGAGAGATTATTATCCTGACACCAGGCCACCAGTTCTGCTACCTCCCTTCTGTATGCTGCCTCAGCTCCTCCGGTGATCAGTCCGATGACCGTAGTATCATCTGCAAACTTGATGATACTGGTGTTGTTCTGGGCGGTCACACAGTCGTGTGGGAAGAGGGCGTACAGTAGGGGGCTCAGCATGCAGCCTTGGGGGGTCCCTATGCTTAGAACCTTTGTGCCTGATGTCTGGTTGCCGATTCTGACTGACTGGGGCCGGTTTGTGAGAAAGTTCAGGACCCAGTCACAGAGAGTTGGTGTAAGACCAACAGTGAGGAGTTTAGCAGTGAGGTTTTGTGGGATGACCGTGTTAAAAGTAGAGCTGTAGTCGATGAATAATAGCCTGGCATAGGTGTCCTTGCCCTCTAAGTGGGTGAGGGTGGTGTGGATGACGGTCTTGACTGCATCCTCAGTGGACCGGTTCTGCCGGTAGGCAAACTATAGAGGGTCCAGTGTGTCTGGGATGGTCTTCTTGATGTGTGACATGACTATCCTCTCAAAGCACTTCATCTCTATTGGGGTGAATAGCCCAGGCGCATTCTCATGATTTCTAAGAATTTGATGCAAAAATGGCTTCCAAGTTTTGAACGGAACTCGAGGGGCCGGTCCCCCAGTCAGATAGCCCTGTTCTAAGGTAATATTATTTGTGTTTATCTCCATCTCAATTTTCCACCAGAAAAAGTCCAATATTATTCATTAGTAAAATGTTTTAGGTCTACATTTTTCAAAACATATTTCAACAACAAAATATAACATATTTATTTATACAGTATAAAAACAATGTGTTGACACGTTTAGACTATATTTCAAGTTGGACTTTTGTCATCAGTAAAGAGCTCTGGTGTTTGCTTTGCCAAGCTTGGTTGCCAGTGAGTTTTGGACTTCTCTCTCGCAGACTGCAACTGATGCCAAAATTGGACTTCATACTTCATTAGATTAGCGACGACCTTCAGCTATCGGCGGAGACAAAGTGCTGACTCTGACTTTTTTTTTTAAAGACAGCGCTATTGAGACGTAAGAAGTCCCGTCAGTGCTGAACTAAAATGAAAGTTTGAATTGTGTCGTGTTGTCCATTGCAAACAAAGAAGACATGGCAGTAGCCAAGGTGTCAGATACGGTTCTTATAGTTCCGACTACAGTAGAGTTGTCCCATTACCAATAATTTGGTATCAGGTACCAGGACCAAAATTATTTTGATATTTTTCGGTACTTTTCTAAATAAAAAGTACCACAGAAAATGCATTATTGGCTTTATTTTAACAAAAAAATCTTAGGGTACATTAAACATGTTTCTTATTGCAAGTTTGTCCTTAAATAAAATTGTGAACATACAAGACAACTTATCTTTTAATAGTAAGCAAGCAAACAAAGGCTCCTAATTTAGTCTTCTGACATATGCAGTAACATATTGTGTCATTTATCATTCTATTATTTTGTCAAAATTATTAAGGAAAAGTGCTAGAAAACAAATGATTAATGTACGTGTTCATTTACTGTTAATATTTGCTTACTTTCTCTTTTAACATGTTCTATCTACACTTCTGTTAAATGTAACAATCACTTATTCTTCTGCTTGATACTTTACATTAGTTTTGGATGATACCATAAATTTGGGTATCAATCCGATACCAAGTAGTTACAGGATTATACACTGGTCACATTCAAAGTCCTCATGTGTCCAGGGACATATTTCCTGAGTTTATAAACAAACGAAAGAAGATGTTGTGATGCCAAAAAATATTGACTTAACCATAGTAGTATCGAAGAGATATTGTACTATATACTTGGTATCATTACAGTGGATGGAAGGTGTACATCCACCAATGGCATTTTTTTTTTTTTTACATTTTGACATTGGTGAGCTACGGTATCTTCTCAAGCGTTTTTAGCTATTCCTGTATACTTGTAAGAAACTTACTTTGTCGCCATGTAGGCGAGGATTAGTGACTTAGAAGTAGCTAAAACACTACCGACAACGGCAGGACTTTAGCCGCTAGCTAGCTAGCCATGTCTTAAAGCACCTCTTCCGGTGGGTGTTTCAGTGTTATAACTTCACATTTATCGTTAGTTTTTAAGCCAAAATGCGTGAGTTTTCCTTTTTCTTTCTACACACTGTGTCTGCTGTAAGTACTCCGTGATTGTGCGCTGCCGAACATGCTCGTCTGCTCGTAAACCAGCAATTACAAGAGGCGATGACGGGGGTGCGGGAGGGAAGCGGACCGGTATTTTTTAGAGGCGGCATAGTACCGAATATGATTAAACAGTATCGTAGTACTATACTAGTACCAGTATACCGTACAACCCTAGTGCAGACTAGGAGTGCACTGCAACCGTACGCCATCGTCACGGCTCGGTACAGACCTCGGTTTTAAGGCCACGGTTCAGTAAGTCAAAACTGCCCAGTTTTTGTATAAACAGCTTTAAAGATTTAGAAAATAAGCGCAGACCATTCCTTATGGAAGTCAGCACAGCGGAGGCGCTTCCGTTCTCCCGCGGGCTCCGTCGCCTTGACAGAACCCGTTATAGACTTCCTGGGCCGGTCTTGCACAATTGGTTGTGTAATTTAAAAAGGTCAGCGTGGCTCCTGCGTAATTCAATGCTCTCGCGGTGCCGTATTAACCACATATTTAATCACCCCCGGGCTACAGTGTGCAAGGTGAATACAGAGTGGCAAGCTTTGCAGAAGTTATGCTATATTTCTAAAATGGAGTTACTTTAATGCCCCTTTCGGAATTGTAATGATGATTGAGCCTATTTGTCACCAAAATGATGAGTCAAGGAGAGGTTTAGTTTGAATTTACGCACCTTACTCCTGGCCGTGCAAATGTACCACCGAGTCATTAGTGGAAGATCCAATCAATCATCACTAGCCCAGACAAGCACTTAATTAGATGCTTTGGGGGGAAAAGGACAGTCTAATGGTTCAATATGTTTGTGGGTAGCTGAGCAGATGATACTCTCTGGGAAAGCAGTCCACAGAAGAGATAAGAGGTGATAATAACAAAAATAAATACTTTAAGATGCTAACATTGAGAATCCCTTCAACCAAAACTAAGAACTCAGCAAAATTCAGCAAGTCAAAAATGTACAACACTCCTAAAGGGGAACTCCACTTTTTAAAATTTTGCCTATCGTTCACAATCATGAGAGACAAGAACACATCTTTTTTGGGGGGTTTTAAAGATAAAATACACTTGGAAGATGTGGCTAATGGTAGTCACCGTTCAAAACACTCCATCAACGATTTGTATACACACTGCAAGTGTTTATATACTGTAGTAACAGACATGTTCATAACAATATGTAATATGTACAGTACCGGAATTAATTATTTGCCGCATTTATTTCCGTTTCCACAGCAGCGCACTTCCAACAATGTGTGTTCCTACTTTCAGATACAAACGCGAGTGTGTTCTAATCATGGCAGACTTGGTAACAAAACAACAAAGACGACTATATTTAGAAAAAATGAGGATTCACAACTTTATATTTTTGAATCTGAATGTATGGAGGATGAACTACTGCTTCTAGAAGCGATCAGGAAGGAAGAGTGAGACGTTAGAGCAGAGCAGACCGGGTGAGGTGAAAGTGAATCGAAGCTGCAAAATGTGGAATTTGAAGCAAAGCTATTTTGATATAAATGGAGTGCTTACCCATTATTAACCGGGAAAAACGTCCCTGGCCAGCTGGACCAAACACACAACTGTCCAACGAGTAAATATTGATCATGATACATGCAGCACGTCAAGTATGTTATTACACCTACAGTACATACACTGTCTGTCTGTCTGTGTACAGATAAAACATGAAATGTGGGCTAATACTTGACAGGTATTGTAATATGATTGTACATGTTTTTCAGTCAGTACAGATTGCAGTCCTATCGTATTGTGTTGTGCATTACAAACTAAAACGTGTTTTGCGCTGACGTAGAGACTAGTTTATCTCTTGCTGTTGTTAGCTTCAACGGCTAATACCGATTTGTTATTACACTTGAAAAAGAGTTCCTCAGTGTTCGCTCTTACAATAACAATGTTGCTACAGTTTGGATATTATACAGATTACGGAATGTAAACGAATTATTGTTGACTTTGTTTAATGCAAATTTAAAGTAATTTAGAGGTAGACTTGATTGCTCCCATTAGCTGTATTATTAGCCACAAATATTTGTTAATTGTTAGAAAGCGAAAAAAAACTTCATCGTGTCTCCTATAAACATTGTGAATGACAGGCAAAATTCTCAAAAAGTGTTGTTCCCCTTATTTGTAAATTAAAGTATGGATGTTCTGATATAACTTGTACACTGAAAAAAATGAAATCCAAGTAAGATTAAATATCTCAAATAAGGGTGAAATTTGCTTTTTCTCTGTCTGATTAGATAATTCTTCTCTCTAAGCAGATTTTATGTATGTTAGTGTTTTACTTGTTTTAAGGGTTTTGGTCCTAAATGATCTCAGTAAGATATAACAGCTTGTTGCTGAGATGTTATGACCTATATTAAATAAACATGCTTGAAACTAGAATATCAACTGTTACAAAGCTGTTTCATCAGCACTCACAAGTATAAAACTACTTTTTTAAAGTAATAATTTCTTATTTCAAGCAGGTTAAAAAAAAATAAAAATCATGACTTTGACACAATTGTGTCTCATATTAAAACAGATGACAGCCAAATGGACTTTGCGGTTTTATTTTCAATGAAACAATAGAAAATACATACTCATATAGTTGTACAGTTATTAGTGAGATTATACTTATTTTAAAAGGTATTTTTGGGATCATTGAGGTTAGCTAATTCTACTTGTTTTAGAAAGTCTTGACAAGCCAAATTTTCTTGTTCTATTGGCAGATAACTTTGCTTAGTTCAAATAAAATACCGCAATTTTTTTTTTTTTTTTCTTGTTTTTCAACACTGACTTTTTGCAGTGTACACGTCCGATACAATAACGATTGCTGGAGGCTTGAGTGTCGATGGGTAACGATATCAGCAAGAATTATACATACTTATATGATTCTGTAGTGTGGGATATTAAAAATGGCTACATCAATTAAAGTTAGTCAAACAGAGAACAATGGTAGGTATGAACACCACTAAAATATTATCTGCAAGGGCCATACACTGTCCTTAAATTGAATTGGTAATAGTTTTTATGCTGACACCTGTCATAGGCAGTGACTTTTCAAAGATTCTGCCATGTGTTTCTCATATTTTGCATAATTATTTTTTGCACCTGAACACTAATCAGAGGCAGGTGAAAATAATCAGCACCCATGGCAACCAAGAAAACACAAACCCAGGGGTGCTGAAATAGAACTAAGAGAGTCTTTAACTAAAACAAAACATGATCCAGTCAACGGATCATCACAACTCTACTCTCATTGTGCTGATGTGTAATTACAATAAAGGCGTTATCTTCTGTTTTATTTATCTTCTAATACATGTTTTTTTTTATACTGATCAGGACATGCCTTTTACTTTAAAGTGCAAAAAACGTGATGATATCTGGTTTTTAAAGCCATTTTTTTTCCCCACAAACTGCACACAGTCGTCCAAATGCAGCTGACAGAAAAAGGGATCCAGTTTTAGTCCACTGTATGTCCCATGTGGCCTCAGTCAACATGACGGTAAGAAAAACTGAACCAGAAGCACTTTTGATCTTTTTTGCAATCTACAGCACTTTTTCTACACGTTAACCACATCTAATGAGTAAGACCACTTTAAGGGGATCTTAATTAAATCCTGGAGTGTTTACTGAGAAACTTCATTTGGGCTGAAAAGTCAGCCAACAGAAAATAAACTCAGTTTTTATTTAATTATTTTTTTTCAGAAATGGTCTATTAGGTAAAAGGGGACTTTGGTCAATATAATGTCCACACAAGGCAAACGTGAGCTTACAATCATTTGGGTTTACATTTAAAGGGGTAAGCTAACCACTCTAAAAACATCCTAGGATATCCTTCTTTGGTTAGCTTCTAGGGCAGGGATTCCCATTACGTCGATCGCGAGTTACAAGTCGATCGTGGAGGGTGTGTCAGTCGATCGCAAACCAAGCATTAAAAAAGTAAAGCTAAAAATTTGTGATCATCAATCTTTACTATGACGTCACTTTCGTCACTTGATTGACATTAACGGCACAGCTTCTGAGATGACGCTGGCTGCTGCCAGATCATTATTGAGAAAACATGACAGACTGCACAGTTGCTGTCTTCACAAAAAAGCCCTGCTTCATCCTGCCTAAGCTAACAAAATAAGAGTCTCAGAAAGCTAGCGTGCACAAGTTAGCAAGCTACAGAGTTGGTCGTCAATGTATTTCTTGCATAATGTATAAAAACGAGTTTGGAAGCTGGACAAATAAGACGCCAAAAACTAACCATTTTCATGTCGTATTGGACAGAGAGGAGGACATTTTCCTCCTCCATTCCATTAAATGTGGACGTTATCAGCACTACTGTCTGATTCCGAACAATGCAAGTCATCAGAATCAGGTAATACACCAACTTATATTCTTGTCTTCATGAAACAAAATAAATCAATGCTTGTTATCATTAAACACCTCTAACGTGTTAACAAAAACATCTCTTTCATAAATAATAAATATAAAATTATACATATGAATGAGGTAGATTCCTTCGACTCGGTCAATTGAAAAAGTAGCTGCCCTGCAGAAAAAGTGTGGGCACGCCTGTTCTAGGGGGTTTAAGTTAAGTTGACGTTCATACACGTATGAACTACTTTGTTCATATTGATGATAGAATATTTGAAGTAAAAACATTCCCCCTTTGAATTCAAACCTGCATCAGGAGTTTCTCCAATATGATATTGTACTGCATGAATACTGTCTGTATTAATCTATGGTGTCATAAATACTGTACGTATTTATCAGTTGTGTCATATATATTAGAGATATTTATCGAATGTGTCATGAATACAGTAGGTATTTATCCATTGTGTCATGAATACTTCAGATATCTATCCTTGGTGTCAATAACACTGTTAGTATTTATCAATTGTGTTATGAATACTGCAGCTATTTATCAATGATGTCATGAATACGGTAGGTATTTATGACATGGTGTCATAAAAATCATATGTATTTATCGACGGTATCATGAATACTGTAGGTATTTTTTAATTATGTCTTGAACACTGTAGGTATTTATCGATGGTGTCATAAACACTGGGTCTTTATTCATTCAAGGTGTCAGATGCTCAAGAGTCAGACCAGCGCAAAGACAACAGGCAGACGAAGAAGACAAAACCAAACAACCAGGGAGCGGTCTTACCTGCCACTAAGAGAGCCTCTTGACAGCAAACCAGTTTGAGTAGAACCATGAGGAGGAGGAGGAGGAGAGGGGGCGTGGCCCCGGAACACGTGCCACGCATGGTGCTCACTGTGAAGACATCGCTGGTCATCAATCTGAGAAGAACACATACATACAGGACGTCAAAATATTGATCAGATTTTACTGTAACTACAGCTTTGAAAGCAGCTATGGACCAAAACTTTCGAAGACCTCAAGAGGATCATATAATACTACGCTGGTACCTTTCAGCAATGAAAAAAATATGTCTCGGAAAACATCGTTTATTATTTTGCGCGACATGTTAACGTCAGTGTTCTCAGTCCAGGAACCTTAAACTGAACACGACCTATAAGGGCAACTGTATTGTGGTAACACTGCATGAATTTTGACAAAACCTCAATTACCTCAGTCTGAGAAGCTGAAAATATCACGACCAGAACAAGACTCTGGACACAGATGAAGGATTTGAGAAACAGCTATTTATTGTCATAAGGGTCCGAAACGAGAGAAACAAAACAGGCTATCAAAACAGATCCAACCTGACCACTAAACCAGTGTTTTTCAACCTTTTTTGACCCAAGGAACATTTTTTGTGTTGAAAAAATCTGGAGGCACACCACCAGCAGAAATCATTAGAAAACAAAACTCAGTTGACAATAAAAAAGTAGTCGTCGCAATTGTTGGATATGACTTTAAACCATAACCAAGCATGCATCACTATAGCTCGTCTCAAAGTAGGTGGACTGTCACCACCTGTCACATCACGCCGTGACCCATTTTGAGTTTTTTTTGCTGTTTTCCTGTGTGTTGTGTTTTAGTTTCAAATAGGTGAAATTGGATAATCTCCCGCGGCACACCAGACCGTATCGCACGGCACACTAGTGTGCCACGGCACAGTGGTTGGAAAACACTGCAGTAAACTAACAAAAATATAAACAACTCAAATGGGCTAAGAACAAAAACTAGCAAATACAACAAAAGGCGCTCCAATGGAGGTGATGCTAGGAAGCTAATCTTACCTGACAAAAGTTTACAAACAAAGAATCTCCCGTGGATCAAAAGGTACAAAAACGTGACAGTGGCTGAAGACAAGACTGTGGCAAAGAAACACTGGAGGTACGCACAAGAAGATACGAAACATTCGGTCACAGGACAGAGGGAGGACGAGACATTTATACACATGAGGGAGGCTGACACAGGTGGGCACAATCAGGCAATCAGGATAGACATCAGACCAATGATACAGGAGGAAGGGCAAGTTAGTATTTCAAAATAAAACAGGAAGTGACAAGACCCCAGAAACCAGACAAGACTTCACCCAGGTGTGACAGAAAATGGCTGCAAATGAATTTCAGTCCTCGACTTTCCCGGAGAGTTTACAGGATCATACGCAAATACGGGTTAGCTTTCACTGTTATGCTGATGACACCCAACTCTACATGCCTCTAAAGCTGACCAACACGCCTGATTGTAGTCACCTGGAGGAGTGTCTAAATCAATTTAAACAATGGATGTACCGAAACTGGGCTTCACGGTGGCAGAGGGGTTAGTGCGTCTGCCTCACAATACGAAGGTCCTGCAGTCCTGGGTTCAAATCCAGGCTCGGGATCTTTCTGTGTGGAGTTTGCATGTTCTCCCCGTGAATGCGTGGGTTCCCTCCGGGTACTCCGGCTTCCTCCCACTTCCAAAGACATGCACCTGGGGATAGGTTGATTGCCAACACTAAATTGGCCCTAGTGTGTGAATGAGAGTGTGAATGTTGTCTGTCTATCTGTGTTGGCCCTGCGATGATGTGGCGACTTGTCCAGGGTGTACCCCGCCTTCCGCCCGATTGTAGCTGAGATAGGCGCCAGCGCCCCCCATGACCCCAAACGGGAATAAGCGGCAGAAAATGGATGGATGGATGTACCGAAACTTTTTGCATCTTAACTCTAAGAAAACGGAAATGCTGATTATGGGTCCTGCTAGACCAGACATGGGTAAATTAAGGCCCGGGGGCCACATGCGGCCCGTTAAGCTTTTCAATGTGGCCCGACGGACATTCCCAAATAATTCATTTAGATCTTTAAAGGGGAACATTATCACCAGACCTATGTAAGCGTCAATATATACCTCGATGTTGCAGAAAAAAGACCATGTATTTTTTTAACCGATTTCCGAACTCTAAGTGGTAGAATTTTGGCAAATTAAATGCCTTTCTGTTTATCGGTCTTTTAGCGCTGACGTCAGAACGTGATGTCACCGAGGTAACACACCCGCCATATTCATTTTCACATTACAAACACCAGGTCTCAGCTCTGTTATTTTCCATTTTTTCAACAATTTTTTGAAACCTTGGAGACATCATGCCTCGTCGGTGTGTTGTCGGAGGGTGTAACAACACTAACAGGGAGGGATTCAAGCTGCACCGCTGGCAAGAAATCTGCCGCCAGACCCCCATTGAATGTACCAGAGTGTCTTCACATTTGACCGGCGATGCTAAGACAGACATGGCACAGAGATGTATGGATAACCTGCAGATGCATTTGCAATGATTAAGTCAACGAAATCACAAAGGTGAGTTTTGTTGATGTTGTTGACTTATGTGATAATCAGACATATTTGGTCACGGCATGACTGCCAGCTAATCGATGCTAACATGCTACGCTAATCGATGCTAACATGCTATTTACGCTAGCTGTATGTACATTTGAAACTAGATACCCACATTTAATGCGAAACAAACACTTACCAATCGATGGATTTAAGTTGCTCCAGTGTCACAAGATACGAAAGTCCTGATCGTTTGGTCCGCACATTTTACCGGCGATGCTAATAAGGCAGCCATGCTATGGGCCACTTCATTAGCTACACCCACGCTATGGCCGAATAGCGTCAATAGCTATTCACTCAATAGCTCCAATTTCTTCTTCAATTTCGTTTTCGCTATCTGCCTCCATACTCCGACCATCTGTTTCAATACATGCGTAATCTGTTGAATTGCTTAAGCCGCTGAAATCCGCGTCTGAATCCGAGTTAATGTCGCTATATCTTGCTGTGGTAACCGCCATGTTGTTTGTATCGGCAGCACTGTATGACGTCACAGGGAAAAGAATAGTGGTTTCGAAGATAGCGAAAATAAGGCACTTTAAAGCTTTATTTAGGGATATTCCGGGACCGGTAAAATTTTGAAAAAAACTTCAAAAAATACAACAAGCCACTGGGAAGTGATTTTTATTGTTTTTAACCCTTTTGAAATTGTGATAATGTTCCCCTTTAAGATGGAAAGTGTAGCTGCCATTATGATGTAAGTCTTAAACTATACAAAGTATTTCACTTGTTGGAATCTGCACTTTTGCATGATATAATAGTTACTACAGTCAGCTAATGAGTTACTATGGTCATTCAAGTCACAGCAGCCCAGACGAGGCACCAAGCAGTGTGGGCGGGGAGCGTTTCCAGAGCCTGAAATGTGGGTGTCAGGGACAGATGCGGAAGAAGAATTTTACAACAAACTTCTGAAACTTAGTGATGTATCAGATGTATCAGATTGTAAGTGTGTGTGTGTGTGTGTGTGTGTGGGGGGGGGGGGGGGGGGGGGTTCTACCCTTGGCGTTGATATTTCGCTGTGTTTGTTGCATTTTTGTTGTGTTTCGCTTCATTGTAAGATATGTCAATCAAGCGGGGGTGTGACGTTCAGATGTTGTCAATATTCAGTGTTCCTATGTTTAAGTCGATCTGTAATAACGTTTTAACCATTCAATCAGACATTATTGTGAGGTTTTGTATATATATATATATATATATATATATATATATATATATATATATATATATATATATATATATATATATATACACAAAAAATAAAACAAAAATAAAAAATGATCTGGTTTAGATTATATTGTTTCTGTTGAAATACATCAATTATTTATTTAATCCAAAATATTTAGATCGTAAATAGTTTCATACTAGTTCATATTATTTTGACTAAACAAAACAAAATAAATCAAAAACTGGCAAAGAGGGTGGCAAGATTCTATTTGAGGGTAAAATATGTGTGCTTGGATTAATATAATATGTATATATTTAATCTATTTATTGTAATTGTTAAAGTCACATTGTTTTATTGTTAGTTTTATATAGTCCTTCAAAGTTTTATAAATTTAGTATTAAATCCAATTTTTTTAAATAGATCCGTAGTTTGTTCAAATTATTTGAGATATAAGAAAAAAAAAAAGAAAGACATTATTGTGAGGTTTTGTATATATATATGTATATACCATCCCCCAGACACATTTCCACCCCCCCTCCTCCTCCTCCCCCCAAGTCAAAATAATTGCCCTGGCCTGTGCTAGACACTGTCACTGATTTATAAAACCACCTTAACATTTTAAATCAAACAATTACACAAAGCGACTCAGTAAAGAATGTAGATATTTTTGACCCAACTCTCTCGCTTGAGTCACACATTAAGAGTGTTACTAAAACAGACTTCTTTCATCTCTGTAATATCGCTAACATTTGTTCCATTTTGTCCATCACCAACCCTAAGAACATTGTTCATGTGTCCGTTACGTCTCGTCTCGATTACTGTAACGTATTATTTTTGGGTCTCCCTATGATTACAGTTGGTAGAAAATACGATGGCTCGACTTTTGACAAGAACAAGAAAGTTTGATCATATTAGGCCTGTACTGGCTCACCTGCACTGGCTTTCTGTGCACTTAAGATGGGACTGTAAGATTGTATTACTTTTAACAGTCTAGCTCCAGCCTATCTTGCTGAATGTATTGTACCACATGTCCCGGCCAGAAATATGTGTTCTATGAACTCCGGCTTATTAGTGATTCCCAGAGCTAAAAAAAAAAAAGTCTACGGGCCATAGAACGTTTTCTATTCGGGCTCCAGTACTGTGGAATGCCCTACCGGTAACAGTTAAAGATGCTACTTCAGTAGAAGCATTTAAGTCCCACTAACTAATACACCCTAACAGGCCCCCTTTTTATAACAGTTGATCTGCCGTCTCTGTTTTCTGCTCTACCCTGCCACAGATAAGCTTTCACAGAAAGGCGCTAGCTCTTTCCATGTTGTAACCCGGGATGGACAACTGCTCTATGCATTAAATTGGGGACGTCTCTGCACTGCTGACTTGTCTACTTACAAGAGGATCCCCTGCTGGCCCCACTATGGACAAGACTCACGTTATTAACTGTAACCACTTGGCATCCATTGCACCGGTCACCCAAGGGAGGGTCCCCACATCTGCGGTCCCTTCCAAGGTTTCTCATTGTCCCTATCGAGTTTTTTCTTGTCCTGATTGATGTGGCATCTGAGCCGAGGATGTCGTTTGGGCTTGTGCAGCCCTTTGAGACATTTGTGGTTAAGGGCTATATAAGTAAACTTTGATTTCTTGATTGTTAACTGGAGGCAGATGAGCGCTTTGGGTATCTAGTAATAGAAAAACAAAATACAAAATCTAATCCATTATTATTATTATTATCATTATTAGCTAGGTTTTAAATGCTTGGTGGGATCAGATCCGATATCTGCAGAAAAAAACTCTCACTGCTTGGGTGTGTGTGCAGTTTCATTCATAGCCCCTTTCTCCAACAAAGTGCCTTTCTCTTTGCAACCTCAAGACATTTATGAGGGGATTCAAACCTTACTACTTTGAGTTTTCTTGTAAAATCCCGTCAAAGTGGCCTACTTACAGGGATGGATACAAATGCAGTACTATTATTACTATGCGGTACTATTATTAATATTATTATTATTATTATTATTACTTATAGATACCGACCAAATTCCACCGCTACTACCGGTTATCAATTCATGTAAAATCCAAAAGGGCCATATTTTAATACCTTTGTTGACTTCTTGTCTGGTTGTAGACTCGTCTGGGAAACAAGCATTAAAGCAGCATTGTGAGTCAACTTAGTCAAACTGCTACTTGGTAATGTTGCAATTGTCCATGCAAACAAATAAAGTATGCCTCATAAAAAAAAAAACATACAGCAAGGCTCCACTTTTCCAAAAGCGTTAGCTAATTTACATTGGATTTGCCATAGACAAGTTACTGATTAGTATTAGCAATGTCACAAGGTGAGTTGGTAATGAAACCACAAAATGCACGTTGCAATCAAACGGCAAGTGTGTAATAAGTACAACACTTACAGTATAAACACTGTTTGGGGCGCAACAAAAGACTGGATTTAGTTTAATGGCAAAGAAGACTCACTAACTAAGCAAAACATCATAGCCTATACACTACTACCATCTAACATCTTTAAACTACAAATGCATGCAAAGTCTACTATGATACTTCCAATTTCAGAAGTTTACAAAATTAAGATACAATAACTGCAAAATAAAATATTTTATTATTAAAGTAATACATATGTATAACACATGAACAGAAGTACCGAAAATTGGTACCAGTATCGATTCCCAGGTACCAGGAATTGGTACCATGTCAATCCAATTGTAAAAGGTGTCCATCTACATAAATCCAGAACTACTGGAACAAACATTCTCCCACTTAACACTCCTACCAGTCATATTCTAAGGTTTGTAAACTTTCATACCAAAACAGAGCAGCCATTTTAATGTTTATTATTGGAAAGGAAGCACACCGACATTCTCTCATTTAATACCTTTGCATCCAATCTTATCTTTGGCCCCTGAGTGGACCCTCTCCCTTTCTTCCGTCACCCTGCTCTCAGAATTAGAAGCATTCTTGCGAAAGGTTGCCTATCAGATCCAAGCCACTGGTTAGTTCATGGCCACTGAATTGCCTTTCATCTTATCCCCTTCATTGTCAAATCCCAGCTGAGCTGTTCTATTGTGTGTTGTGTTTTGCACCATTTACCTGGGACCACATTTTTCCAAGCTAAATGTAGCAACTGAAAGACCCAAATCCAAAGACTCCATCGGACTGGTTTTCCTAATAATTAGATCCACAGCGCAGTGGTCTGAGGCAGCGGATCTGATAAATATCCAATTACCAATCGGGAGATGGCAGTGACAAGCAGACCCTGATGGTGTTTGCTTTGTAAACTTCAGCGCTCGCTTTGCTGGACTAAGTTTGGAAAATAAACAATTAAGATATTAGAGATACATGTTTTTAATTCAATCCTTCAAGATGACTATAAGAGGGACATTCCACCTAAATGATGCCATTCACTCCCCAAGGAAATGAAATTATAATTAATAAATAAATGCATGATACAATTATTTTTTTAATAAGATAAGTGCCACGCATATTGATTTGATGGCTCATTTAATAAATACAATTTGAAATATTAATTATAACTACCTATAACACTTTGGTATATTACTAAATAATTAAATAAATTAACAAATAAATTAAGCAAAGAAGTCGAACAAAGTACCGATGTGATTTGGTTCAAGAAACTGTTCAAAGTGTTTACAAAGTACTAAGAAGAACAATCCTGAGAAAAACCTTGAATCCTTCTGAAAAATGACAAAATATTATTCATCTTATTATGTGAATCACAATTTATTAACAACCGTGAAAACCTTATGGACTGTATGATATATTCACTAATTGATGTAATATGTAGTTGTGTGTGTTTTCAATTAAAGCACAGTAGGTGGAACACATATTAGAAATTGCTATGAAAAGGAAAAAGGGTAGAATTAAATAAGCTCTGCTTCTTCCTACTCGATGCTGTATTGAGAAACTGGAAATGTGTGATGTAACATATAGCAACTGTATGCATGTTCCAAATAGACTAATACCCTAACCATAACTTAACCACTGAAAAAATGGCATTAGATACATGTCGCTGATTCCTAAAATTACATTTGATGAAATACATCATAATATTATCTTTCAGGAATTCTACACATTTTGTATATTTGTGTTATTCTTTACCTGAACTATACTTTAAGTTTACAGCAGTACCTCAACTTACGAGTACCTTAATGTGCGAGTAATTTGAGATACATGAGTTGTCTCTCATGTTTTTGTTATCCTTTAAATTGTGAGCATCCTTCGAGTAATGAGCATTTTCACCGCCGGCTGAAGTAATATTTACAACCGATTTGTGCCCCTAAATTGGTTTCAGTGTCATTTCAATGGATGACACTGCTTTGAGATATGAGAGTTCTGAGTACGATCTCGGTCCTGGAACACAACATGGTCATAAGTTGAGGTACTGATATATTTTCTTTAAAAACAAACAACAAAAAATTACTGCTACGTAGCTTTTGGGTGCTTTTTTGGTGAATTTGTGTATCTGCCCGGCCATTGCCATGTTTGTACCGGAGACCGGCTGCTGGCTCTTTGCTACACCGGAGTCCAAGTTTGGACGGGGCTACAAACGGACACTTTGGTCTTCCTATACAGACTCTCCCTTATTCACCCGCAGACTGGACAATGGCCGAAAGCTCGTGAGCAGCTCAAGATGGAGTCTGCTCTCAATGTTGTTTTGTTGGGTCTGTTCCTGTCTCTGGCTGTGCCAGCCGCCACCCCAATACTTGATGTGGGTTTTGAAATGGTGTCTTGATTTTGTTTTCGGTTTGTCGTTGCCTGGTGAACTCGTATGTGCGCAACCTTTATTATGTATTGCTTATTTTTGACGTTTTCGTTGTTTAACTTTTGTAGCTGTATGTAGAAACGGCGCCGCTGAAATGGCAGCTGGTTGCATTACTTCTGTGCTCTTTTAGTTTTTGATGTCATTTGTGTACTTTGATGTCTCTGCGCCTGTTTTCATGTGTTTTACCTTATTTCTTGTAGAATTATTGTACCAACCAAATAATTTCCCCATCGTGGAATGAATAAAGTCTATCCTAACACATCTGCCCTGAAAAATATGAGCTATTCCACAAGTCACAAGACCACAGAATGTTTTTCATCATTCAGATACCCTGCAGGCCTCTGAGAAGCCAAAAGTAAGTTATATATGTTTTCTGTATATTTGGTTAAAATCCCAGCACAGTCCTGTTACCTAAACAAATGTTTGTATGTTTTATATATATATTTTTTGTAATCACTGATTGATTGAAACTTTTTAGTAGATTGCACAGTACAGTACATATTCCATACAATTGACCACTAAATGGTAACACCCGCATACGTTTTTCAACTTGTTTAAGTCGGGGTCCACGTTAATCAATTCATGGTACTGTTACGTGCTTAGTCAACAAATTTTTAGCATAAATGCCATGTGGCAATATTTCAGAACACTAAAAACTCACTCCAGTTACTTTCAGTCCTGTCACTTTCCATTCATCCATTTTCTACCACTTATTCCCTACGAGGTCACGGGGGGCGCTGTAGCCTATCTCAGCTACAATGGGGCGGAAGGCAGGGTACAACCTGGACAAGTCGCTACCTCATCACAGTCACTGGAAGTCTGGGCTTCCCTGCTTAGGCTGCTGGCCCCGTGAGCATACCTCGGATAAGCAGAAAAAAATGGATGGATGGAAAGTCAACATTTTCTGAACAAAATTGTGTGTAGAAGACAATGATGGAAGAAGGCAAGTATTTCAGCTCTGTCAGTTTTACGGGATATTTTGCGTTGATGAGCATGTCTGTGGATGAGCATTCGGAAACAGGAGTGGTGGAACTTTCACGTGAGTTCCCAAAACATCATTTTCACCTGTTTTCTGCTTTGTAGTCAGCTATTTGTTTTGTAACCCTTGTAATTATGATGCATATTGCTTTTTGATGACGTTCTGGTTGAATGAATACCACCTGAGCGCGGGAGTGTTCACATTGCATATATATCGGATTTATTTCGACATATGAAAAAATACGGAATCGCACTGTTCACACAGACATGAAAAAAAATTGGATACAGGTCGCATATGGGCAGAATTGACCTGCAGTGAAAACAAGTCTGAAGAAGCATAGGGAGAAAATTCAATGTACACTAACAAAAACATAGGCACCAAGCTGCAGTTTCTTTTGATAACGGGTGAAATATTTTTTTGACAGCTAATAAAAAGAAACCTTCTGTTCTTACATGCAAGAAAAAAAAACAAAGACAGCAAACAAAATGAGCACATAACCTGGGAGGGAGTCAATGAACCGTTCACTCCCTGTGATAGAAACCCCTACCACTGACTTTTTAATCTACCGACATTTCTTTCATCTCTCTTCCTCTGTCCTGTGAGCCATACTACACGTCTTTGTAGTCACCACCTGTAAGCGAAAATAACTTTCTAAAAGCCGAAAGAACCCTACTTGTTTGGAAATTTCTCCCAATTACTGCTGCACACAAATGGGTGAAATGTGTGAAAAGTTGAAACCATATTGTGTTGCCTGTGTGCTAATATTCTTCTGACAGATGCATCACACCATGCAGGTATTAGAAGCTGCAAATTCGACCCCCTTAAATCAGACTGACTGGAAATTTCTCACACAGCTCATCGCTTTCTACGATTACACCAAATGTAACTTTAGGGTGTTTGGTCAAATTACCACATTTGGTGTGTGTAACATTTGAATATATTGGTTAAAAACATTTTTGCACTACAATGGTACCACAACTTGTGTGTTTTAAGAGGAGAACGCTCTCTCGGCAAATTGTTATGTTTTAAGTTGCAAGCAAAACTTTAAGTTACAAGAATCCCCGCCAAATAATGGCGTAGAACAGGAATGTCCAAACTACAGCCCGCGGGCTAAGTGTGGCCTGCTTACACCTTCAAGTTGGCCCGCGATACGTAGAGTAAATAATGAATATTGCCCGCAGAGAGATTGCATTTATTTTAAAACACTTCACATGATGCTGCCATATTGTCGCTACCCAGTGGACATGGTAAGTAATTCAAGTCACAGACCTTTAATTATACTTTGAATGGAACACAACACAGCATTTACATACATAACCCAATGCAAACAACCTTCCCTTGTCATGGTGAAAAAATACATACAGAAATCTAACCATCACAAAATGTGAACAGACATGGTCACACATAACACAACCTGCTCACGGAACCCAGTGGATGTTATTCAAAAAATGCTGTGCATCATAAAAAATTCAAAATGAAACCCATTAAAAGCCATTACAAAGCAGGATGGGAAAAATGCAAAACATTCTCCACCAGTATCCATGTCTGGCACATTTTAGATGCTGATATTTGTGATTTATTACAAAACTTTAAGGAGGCTGTCACAGACGTAAACGAGGTAGGAGTCGAATTTTCACATACTCCTAAAATCCAATTATAATTATTACTAATTATCCATCCATCCATTTTCTAACGCTTATTCCCTTTTGGGGTCGCGGGGGGCCTATCTCAGCTACAATCGGGCGGAAAACGGTGTACACCCTGGACAAGTCGCCACCTCATCGCAGGGCCAACACAGATAGACAGACAACATTCACACTCACATTCACACACTAGGGCTAATTTAGTGTTGCCAATCAACCTATCCCCAGGTGCATGTCTTTGGAACTGGGAGGAAGCCAGAGGAGCCGCTAGGAACCCACGCATTCACGGGGAGAACATGCAAACTCCACACAGAAAGATCCCGAGCCTGGGATTGAACCCAGGACTGCAGGACCTTCGTATTATGTGGCAGACGCACTAACCCCTCTGCCACCGTGAAGCCCTATTACTAATTATATATCCATTATATTAATACAATATGTACACATATATATGTATCGGCTCGGTTTGGGCGATACATATATTGCGTAAATTTCTGTTATTAAATTACCACAGTAGTAAACAGCGGGAAATCAACAATGCTAGGTATAATCCTGCACGGAACAATCCACCTTTATTGACCGTGGTCCTGTTTGTGTCTGTGAATGTGTGTGTGTTTGTGTACGTTTGCGTGAAGGTGTTTGTGTCCGAGTATGTGTGCGACCTCCTGTTCCACTGTCGCAAAAATCAGGCTAGTCACGATGTAATGAATGTTCAATCAGCAATGGGCCTCGTCCCCTTGCACAGATGGAAGTGCCGCCCAACAGAACACAATTGAAAAAAACATGACTAGCACTAACAGAAGTTGAAACAAAACATTTAGGAGGAGTAGCAACTTTAGTGAAGGCTTGACTTTCACTATCTGCTGCAGCGTACCAGTAATCCTGCCTTGAATGGGGACTTGCAGGCACTCACAGGAATCTTTATTAGTCCGACTGGGAGAAGCAACACACTCACTAATTTAATCAGAAAAAGGCATTTTTATATCTGAATATTTTTCAATCAGACTTTTTATGTTAAATCAACTCTGCTGGTATAACATGTACTAAAAAAACTCTGCATATAGACACTGTGTTCAAACCATTTTTGATTTTGTGGATAATTAAAACATTTTGTTCTTGAAATAATCATTAAACTTGTTTTATGTGTTGGTACACATTGTCTTACATGATCCTTAAATGTATAAAAAACCATGGCCCTAAAACCAGTTACGGACCACAGCATGGGATACCTGTACTATCGGTACTAAAATTATTTTGGTACTTTTCGGCAATATAGGCTTTATTTTAACAAAAAATCTTAGGGTACATTAAACCGGGCGGTATAGCTCAGTTGGTAGAGTGGCCGTGCCAGCAACTTGAGGGTTGCAGGTTCGATTCCCGCTTCCGCCATCCTAGTCACTGCCGTTGTGTCCTTGAGCAAGACACTTTACCCACCTGCTCCCAGTGCCACCCACACTGGTTTAAATGTAACTTAGATATTGGGTTTCACTATGTAAAGCGCTTTGAGTCACTAGAGAAAAGCGCTATATAAATATAATTCAATTAAAAAAAATTCAATATGTTTCTTATTGCAGTTAAGTCCTTAAATAAAATAGTGAACATACTAGAAAACTTGTCTTTTAACAGTAAGTAAACAAACAAAGGCTCCTAATTAGTCTGTTGACATGTGCAGTAACATATTGTGTCATTTATCATTCTATTATTTTGTCAACATTATTAAGGACAAGTGGTATAAAATGAATTATTAAGCTACTTGTTAATTTACTGTTAATATCTGCTTACTTTCTCTTTTAACATGTTCTATCTACACTTCTGTTAAAATGTAATAATCACTTATTCTTCCGTTGTTTGATACTTTACATTAGTTTTGGATGATACCACACATTTTAGGTATCGATCCGATACCAAGTAGTTACAGGATCATACATTGGTCTTATTCAAAGTCCTCATGTGTCCTGTGACATATTTCCTAAGTTTAAAAACATAATATACATTTTAAAAAAAGGACAGATGTTATGCCAAAACATTTTATGTAATCATAGTAGTATCGATACGTGCCTTTACTTGACATCATTACAGTGGATGTTAGGTATCGATCCACCAATTGGCGTTTGTTTACATTTTGATGCCGGTGAGCTACGGCGTGTAGTGAAGCATGTTTAGCTATTCTTCGTCCTGCAGATATGATACTTGTGAGAAACTTACTTTGTAGCCATGGAGATAAGGATTAGTGATTTAGAAGTAGCTACAACACTGCCGATGGCGGATGGACTTTAGCCGCTATTGTACCGAAAATGATTAATCAGTACAGCGGTACTATACTAATACTGGTATATATATATATATATTTAAAAATGCCTTTTTCTGATTAAATTAGTGAGTGTGTTGATTCTCCCAGTCAGACTAATAAAGATTCCTGTGAGTGCCTGTGAGTGCCTGCAAGCACTATATATATATATATATATATATTTTTTTTTTAGCCCAATTAGGCCCCCAAGTAAAAAAGTCTGGACACCCCAAAATTGTGCGCTCCTTCATTCAGACTTCATGGCTGACATTCGTACATTTCTACGGGCTGTGGATACTTTGCCGACATACAGAGGTGGTCGTTTGGGCTTTGCCAACATTTGATTTCAACAATGTAAAAAGAATCGGGGCAAGAACAAAAAATAAATAAATTTCACTAATACACTATATCAGGGTGCCCATTACGTCGATCGCGAGCTACCAGTCGACCGCAGGGGGTGTGTCAGTCGATCTCCAGCCAGGCTTTTAAAAAAATAGACCTAAAAATTAGTGATCATCAATCTTCACCAAGACGTCACTTAAATGACATTCACGGTACCGGAGGGTCTTGTGAGATGACGCTGGCTGCTGCAAGATCATTATTATTAAAAATGACCGAGAGGAAGGCGAGAAACACTTTTTATTTCAACAGACTCTCGCGCCGTACCTTCCGTCAAAACTCTAAAGGCCGACTGCACATTTCCTATCTTCACAATAAAAGCCCTGCTTCATGCTGCCTGCGCTAACTAAATACAGAGTCTCGGAAAACTGGCGTGCACAAGCGATCCCTCAGAAAGCTGGCGTGCACATCACTTGTGCACATCAGCTTTCCGAGACTCTTATTTTGTTAGCGCAGGCAGCATGAAGCAGGGCTTTTATTGTGAAGATAGGGAATGTGCAGTCGGCCTTTAGAGTTTTGACGGAAGGGACGGCGCGAAAGTCTGTTGAAATAAAAAGTGTTTCTCGCCTTCCTCTCTGTCCTTTTTTCATAATAATGAACTGGCAGCAGCCAGCGTCATCTCACAAGACCCTCGGGTGCCGTGAAAGTCAATCAAGCAAGCTACGGAATTTGCCGGCAATGTTGTCTTGTAAAGTGTATGGAAGCTGAATGAATTAGATGCCAAAAACCAACCACTTTCATGTGGTATTGTACAGAAAGGACAACTTTTTTTCTCCTCCATTTGAAAATGTGGGCGTTATCATCATTACTGTCTGATTCCAATCAATGCAAGTCATCAGAATCAGGTAATACACCGACTTATATTCTTGTCTTTGTGAAAGAAAGACATCTACATGTGTTAGACATGCTTGTATTATCATTAAACACATTTAACTTGTTTACAAAAATGTGTCTTTCATAAATAAATAAATATAAATGATATATATAAATGAGGTAGATCCCCTCGAGTTGGTCAAATGAAAAGTAGCTCGCCTGCTGAAAAAGTGTGGGCACCCCTGCACTATACATACCAACATCTGAGCCCCATATTGACTGCTATAATAGGATACATGACCAAATATGGAGGTGTCAATCCAAAAAAACTGGTCAGTACTTGTCTACAATATTTGGGCACAATTTTACCGCATATCTTTAAACTTTTAGTGAGTGTCTTCTGAATTGACCACTGTTTCTGCAACAAAGAAAACTGCTGTATATAAATGTATGTTAAAGATGACATAACCTGCGTCACGCTTGCCACTGACAGTTTGTTTGTGTTTTAGTTTCTCCTCTGTGTGTTTAATATTTCCAGTCTTTAGTTCCTGTCAGCACTCTTATTTTGGTTCAGCTTCATGTTTGTCTCCCTGTGTGCTGTTTTTCCCTCAGCTGCGGCTGATTGGGACCTGGTCACACCTGTGGTCAATCAGCCTGCTCCTATTTTACCTGCTTTGTTCCTCCAGTCAGGGCTGGATTATTGTATTGTCGTTGCCACATGTCGCTTTTGTGTATTGTCATGCCACGTTTCGCTCTCGTGTCGTTGCTACCTGTCGTGTCAGGCATCGTTACAGCTACTACTTGTCGTGCTACATTTTGTCCTTGTCGTCGTAGCGGTAAGCTGTACTTGTTAGCCATTAGCTGTTTTCAGTTTTTCTGTTTGCTACCCGCTAGCTTCCATGCTAAGTTCCTTTTTGTTTTCTAGCTCCAGTGCTAGCTCCCTTAGTTTGTTATCCGCCCACGTGCGTGATTTTTGTTTGTTCTAGTTCTTGTATTTTAAATTAAACTATGTTTTCCTGCAAAATGCCTCCCTCCCTCTCTGCATCTTGGGGTTCGTCAGCAACTAACTATGACAACTTGCTTGTTATTGAGAATGTATTTTTACAGTAGAAGTGACAAGCAGCTCGTTTTGCAACTTTCAAGTGTGTCGTGTCAGCGTCATATTTGGATAGATGTCCCCTGCGCCCGTCCGCCACTCTTTTTTCCTCCGTGTCACCGTGGTAACTCCCTCCTCATAAAAACGCCAACGCTGGATTAGGCATCCACACATCCATGCTACATTATGCAACCGCCTCCCCTCACTTCATTACAATAAAAGGATTAACCTGCCTCGGCGCCGTAAAGCGATCGGACGCGGAGGGCATGCGTCTGAACTGTCCTTCCCCCCACTTTTAAGCGTAAATCATCGCCCGTGTTCCTTGGAGTCACGGAGGCAATCGCTCACCGGCCTGTAAGGGTGATGGTGGCACTGCCTTGTGCCAGAAACTAATCAAGAGTCATCATGGACACCCTGCAGATGCCTTACATGAGAGCATATGTTTGCACATGTGGCGCCCCGCCCCACTTTCAGTGCAGACAAAATGGCTGTCAAAACGATCTCGATGCACATTAAAGGGGGAACTGGACTTTGTCTGGAATTGTGCCTATCATTCGCAATCCTTATGTAAGAGAAGAACACGTTTTTATGTTTTGTTATGCATTCTAAGTAGAAAACAAACGCGATTAAAAGTCAGGGAGCCGCTTTATTCTGCCAACAACGTCCTTAAAAAAACATCCAAACATAATATACATGATGTAAGTGTATATGTAATGTAGTAACAGATACATTTATAATAACATTTAATATTTATGTATTTTGATCATTTTAAGCATAAGCATCTCATTATTTAAAAAATCTAAACATTTTTTTCAACATCACTGATTATTACTTACTGCAGACTTCATGAAAGTCCAACATAGTAAAATATCACTTACTGTAAAATGTCTGCTGTCATTAGGATGCCGACCCATAGAATCTCGTTATATTCCGTTTAGATGAAGAATGACTCAATCCTTGCAAAGAACAAAGTAGTGGAACTAAGTGTCTTTTTGTGTCTTTTTTACTATTTCCGAGTCTAAATTGGGTGTCAAAGTGTACAAATTTGTCGGAATACGTCCTAAGCCTTCTGCTATCCAGGTGAGAGGTATGATTTATGATTGCACAAGCAGGGAAGCATAGAAACAGCAGGCCAATGGATGATGTCAAAATAGCCACACAAGCTATCGAATGATCACGGCGCCACTAAAAATAATTTGTTTGCATTAGCACTTATAATAACAATATCACTTAATACTTGGGTAATATTCAAGTCACAAAATGTAAATTGAGTATTGTTGGCACTTTTTCAATGGTTATTTATTCGGTTTCACTGGCAGAATAGAGGACCTCCCATTGGCTCTGCCACAAGCAGAATTTTATTTACGGGTTAGAATGCATTAAAAAAATACATCTGTCGTCTTGTCTTTAATAATGATTGTGAACATTAGGCAAAATTCTAAAAGAATAAATAAATTGTGAAGTTAACTTTTAACTGCAAAATCATCGTATCAGAAACAATTTTTTTTTTCAAGATTCAAGATTGTTTATTGTCATATGCACAGTTAGACAGTTTGCCGTACAATGAAAATCTTACTTTGCTTTTTTGTTGGCATAATTAAGGGTTTTGACGTACAGTTCCACAAGTATGCTGTCAGTGGTGTAGTTCTTAGGATTCTACATCTATACACCAGCACATCTATACACCCGGAGGGAACCCATGCAGTCACGGGGAGAACATGCAAACTCCACACAGAAAGATCCCGAGTGCAGGATCGAACCCAGGACCTTCGTATTGTGAGGCAGACACACTAACCCCTTGTCCACCGGGCTGCCTTAATCACAGATAGACATCAATTATTTATCATTAATAAGTGTACCTTTGACTGACCAACTTTTTAATATCAACATGGTACTGAATCATTTATTTGCTTTAATCAAATGTTTGCTTTATTAAACATTAGGCTTTATTTTTAAACAGCTCAAAATGGAAACACTCTTTAACAGACACACACACAATCTCTCACACAAACAAACATACTCTCTCATTGTTGGCACAGGCTCACTTTAAGAACAAACTATCGTATTTTCTGGACCACAAGGCGCACTGCAGATGAGCGGGTCTAGTCAGGGATTTTTCTCATACAAAAGGCAGACCGGGTTATAAAGCGGATTAAAGGGGTCATAATAGGATTATTTTCTAAATGTAAAACACTTCCTTGTGGTCTACATAACATGTAATGGTGGTTCTTTGGTCAAAATGTTGCATAGATTATGTTTTACAGACCATCTTCAAGCCGCTTTCCGACAGTCGCTTCAGGATGCGCCGTTTTGTGGCCGGTCTTATTTATGTGGCTCACCTTCAACAGCGTCTTCTCCCCGTCATCTTTGTTGTAGCGGTGTAGCGTGCAAGGACAGGAGTGGAAGAAGTGTCAAAAGATGGAGCTAACTGTTTTAATGACATTCAGACTTTACTTCAATCAACAACCAAGCAGCATCTTCACACGCGTGGTTTACTAGTGCAACAACGCCGGAAACGTGTCCCGTGAAAAAACGTCCAACTGGAACTCTCTAATAACTAAAGTTACTTGGGTGAGTAATGTAAATTCACTACACCGGTAGTTTTTAGCGCTTCCATAGCGAAATATAAGTTAAAGCTTTACATTACTTTATATTACAAAATGGCAACAGCAGAAAGTGAATGGTCAAAAACAAAAAGATAGTGAGATAAAGAAGCTTATCGACTATGACATCCGCACGGACTACAGTGGCAGACCTGCACAAATTTTCAGGACTTATGCAGATCTCAAATACACATCAGCATGTACCAGGATGTAAGAAAAGTTGGCTTTGCATTATATTGTGAAACAAAACACCAGATAATATGTCTGTTAATGGGTGCCATTTTGGGGTCCCTATACACACACCATAGTAATACTTGTATCTCTGAGTACGGTAGCCGTAATGGGCCGACAATCCATCCAGCGGGGCGGCTTCAAAGTCATACTAAAATATTTTGACAGATTTTGAGTGCCGTGTGTAATGTTCTTTATTTTCAATTGAACATTTAAAGTGTTGGTGCTGTTTACTGGCATCACATTGCATTCTACACGTATCCTTTATGTGTGACTGCCATCTACTGGTCACCTTATTACACCATGAACCCCAAAAAAATTGCACAACCAGAATTATTCCGTATATTAAACGCACCAGGTTATAACGCGCCGTGGATTTTTGAGAAAATGAAAGGTTTTTAAGTGCGACTTATAGTCCAAAAAATACGGTACTATAAATAACATATCAAAAACATCCATTTCCATCCAGTCCCTTTTTGGGGTCGCGGGGGTTCACTGGAGTCTATCTCAGCTGCATTCGGGCGGAAGGCGGGGTACACCCTGGACAATTCGACACCTCATGGCAGATATCAAATACATAGTAAACTAAATTACCGCATTTTTCGGAGTATAAGTCGCTCCGGAGTATAAGTCGCACCTGCCGAAAATGCATAATGAACAAGGAAAAAAACATATATAAGTCGCACTCTAGTATAAGTCGCATTTTTTGGGGAAATTTATTTGATAAAACCCAACACCAAGAATAGACATTTTAAAGGAAACCAAAAATAAATAAAGAATAGTGAACAACAGGCTGAATAAGTGTACGTTATATGAGGCATAAATAACCAACTGAGAAGGTGCCTGGTATGTTAACGTAACATATTATGGTAAGAGTCATTCAAATAACTATAACATATAGAACATGCTATACGTTTACCAAACAATCTGTCACTCCTAATTGCTAAATCCCATGAAACATTATACGTCTAGTCTCTTACGTCAGTGATTTTCAACCAGTGTGCCGTGAGAGATCGTCAGATGTGCCGTGGGAAATGATGTATTATCTCCTAATTAACCATTGTCGGGTGCCTGCTGTAATTAAGTGCCGCAGATAATGTTATACTCTTCTATTTCAGTAGGTGGCAGCAGAGGGCGATAAATACCTGCGTGACAGTGACAGTGTGGGATCGCAGCAAGAGGAGGCGGGCAGGTGACAGTGATGGAGAAGTTTTTGAGAAGGGAAAACGTAGAAAATGTAAGTACTCATTGAACTCAAACAAGATCGGGGTTTAAAGCTAAACTTTGCTGAACTTCCTTTGAACAGTTTTTGGTTATCTGTTGCCAAGGAGTTCCCCATTCTGGCCAACAAAGCCATTTTGACATTGCTCCCGTTTTCAACCACACATGTGAGCTGAGCTTCTCAAGCTTGACTGCGATAAAAACTAAAAACTGAAGACTGAGAGCTGTTGAGGAAGAGCTTTGTGTGTTTTTCTACCATTTCTGCCAGGATATCCATTTTGTGTTCATCGAAACAGGCCCAGGTTTCACACTAGGTGAGTATAAATACATTTAGAAACTGTATTATTAAAGGCCTACTGAAACCCACTACTACCCACCACGCAGTCTGATAGTTTATACATCAATGATGAAATATTAACATTGCAACACATGCCAATACGGCTTTTTTAGTTTACTTAATTACAATTTAAAATTTCCCGGGAGTTACGTCTTGAAAACGTTGTGTAATGATGACGTGTACGCAAGACGTCACGGGTTTTTAGGAAGTATGAGCGCTACGCACACAGCTAAATGTCGTCTGCTTAAACGGCATAATTACACAGTATTTTGGACATCTGTGTTGCTGAATCTTTTGCAATTTGTTCAATTAATATTGGAGAAGTCACAGTAGAAAGATGGAGTTGGGAAGCTTTAGCCTTTAGCCACACAAACACACAGTGATTCCTTGTTTAAAATTCCTGGAGGTGAAACTTTCCTATGGATCAGAGCGCGGTCAAGCAGGTTTCGGTGAGAAAATTGTGGTTAAAAAGTCAGTTCTTACCGGAGAAAAGCTTAACTTGTGCCGTCCATAGCTGCCGTCGACTTCTCTGAGACACTGCGCGTCAACACACCCGTGGAGACACCCTTCCGACCATCAGGTAATATTAAACCCACTAAAACACTAGCAACACAATAGAAAGATAAGGGATTTCCCAGAATTATCCTAGTAAATGTGTCTAAAAACATCGGAATCTGTCCCAATGCAATCGTTTTTTTTTTTTTTTTTCAAGTTTTTTTTCTAGTCCGTCTCTATCAATATCCTCAAACAGGAATCTTTCATCCTCGCTCAAATTAATGGGGAAATAGTCGTTTTCTCGGGCCGAATATCACTTTTTGTTGGAGGTTCCCATTAAAAACAATGTGAATATGTGAGGAGCCATCAAACGTGTGACGTCATCGTCTTCGACATCCGGTCGAGGCAGGGCTTTTCTCCTAGCACCGAAAGTTGCGACCTTTATCGTGGATGATCTCTACTAAATCCTTTCAGCAAAAATATGGCAATATCTGGAAATGATCAAGTATGACACATAGAATGGACCTGCTATCCTCGTTTGAATAAGAAAATCTCATTTCAGTAGGCCTGTAACTATATGTATTATATACTGTGTTAGAGTGTCATGTTGTGTCATTTTAGTTGGTGGTGTGCCGCAGGATTTTGTAATTGTAAAAAGTGTACCGCGGTTCATAAAAGGTTGAAATTCACTGTCTTACGTGAATGAGCTAAATAATATTAATTATATTTTACCGTAATGTGTTAATAATTTCACACATAAGTCGCTCCTGAGTATAAGTCGCACCCCCGGCCAAACTATTAAAAAACTGCGCCTTATAATCCGAAAAATACGGTAGTTCAAATTCACACTTGAGTTATGTCTGCAGTTTTTCACTCAGTCCGCATTGCCCAGACTATTGCATTATTCGGTTTCTCTGCAGGTCATTGTTGTGTGAGCTCACGGCCCAAAAGACGGCTGTGAGATCAGATTCAAGTTGCGTAAACAACCTGATGTAGATATGCAGTGTGGCGCTCCACTGTGGCCCCCGCGGCGATCTGTCTTCCCGCGGCCGTGATGGCTGATAAATTAAAGGCTGATTATTTCCCGTAGGGATAGCACCAAGTGCTTGGCCCCGAGCTGGCCTCTGTGCACCTTCCTGGCGGTGATGGATTAGACCACGCGCTGCACTGTGGACCTGTCGCCACTCACGCCATCGGCCTAAGTGGCTCCTATCAAGATGGCATCTCTGACAACTCCTAATTTTTTTTAATAAAAGCTCGGCTCGCTGTTTGTTTGGACACAGATTTTTTTGTTAAATGGAGTGGATATATCAACCCGTTCTGTTTAGCATCCCCGTAGACTACACAGTATCAATCATAGTATTTCTCTTAATGACAAACATGCATCAAAAAAGCTTGGAGGCAAGGAAATGTGTGCACAGTAGGACTGCAGCACAGGTGCACCAAAGCACAGCTTTCTACATTAAAGCCTCATTCTCACGCTTCTGAACCACCGTCCCCTGGCCGCTCTCATTTGAATGGCGCACAGTGCAATTTGGGGGAACAAAGGTGGTCCGCCAGGGCTATTTTGTTCTTTTGTGTCCAATATGTCAGCAGTCCGCAGCGCAACAAGAGCCAGGCGCCAACAGTCATTATCCTGGCGTGGAATCGTCGCCATTATCCCGCCGCAATCATAATTCTAATTATTCAAAGTTGCTCTGCGAGCAACAAGGTGGATTATGTCATGTTGATGGCGCCTGCGTGCGAATGCCACTCGTGCATATAATGAGCGCCACCAAAGGGCCTGGAAGATGCCATCGTCTACACTGCAAAAACTGAAATCTAAGTAAGACTAAATATTTCAAATAAGGCTGATATTTGCTTATTTTCTGTGTGATAAGATAATTATTCCCACAAAGCAGATTCTATGTTAGAGTGTTTTACCTGTTTTAAAGGGGAACATTATCAGCAGACCTATGTAAGCGTCAATATATATCTTGATGGTGCAGAAAAAAGACCATATATATTTTTAACCGATTTCCGAACTCTAAATGGGTGAATTTTGGCGAATTAAACGCCTTTCTGTTTATCTATCGCTCTTTTTGCGATGACGTCAGAACATGGCGTCTCCAAGGTTATACAGCCGCCATTTTAATTTTCAACACATTACAAACACCGGGTCTCAGCTCTGTTATTTTCCGTTTTTTCAACTATTTTTTGGAACTTTGGAGACATCATGCCTCGTCGGTGTGTGGCCGGAGGGTGTAACAACACTAACAGGGAGGGATTCAAGTTGCACCACTGGCCCGAAGATGCCAAAGTGTCTGCCGCCAGACCCCCATTGAATTTGCCAGAATGTCTCCACATTTTACTGGCGATGACAGACATGACACAGAGATGTATGGATAACCTGCAGATGCATTTGCAACGATAAATTCAACGAAATCACAAAAGTGAGTTTTGTTGATGTTGACTTATGTGCTAATCAGACATATTTGGTTGCGGTGTGACTGCCAGCTAATCGATGCTAACATGGTACACTAATCGACGCTAACATGCTATTTACCAGCGGTGCTAAAGCAGACATGGCACAGAGATGTATGGATAACCTGCAGATGCATTTGCAACTATAAAGTCAAGAAAATCACAAAGGTGAGTTTTGTTGATGTTGACTGCCAGCTAATCGATGCTAACAGGCTACACTAATCGACGCTAACATGCAATTTACCAGCGGTGCTAAAGCAGACATGGCACAGAGATGAATGGATAACCTGCAGATGCATTTGCAACTATAAAGTCAACAAAATCACAAAGGTGAGTTTTGTTGATGTTGACTGCCAGCTAATTGATGCTAACATGCTACGCTAATCGATGCTAACATGCTATTTACCGGCGGTGCTAAAGCAGACATGGCACAGAGATGTATGGATAACCTGCAGATGCATTTGCAACTATATTACGTTTCCTTCCATCCACATTTAATGCAAAAAAAACACTTACCAATCGAAGGATTTAAATTGCTCCAGTGTCAAGAGATGCGAAAGTCCTGATCGTTTGGTCCGCACATTTTACCGGCGATGCTAACGCAGCTATTCGGCCATGCTATGGCTATGAATTGCGTCAATAGCTGTTCGCTCAATAGCTTCAGTTTCTTCTTCAATACTTTCATTCTCCAACCATCCGTTTCAATACATGCGTAATCTGTTGAATCGCTTAAGCCGCTGAAATCCGAGTCTGAATCCGAGCTAATGTCGATATATCTTGCTGTGGTATTCGCCATTGTTTGATTACATTGGCAGCACTGTATGACGTCACAGGGAAATGGATAGTCGCAACGCAAATAGCAAAAATCAAGCACTTTAAAGCTTTTTTAGGGATATTCGGGGACCGATAAAATTTTGAAAAAAAAATTCAAAAAATACAACAAGCCACTGGGAACTGATTTTTATTGTTTTTAACCCTTTTGAAATTGTGATAATGTTCCCCTTTAAGGGTTTTTGTCCTAAATGATCTCAGTAAGATATTACAGCTTGTTGCTGTTATGACCTATATTGAGTAAAACATGTTTGAAACTAGAATATCAACTGTTGCAAAGCTGTGTCACCAACACTCACAAGAATAAAACTGCTTTTTTAAAGTAATAATTTCTTATTTCAAGCATGAAAAAAAAATCATGACTTTGACAGAATTGTGTCTCATAATTAAAACAGATGACAGCCCAATGGACTTTGCTGTTTTATTTTCACTAAAACAAGAGAAAATAAGTACTCCTATAGTAGTACAGTTGGCACAGTACAGTAGACGGACAGTTAATATTGAAATATTTAACATGTGACATTTCAAACAATTTTGAACAGAAAGAATTCACGCACATTCAGATAAATTATTTAAAAAATTACAATTAAAAAAAATTCCGCCGGCGCACTAATTGACTGAAAGAGCACGCCCTTGGAGCGATGATGTCATGTTATCAATGGAAAAATGCATTTTTAGACCATATGATTTGCCTGAATTGCTAGGAGACCCCGAGAGTAACAAGCGGTTGCCTTGTTGCCTTTCCATTAAGAACAATAAAATACTTTTTAGTATAAGTTTGCTGGTTTCAAGAAATGTAATGCCGAGCGCATATCATTATGTCAAAATAATGGCACTAGCATTTACTTAAACAATATTTTTCAACATATTGAGCTAAAAGGTCTCATATTTTTTTTTCTACCAAGAAAAGTGCACTTGTTATTCGTGAGAATATACTTATTTTAAGGTATTTTTGGGTTAATTGAGGTTAAGTAAATGTACTTGTTTTGGAAATTCTTGACAAGCCAAATGTTCTGTTGACAGATAATTTTGCTTAGTTCAAATAAAATACCCTTATTTTTTTTGGGGGGGGGGGTTTTCAAAAAATTACTTTTTGCAGTGTATAATGCAAGTTGTGGACGCTGTGGGACTTTAACATATATTAACAACATAAAAATAAAGTGCAAATATGTTTAGAAGTACAAATAAGTATTCTTTTGTTGCTTCTTTTTGTCACAAACCTTAGATGCTTTTAAATGGGGGAGGGATCCATAGCGGAACCTGCTGCTCGTTGAGAAGAGCAATGTGTGCTTTTATTTCAGTCTGCAAAAGTGTCTAGCAGGACCTGTATGTGTCTTTTTGAAAAATAACATGTAGGGGGATTTGATTACTTGATAAATATAGTTTAGCTCGTTGGGAGATTAATCCGGGTTACCCGGCATGCCATTATTGCTGGGCAACTTTACCAAGTCAAACGTACGGCCCGTGGGCTGAAACAGGCCCGCGGGATTAGTTTGCTAAGTAAAAAAAATAACCTAAAAATTTTGAATCAAAGAATGTCCACTGGATGTCGCAATAGCAATTATTTATATCTTTGTAGATGATGCTACATTGGTACAAAATAAACCACATGATGTTAGTACATCAGTCGAGGAAAATGATCAAACTACATAAATAACATACTGTAATTTGATTTCGATATAATTTTTCTATCTTGACCGATTGAAAATTAACACCAATGCGTTGACTGATGGGCATCATCACATAATTTATTCCCAAAATACAAATAACGGCAAATAAAAAATATATTCTATTAACCACAACAGGTAATTGTAGAAAAAAACACTTAACAACATTACGATTTGTACAATTTCAGAATGTTCTATTTTTAACAAAGAAATGTGAATTATATTTATATAGCACTTTTTCTCTAGTGACTCAAAGCGCTTTACATAGTGAAACCCAATATGTAAGTTACATTCAAACCAGTATGGGTGGCACTGGGAGCAGGTGGGTAAAGTGTCTTGCCCAAGGACACAACGGCAGTGACTAGTATGGCACAAGCGGTAATCGAACCTGCAACCCTCAAGTTGCTGCCACGGCCGCTCTACCAACCGAGCTAAACCGCCCCACAATCTGAAGTTTTTTATGTTTTATTTTTATTTTTTTAAGTTATTCAGCAGTTATTTTTTACCAGTCCGGTCAATTTGGGAGTAGATTTTTCTCCCCCCCCCCCCCCCCCCCCCTTTTTAAAATTGACCCCCCTGCTGTATATCCATAGTTTCCCCTTTACATGTAATTGAATGTGGTGCCCCACCATGGCAAAATAAAAGCCGCCACACAATAAAAATTTGTTTTTTTCCTAAGTAAACACAAACTAAAGATAGTATATATATATATATATATATATATATATATATATATATATATATATATATATATATAGCCCTTTGAGACACTAGTGATTTAGGGCTATATAAGTAAACATTGATTGATTGATTGATACATACATATATATATATATATATATATATATATATATATATATATATATATATATATATATATACACACACACACACACACACACACACACACACTACCACTGGGTTGTGAGTTTTTCCTTGCCCTTATGTTGGCGCTGAACTGCGGATGTCGTTGTGGCTTTTGCAGCCCTTTGAGATACTTGTGATTTAGGGCTATATAAATAAACATTTATATATATATATATATTAGGGATGCACCGAATAATCGGTAACTGAATATATTCGGCCGAATTTGGCAAAAAAAGTCACATTCGGCCTTCGGTGGGATGAGTTAAATGCAAGGCCGAATAGTGGCGTGTGACGCAATGACGCAATTTTTTGACGCGGTGACGCAATCAACCAACGTGCAGTGACGCGGTGACGTTGTAACCCAGCGCCTTCGGAAAAATGTCAGCAGTGTGGAGATATTTTAAAGTGTCGGAGAGTGACAAATGTATTGCAGTTTGCCACGAATGTTCAGCCAAACTGTCTCGAGGAGGTGCCTCGTGGCCGACGTCTTTGAGAGGACGAAAAAGTTTGCGACTGACAGTGCCAAAGCAAACGGAATTACAAAGAAGGAAATGGAGTTTATGGCTTTGGATGATTAACCGTTTAGTGTTGTGGAGGACATTGGCTTTCGGAGACTCATGGAGCACATTGAGCCCCGTTACACGATACCGAGCAGACGGTGTTTCTCTGATGTGTGCTCTTTACATTGTGTGTGTGCTGTTTACATTATTAGCCTGTTGTGTAGGCTACCTGTATAAGTGTATGAGGTTACAAGCACACACTTAATTGAGATTTAGTGGGTCCTCTGTTTATATTATTAGCCTGTTGTGTCGGCTACCTGTATAAGTGTAAGAGGTTACAAGCACACACTTAATTGAGACTTACTTGAGCCTTCTGTTTACATTATTAGTCTATCTACTGTGGCTAAGCAGACTTTTGCCAAAAGGACAATAATTCATTTGTTGTGGGTTTATCCACTTTAATGCACTTTGTTTTTTTTTGGAATGCATATTTTGTTTTAAGGCCTAATATAAATGAAAAACGTTGTGCTTATTTTGAAAAGCAAAGGCTACTGAAATATTAAAAAATGTCAATATTCAATAAAAATGTACTTTATTTAAAAATCATGTCTAAAAATTGATTCTAGGCTATTTATGCACTATAAAAAAAATTGGGAAAAACTGCATTCATTATTCGGTATTCAGTATTCGGCCTTCGGCCAAGCGTTTAAATTTTATTCGGCTTCGGCCACAAATTTTCATTTCGGTGCATCCTTAATATATATATATATATATATATATATATATATATATATATATATATATATATATATATATATATATATATATATATATATATATATATATATATATGTATACACACACATATATACTACCACTGGGTTGTGATTTTTTCCTTGCACGTACATGGGCGCTGAACTGAAATGAAATAAATATATATATATATATATATATATATATATATATATATATATATATATATATATATACTGTATTTGTATATATATACAGTATATATACATATATACATATACAGTATATATATACACATAAACATATATATTACCACTGGGTTGTGAGTTTTTAATTGCCCTTATGTGGGCGCTGAACTGCAATGTCGTTGTGGCTTTTACAGCCCTTTGAGATACTTGTGATTTAGGGCTATATAAATAAACATTGAGATATATATATATATATATATATATATATATATATATATATATATATATATATATATATATATATATATATATATAGCGTGGTATTTGCACACTATTGACTTGTGATGAAGTAAACATTCGGCAGCCGAAAAATGACTCAGATTGCCGAAACAGAAATTCTGTTTCAGCATGTTGTAATAATAGAGGAATAAGCACAGGAGTATCTGGAGCAGAGGCAGCATGTCTACAATGTGGAGCTACTTCAATATATACGTGCCAGCAACTTGCGGGTTCCATGTTCGATCCCCGCTTCTGCCATCCTGGTCACTGCCGTTGTGTCCTTGGGCACTTTACCTGCCTGCTCCCAGTGCCACCCAGACTGGTTTGAATGTATCTTAAAGATGTAGCTAATGGGCTACACCATGTAAAGCGCTTTGGGTCTCTTGAGAACTGCGCTAGATAAATATAATTCACTTAACTAATTCACTTTTCCAATGGACAGCGATCTACAACATGTGCAATTTGCAAATATTAAGAGGAGCTCCTCAAGGAGAGAAAGTGTAGTTGGAGCAATCAAAGGTGACATCAGGCTCGCTGCAGCCCTCGCTGTTCGTCGCGGACATCGAGCGACAGAAATCAAGAGTCTTTAAACACAAGTAGAGTCTCCAGTATTTCCAGAAAGAGATTTGAGCTAGTCGTTTTTAGTAAAGAAAACAATTACTTAAAGGATTGGAAAAGTCTCCAGAAAGTCAACAAAGTACATTGTACAATAAGCAGCAACAACTGAAGCATAGAGCAAAGCAATATATAAAAAATATGTTAATACTAATTAATAATAACATGATTTGTTTTTAAATGTATGTATAACATTTTTTGGCTTTTTTAAAGAAAGTCATTTATGATGTGTTGGCGAGACGGTTCAGTCTTTGCTGTCTGGTATTTTGCTGCGCCCAAAAAGTGTGTACACTGTAAGTATTGCACTTATTACACACCTGTTGTTTGATTGTAATGTGCTAGTTGTACTTTTTATTAACACATTTGAAATTGTGGGAATCGCCATTTAAGATGTAATCAGTAGCATGTCAATAGCAAAACCAATGTATATTAGCATCTACTGTAGCGAGCATATTTTTGGAAAGGTAGAGCCTTACTTTACTTAATTAATTTGTTGGCATTGAAAATTGCAACAATATCTCGAGATAGTTTGGATGAGTTTGCTCTCAGTGTTGCTTGAGTGATCGCTAAGTGCAGACTGAGTCGACAACCGGCTGTGAGTCACGCACAATCCAGGTACCGTAGCATGGCGCCGTTGGATTTACGGAATAGGTCAGGGGTAGGGAACTTATGGCTCCAGAGCCAGATGTGGCTCTCTTGATGACTGCATCTGGCTCTCGGATATATCTGAGCTGACATTGCGTAATACGATAAGTAATGAATAATTCCACTTGTAATCACAGTGTTAAAAATAATGCTCAAAATATATAAAATTCTCATGCATTTTGAATCTATCCATCCCTTTTTCTACCGCACCTGTTCAAGAAGTTGCGTTAATGGTAAGAAGTTATGTATTTATTATTGGTTAGTGTGGGGCTTGCCCTCCTGGGGGTTCTTCAGACCACCAAGCACCGACATGAGAGCCTGTTTCAGGGTTACAATATTTTTTTATTTTTCAATAAGTCTCTCAGTTGCTTCCTAGCAATTGTCTTTTCCTCTTTCGTTCTCGCTCGCACTCTGGCTCCAGCCCCAACCCTGTCCCTCCTCCAGGCTGCTGCATATAACAGAGCGACAGATGATTAGATAACAAGGCAAAGGTGGGCCATCTACGCATCTGTCGCTGATTTCGAGGCCGATCCTGGCAACACCCTGCTTTGCTGCAGGCCTGCAGGCCACGCCCCCTCCACAGTTAGCTTCAGAATAACAATGTTATTGCAAAGAATAAGAGACCTATTATACTCTAGAAATGTTGGTCTTACTTAAATATGCACACATTTAGTTGTTCAGTGTTGAAACATGTTTTATATGGCTCTTATGGAAATACATTTTAAAATATTTGGATTCTTGGCTCTCTCAGCCGAAAAGGTTCCCGATCCCTGGAATAGGTGCTCTGTGGGATTGGCGGGATTCAGTCGGTGCCAAAAAAGTACCGGATTCAGTACTGATTCCTAGCTAATGTTAGCTTGTATTGAATGTATAGTCAATCGTCACAATAACAGGACATTGTTAGGGGAATATTACATGTATCTACCTTAAAGCACAGTAGAATGCCCAGGGAGTCTCACTGAGGGTTCTCTTTGTTCTGTCCCAGGACAAAACACAATGAATACACCCTGTGTTTTTTTCTTTGCAAGTAGAGACAGACAATATATTATTTGGTTTCGATGGTGAGGAGAGGTGCCAGAAACAAAATAACAGGAGAGCTGGTGAATGTGTGTGTATGTGTGTGTGTGTGTGTGTGTGTGTGTGTGTATGCCAGGGAGGGGAGCAAGGTGGACAAAAGAATGTGTGTAACGGAACAGTCTAAAAAGAACGCGCCAGACTTTTTAGAGCACGGTGTTCTCTGCAGCGCTGGTATTGCTCTTGTTTGTACTTATTCCATTTGGAGAATAGATTGCTAATCTTCAATTCTAGTCCCCTCGCCTTATTCAGGAAAGCTATTAGAAGAAAAGACCCTTGGAGGACTCTGCCCTTCAAAAGGCAAACTAACACCTGCAAATTCTTAGTTGTTTCCATCTGGACTGCATTTGAGAATGTGCACGTGACCAGAGAATGTTGAGTGACAAGTATCAACGCTTCATTTTCACATACTGATGAACAATTTTTTACTCAATATAAACCACGAATGCCTGTGATGTTCTTGATCTATTTTTTTTTTTTTTTTGGTTTAAAAAATGCAACTTGGAGAAAGTTGTAAAAAGTCCCTTTAATTTATATTATTAAAGTATTTAAAAGAGTAATCTGTTTAAGTTGAATGTCAAAAAGTTTTTGAAATATAACAAAAATGTGTGTATATTTTCCATTTTTTAAGTAGCAGTTTTAAGCACCGGAATGATCTACGAAGTACAGATTTGGTACTAGTATCGATTAAATGTACAGTAAATGGCTTCATATGGCCCCATTCTTAAGTATCTTGTGTGAGAGGACGAAGGGGGAGCGGGGGTGGGGGGGGGGGATTAATAATTTTGCAATGCAGTCTGCTGAAAATAATGGAAAGCGATACTCTCCATAGCAACTGATGTTAAAGTAAAAAAATCCCAATTGTCAGGCTTGTCCCTGACAGTTTGACTATGTCTTAGTTTTTCCTCTGCATGTGTCTTTGTTTCCTGTCTTTAGTTCCTGTCAGCACTTTTATTTTGGTTCGGTTTTGTGTTTTTCTCCCTGAGTGCTGTGTCCCTTCAGCTGTGGCTGAGTGGCACCTGGCCACACCTGGTGTCAATCAGCCAGACACTATTTAGACCTGCTTTCTCCTCCAGTCAGTGCTGGATTATTGTCATTTCTACTTGTCGTTCCTACTGGTCATGTCGACGTCAGTGTAGGGGTAAGCTATATTCGGTAGCTGTTTGTCGCTTACTGTCTTTTTGTTCCCTTCTTCCAGTTTGTTTGTTCCTAGTTCCTGTTCGCTGGATCCCTGTTCCCTGTTTCCAGTTTGTCCTCAAAGTTTCTGGTTTGTGTTTCTTCTTTATTTTTATATTTTTGGACATTAAATTATGTTTTCTTGCACAATGCCTGCCGCCTTCTCTGCATCTTGGGGTTCGTCACAAACTCAACCTGACACCAACAATAGTCACACGCACACACTAGGTGTGGTGAAATTATCCTCTGCTTTGGCCCATCCCCATGTTCACCCTCTGGGAGGTGAGAGGAGCAGTGAGCAGCAGTGGTGGCCGCGCTCGGGAATCATTTGGTGATTTAACCTCCAAATACTACCCTTGATGCTGAGTGCCAAGCAGGGAGGCAACGGATCCCATTTTTATAGTCTTTCGCATGACTCAGCCGGGGTTTGAACTCACAATCTTCCAGTCTCAGGGCGGACACTCTAACCACGAGGCCACTGAGCAGGTAAAAGTTGTGGTCAAAACACATGTTAAGATACTCAACACTCCACTGCCATCTGGCGGCTGAAAGAGATAGTGCACCACCGAATTTGTCACATTTTATGTGTCAGGTAATCTGCGACGAATGGGGCCATATGACTTCCCTTCCTCCTGTGGGTACCATGTACTGCCAAATCTGTTAATGGTTGTTGAAATTTATTTGTGGATTTATTTTAGTGTTTTGTTGCAAAAACAAATTCTCAGCATAATATTGCAGAGCACAGCAGCACAATAAGCAACGTCGTAATAAATGTGTAGCTCAAAATCCTTCTTTGCCAGTGCTATCGCATTATGACATCTCATGAATTGTTATGAATAACACGGCTCATAAACAAGTTGTTAAACAAGTCGTGGCGCATCGCGGCGTCCCTCAGACACGGGAAGTCACAGTCAGCTTTCATTATGGGTGAGCAGCTGTGCCAGACTGATGAATTCTTCAGCACACAGGGAAGGGGAAAAAAAAAGTGTATGCATCTGCGTTCCAGTTCTCACAAGCACGTTCTAGCAGATGTGCGTTAATAAATAAAAACGGTGAGATTCTCTTTGAGCAAAATAAGCAACGCCCCGGGATGATTTTGTTCCCCTCTGCGAGGCGCTTTCACAAGCCACTCTGGCTAATTAAATCCTTCATCAAGGCTGTATTTCTGGACTTTGACTCCATTTCTCTGGACCCGGAAGGCCTGCCTGCCAAGTCACTACAAACCTGACATTGCGAGAACGGTGGAAGGTAATAGTTGGTTGCAGGTGCACTTTCACCGGGTGACAGTGCCTTGCAATCTCCCTCATCCTTCCCTCCGCCTGCTTTCTGTAATAACTTCCAAATAGGCTTTCTGCGTCAGGGTCTGCTGATATGTGGCGGAACGCCGGCGGACACCTTGCACGCTTACATGGGGCGTGCACGCGGCATCACAGCGGCGGCGGCTTGTCTTGCTGCTGTGCGACAACTGATTGCACCTGGAAGGTTCTCTGGAACATCACAAGAGCGTATTTGCAACTTGGGAGCTTTGCAGTGACAAGAAGCACCCCCAGCAGGGATGAGTAGACTACAGTGGCTACGAAGCGTGTTTCTTCCGTGATGACAGTATTGCCTTTATGTATTAATGAAAACATATAGGGTTATACTGCACATCTGCAAAGCGAGTTACAGTGTTTTACTTGATAATCATTTGGGGTGCATGGGAAAGTGCAAGGCTTTGACCACATGGTGTCACGTGTGGCGGGTCGTGTCGGGGATTGTTCTCCTGGAATGCAGGACGGACAGCTCTGGACAACAGCGTAAGGTAGGAATTGAGTATTTAATCATAAATCAAACACATACCATAAAGACCAAAACTGTCACACCCACGAGATCATGTTTCGTTTTTGTCATGTTTGGTTATTTTTTGGACACTTGTTACCCGCTTTTGCACTTCCTTGTTCCTCTTATCGCCTTAGCAACTCAGTCTCCACCTTGTCTTCAAGTCACGCCCCTGTCCTCAGTTTTCACACCTGTTAATCATTATCATAGTTATTATTTAAGGCACAGTTACCAGGTAGTCAGCCTGGCAACTTCCTATTACACAACTCCATTCATGCCAAGCTGTTTCCCTCTTGCTCATGCAAAGTAAGTTTTTGGTTTTGTTATGTCTCAGTTGTTTAGTTTTGTTTTTGTATATAGTCATGCCATTGTGCTAGTTCTGTTTTTAGTAGTCAAGTTTGTTCTCCGCCATTGTGCGCGCCTTTTGTTGTAGTTTGTTTGTGTTAGTAATAAATTAAAATGTACTTACATTCACGTCTCGCTCGTGCCAACTATCCTTTGCGTTGAAAAAACAAACTATCTCCAAGTCATAGTCCAAGTCCTGACAGAAACAAACAAAGGAAAAACGTGTCGATCGCACAGGAAGCTAAGGTGACAGCTCAGCACGGAATCAAGATCAGGAATCATGAACAGGAATAAACCAACGTGATAGTTGCATACCGCAAACACAATGAAGCCACACCGACTGTGGCGAGCAACGTGAATAAGTAGCTCTCTGATTAGTGCTCAACAGCAGGTGAACGTGCAGAGCACTAATCAGAGGCAGGTGAAACCAATAAGTACCCATGGAAACCAAAACAAACACCCAAAGTGCACAAAACAGGAACTGAGGGAGTCCAAAACTAACAGAACTAAACAAAACATGATCCGGATCACGGATCATGACACATGGCCATTTATTAACACATTTATGACTTGATCTACTATGATCCAAAACCATCGAAGTCGGCATGTTGTGTGAATCATAAATACACAGAGGCCACACTTGTCTCTGTGTGTGTATGCAAGTGGCCCCGCCTCCGCCCACGGATACAAAGAGAGTGGATGAAAGACACAGTGACAAGCTTCACTGTGGTTATTTTATTCCGCTATACCTCAAAAAGCTATGGACGGATTTTAAAGACATTTTCAGGAATTGTCGGAAACGGGATAAGGAACAAGTGATTAGATTTTGGGGATGATCAGGATCACCGTATGGATCCAATATTATTTACTATTGGGAGATGGGGCCTGACGGAGGTCTGCGCTCTCCAAAAGTCAAATTGTAATGTTTGTTAGAGTTATACTATGGAAGAAAATACACTACTTTCTCACAGTATTCAGGAGGGCCCCATTTCTGGGTGGATTTAGCAAGAAGAGAAGAGAGGATGTAAATGTTATTCAACCATTATGCTCCTTCAATGATTCAGAGTTTTACTTTTTATCAGAGTTTTTGGAGTGCATATCCTGTAATAAAAACTGGTTGTCCTCAAATTTCCTCGACATAAATTCTTACAAAAGACCCCCCCGATCAAGAACTCCCTTGGTGCTGTAGGTGCATCTGTTAAAAACAGCCTCAGAAGCCTTGGGCTTGTGTTTGATCAGTGAAAGTCTTTGGAGGGTCACTGTGGTCAACTGACCAAAAACTGTTTTTATCATCTCAGAAATATTTCTAAAGTGAGAAGTTTGTTGTCAAAATTGGATAGTGTGGCAACAATACAACAACAACAAAAATAAAAAAGGAATAAAGCTACAAAAAAGATACTACAATTTCTTAAAAATGTCTATAAGTTATGATTCAATATATGTAACGTTTTTTAAAAAGAGTTTATTAACATTTTTATGACGAATTATGTAGAATCCGTTTGATACAAGGAACATGTTGAATTGAGGAGCGTATCTGAATCAAATCAAAAACAAGAATTAGCCAGTTGCTAAAATCTGACATGACATATTCGGACTATAAGGCGCACTTAAAATAATTTCATTTCCTGAACAATCGACAGTGCGCCTTATAACCCGGTGCGCCTAATGTACGGAATAATTCTGGTTGTGCTTACCGACCCCAAAGCATTTTTTTTTTGGTACATGGTGTAGTGATAAATTTAACCAGTAGATGGCAGTCACACGTAAGAGATAAGTGTAGACTGCAATATGACGCCAGTAAACACCCAAACTTTAAATGTTCCATTGGAAATAAAGAACATTACACACGGCACTCAAAAATCTGTAAAAAACGTTTTAGTATGACTTTGAAACCGCACCGCTTGAAGGATTGTCAGCTCATTACTGTAGTCAGAGATACAAGTATGACTATGGTGTGTATATAAGGATCGCAAAATGGAACCCATTAGCAGACATATTATCTGGCGTTTTGTTTCACAATATTATGCAAAACCAACTGTTCTTACCTTCTGATACCTGCTGATGTGTATTTCAGATCTGCATAAGTCCTGAAAGTCCACTGTAGTCCGTGCCGATACCGTAGTTGATAAGCTTCATCTTTTTCTCTATTTTCTTGTTATGGAGCATTCACCCTCTGTCGTAGCCATTTCTACTACCATCTGGCAGCTACAGTGGATAGTGCACCATCCCAATTCGTCACGTTACATGTGTCAGGTAAAGGACGTCAAATGGAGCCATATGAATCCCCTTCCTACGGTTTACAATATACTGAATATATTGATAATATTAACACCAGATATGAGGTGATCAAATAAGCACTTTAAGTCTAAATTGGCATGTGGGGAATAGCAATCCATTCCAAAACGGTGTGTGTGTTTTTTTATTTTATTTTTTTAATGTTTAACAAAAGTTTCCTGCCTGTAGCACTTCTGCACAATCCGACAACTACAAGAGGCAGACAGTCACGCTCCGGCAATTTGCCGAGAAAGATCAAGCGCGTGATACGAGACGTGAGAAAAAGCATGCGAGCGGAGCAGCTGCAAAAGATAGGTGAGGGAGAGGAAGAGTCCCCGGCGGAGATAATGAGAAGTGTGCAGGGTTGTTCTGCGCTGCCGCACGTCTGCATGGTTCAACAAGCCTCAGACATGGCGGGCATCATGGCGTGGCAGCAGCTTAAGAGTTGCCAATTAAAAGCAGGCCTGCACGCTGTAATTAGCAGTCCTGAGTGATTGAGCGCAGTGTGTGTATTCATATTAGATTACGAATAAAATCATCTAATTAGCTCGCACTGTACTTATGCTTGTTGATACATGAAATCCAGACCGACGAGAAAAACTCAAGCTAATTAGCAAACTGACAGTTTTACTTTTGCGATTTGTATGTTGCAACAAACTTTTTTGTATGTTTATTTCCTCCTACGACAACCTGACATTTCTTGATAATGCCCTATTCAACCAGAAAAGTGGCAATTACAGCTCGAGCGAAGGCACCGGCAGAATGAACTCATCGCAGCTTTGCCTCATCAAACGTGCTAATTTGTTTGTGTCGGAGTGCGAAGTCGGGCGGCCTCTCGAGACGCGACACTTGTTAGCCCGCCGCTTGTCTGCTCAGCCGCGCCTCACTCCGCTCACAAGCACACATGCGGGAATCGGTGGTGCTGGGTTCGAAGGTCGGGATACTGAAAAAGAACCAAAGTTCCACCGCAATATTGGATTAAAAGGAATGAAATTCAAAAATTCCTTCATTCCGCACTCCATCCAGCTGTATAATCACTCGCCATACAGCAATAGATGATGTCTATTACCTGACACCTTCTATGTTAGCTACTTCTCTTTCTTTATAATGTCTATTTTCTGCTGGATTTACTCTCAATTTTATGCTGCAGCTGTTACATATACTGTAATATTGTACATGGTAATTGTTATGTATTGTATACATGATACAAACATATATCAGTATATATCCTATACCGTAAGGACCAGATGAGTAGCCCGCTGGCCTGTTCTAAAAATAGCTCAAATAGCAGCACTTACCAGTGAGCTGCCTCTATTTTTTAAATTGTATTTATTTAATAGCAAGCTGGTCTCGCTTTGCTCGACATTTTCAATTCTAAGAGAGACAAAACTCAAACAGAATTTGAAAATCCAAGAAAATATTTTAAAGACTTGGTCTTCACTTGTTTAAAAAAATTCATTTATTTTTTTTAACTTTGCTTCTTATAAGTTTCAGAAAGACAAATTTAGAGAAAAAATACAACCTTAAAAATGATTTTAGGATTTTTAAACACGTATACCTTTTTACCTTTTAAATTCCTTCCTCTTCTTTCCTGACAATTCGAATCAATGTTTAAGTATTTGTTTATTTTTATTGTAAAGAATAATAAATTCATTTTAATTTAATTCTTCATTTTAGCTTCTGTTTTTTCGACGAAGAATATTTGTGAAATATTTCATCAAACTCATGATTAAAATCCCCAAAAATTATTCTGGCAAATCTAGAAAATCTGTAGAATCAAATTTAAATCTTAGTTCAAAGTCTTTTGAATTTCTTTTAAAATTTTGTTTCTGGAAAATCTAGAAGAAATAATGATTTGTCTTTGTTAGAAATATAGCTTGCTCCAATTTGTAATATATTCTAACAAAGTGCAGATTGGATTTAAACCGATTTAAAACACGTCATCAAAATTCAAAATTTAATCTTAATCAGGAAAAATTACTAATGATGTTCCATAAATAATTTTTTTTATTTTTTCAAAAAGATTCGAATTAGCTAGTTTTTCTTTTCATTTTTTTCGGTTGAATTTTTAATTTTAAAGAGTCGAAATTGAAGATAAACTATGTTTCAAAATTAAATTTGTATTTTTTCGTGTTTTCTCCTCTTTTAAACCGTTCAATTAAGGGTTTTTTTCATCATTTATTCTCTACAAAAAAACCTTCCGTAAAAAGAAGAAAAATATATGACGGGATGACAGACAGAAATACCCATTTGTTGATATATGTAGATTTGTTTATTAAAGGTAAATTGAGCAAATTGGCTATTTCTGGCAATTTATTTAAGTGTGTATCAAACTGGTAGCCCTTCGCATTAATCAGTACCCAAGAAGTAGCTCTTGGTTTCAAAAAGGTTGGTGACCCCTGTACTATATTGTGCATATATTATGTAAATATTACGTCCATCCATCCATCCATCCATTTTCTACTGCTTATTCCCTTTTGGGGTCGCGGGGGGCGATGGCGCCTATCTCAGCTACTATCGGGCGGAAGGCGGGGTACACCCTCGACAAGTCGCCACCTCATCGCAGGTAAATATTACGTATATATGTTATATTTTAAATTGCTTTTGGTCTATTTTATACCTGCATTGTCCTTTTCACCTTTTCCATCATTTGTAACTGAGCTACTGTGTGGAACAAATTCCCTTGTGGATTATTAAAGTTTGTCTAAGTCTCAGTAAGTCTAAGTCTAAAATATAACGGGAGAGAGACTGTATGTCATGTCTTGTGATCATGTTCTGTTCAGTTATGTTCTGTTTTTGACTCTATTAGTTCCTGTTTTTGCGCACCCTGGTTTGTTTTAGTTTCCATGACAACTAAGTTTCACGTGCCTCATTTGTTTGAACTCAAGCACCAGTTATTAATCATGTCACTATTTAAGCCTGTCATTTTCTGTTGGTCGTTCTGGTGTCATTCTGTCGTAACGTGGACTATGGTGTGGTTTGTTTTCCCGGAATGCAAGGGAAGGTGACGGGACATGGCGTGAAGGTAAAGACATAATTTAATTATGCTATAAAAAGTGAAAACAAAAGGCGTACACAAGGCGGAGGCAAAAACAACTTAAGACATGAAAACATGAACTAAACAATGCACTAAACTGTGGCTTGAATAACAAAGACAACTTACGTGGCAAGACAAGAGCGGCATGAACAATGAGCATGGAACAACAGCGTGAACTAATCATGAAACAGAGTGATGACAGCAGCCGAATCAGAGAAGCCCAGACTTTCCTCTCCCCAGCCACTTCGTCCAGCTCTTCCCAGGGGATCCAGAAGCATTCCCAGGCCAGCCGGGAGACATAGTCTTCCCACTGTGTCCTGGGTCTTCCCCGTGGCCGCCTACCGGTGGGACATGCCCTAAACACCTCCCTCTGTAGGCATTCGGGTGGCATCCTGACCAGATGCCCGAACCACCTCACTGTATAAAAAACCGACATCTATCTCTAAAGGATATAACCACATGGGCTCAGGAACACTTCAGACAACCACTGTCACTAAATACAGTTTGTCGCTACAACTGTAAGTGCAAGTTAAAGCTCTACTATGCAAAGTAATAGCCATTTGTCAACAACATCCAGAAACACCGCCGGCTTCTCTGGGCCCGAGATCATCTAAGATGGACTGATGCAAAGTGGAAAAGTGTTCTGTGGTCTGACGAGTCCACATTTCAAATTGTTTTTGGAAATATTCGACATCGTGTCATCCGGACCAAAGGGAAAGCGAACCACCCAGACTGTTATCGACTCAAAGTTCAAAAGCCAGCATCTGTGATGGTATGGGGGTGAATTAGTGCCCAAGGATGCGTAACTTACACATCTATGAAGGCACCATTAATGCTGAAAGGTACACATAAGTTTTGGAACAACAAATGCTGCCATCTAAGCGCCGTCTTTTTCATGGACGCTCTGCTTATTTCAGCAAGACAATGCCAAGCCACATTCAGCACGTGTTACAACAGCGTGGCTTCGTAATAAAAAGAGTGCGGGTACTTTCCTGGCCCGCCTGCAGTCCAGACCTGTCTCCCATCAAAAATGTGTGGCGCATTAGGAAGCATAAAATACGACTGAAGCTCTACATAAAACAAAAATGGGAAAGAATTCCATTTTCAAAGCATCAACAATTAGTTTCCTCAGTTCCCAAACGTTTATTGAGTGTTGTTAAAAGAAAAGGTGATTTAACACAGTGGTGAACATGCCCTTTCCCAACTACTTTGGCACGTGTTGAGCATCAAATATCTTGTCTTAGTAGTGCATTCAACTGAATATGGGTTGAAAAGGATTTGCAAATCATTGTATTCCATTTATATTAGCATCTATCACAATTTCCCAACTCATTTGGAAACGGGGTTTGTACATCCACACTGTTTCTGCTTGTAAGTACTCCGCACGTTGCCTAACATGCGCCTCTGGTAGTCCGTAAAAAAAAAAAAAAAAAGAACCGGTATTTTTCAGAAGCAGTATAGTACATTTTTTAATTCATTAGTACCACGGTACATTATTAATCCTGGAACCACCCTGACACCCATACTTGCCAACCCTCCCGATTTTCCCGGGAGACTCCCAAATTTCAGTGCCTCTCCCGAAAATCTCCCCGGGCAACCATTCTCCCGAATTTCTCCCAATTTCCACCTGGACAACAATATTGGGGGCGTGCCTTAAAGGCACTGCCTTTAGCGTCCTCTACACCCAATCGTCACATCCACTTTTCCTCCATACAAACAGCGTGCCGGCGAAGTCACATGATATATATGCGGCTTTTACACATACATAATTGAATGCAAATCATACTTGATCAACAGCCATACAGGTCACACTGAGGGTGGCCGTATAAACAACTTTAACACTGTTAAAAATATGTGCCACACTGTGAACCCACACCAAACAAGAATGACAAACACATTTCGGGAGAACATCCGCACCGTAACACAACATAAACATAACAGAAAAAAACCCAGAACCCCTTGCAGCACTTACTCCTCCGGGACACTACAATATACACCCCCCCCCCCCCCCCCCCTTCATCCCTGCCCCCCCAACCCCGCCCACCTCAACCTCCTCATGCTCTCTCAGGGAGAGCATCTCCCAAATTCCAAGCTGCTGTTTTGAGGCATGTTAAAAAAAATAATGCACTTTGTGACTTCAATAAGAAATATGGCAGTGCCATGTTGGCTTTTTCCATAACTTCAGTTGATTTATTTTTGCAAAACTTTGTTACATTGTTTAATGCATCCAGCGGGGCATCACAACTAAATTAAGCATAATAATGTGGCGACTTGTCCAGGGTGTACACCGCTTTCCGCCCGGTTGTAGCTGAGACAGACACCAGAGCCCCCCACGACCCCAAAGGGAATAAGTGGTAAAAAATGGATGGATGGATGGATGGATGGATGAGTTAATTCCACGACTCTATATATCGGTATCGGTTGATATCGAAATCGGTAAGTAAGAGTTGGACAATATCGGATATCAGCAAAAAAGCCATTATCGGACATCTGTAGTTCTGAAGCAATATGGTTTGTAAGAAATGAATACGCAGCCAGCAAGATATACGATTCCCATGTTCACTTTCTCATGTACTCCAACATTATTAAGTTAATCAAAACTGCTGGAGGTCATTACATTGACCTCTGTGACATGTCCTCAGACTGGGGGGAACAACCCTGACACATTCATCTATCTTAGTTGCACTGCAGTCACCACACACACACACACACACACACACACACACACACACACACACACACACACACACACACACACACACACACACACACACACACACACACACACACACACACACACACACACACACACACACACACACTTGTATTTGTTACCTTCTTGAGACCTCCGAAAAATGCCTACCGCTTTAGGACCACCCTTTCAAGATTTGTATTGACAACATTAATTATATATACCTACTATGCAAATATGACAAAGGCTGTTGTGAGAAAAGAAAAAAGGTCACAATTTCACAAGAAAACCTTAGAACTTAGCCTGTATTGTAATGGAAGTCAAAATTTTACAAGAAAAACTGAACATTAGTGCAATATTGTGATACAAGTTGGAATTTTACTCAATAACAGTCGCAATTTTACCAAAAAAGCTTAAACTTTTGGACAAATTTTTGAAAAGAGTCGTAATTTTACTCGACAAAAGTCACAATTTTATAGGAACACTTTAAAATTTCGGCAATATCATAATAATAATCTAAATTTTACTTGGCAAAATTATGACAAAAATCAGCTGCTCACCTGGCGGGTTTTTTCGGGAATGAATAGGGAAGTCCTTCTTTAGCAGCTGTCTTGTTTTATCATTGCACCGGCTTACTTTTGTATGCACATTAAATCAACAAAAAATCCTGACTTTGGAGCAATGTTCACGGACTCTGGTATTTGACTGTCTATTAGATGCAATGGTTTTCCGTATTGGGAGCATGATTTCGGTGCTAACTTGTTCACCGGTCCTCATGTGGAAGGTACTTTTCCTTGTTGAAGTCTCAAGAAGGGTAGAAATACAACACACACACATGCATGCACACCCACACACACTTTTACTGTTGGTGATTGGACACTAAATTGTATTTTGTATGTCGGCGGTAACAAAGGTGACCTCTGACCCCGAGCATGACACACGAGCATGCGCTCCTACTGTAGATGAGACGTCCAAGAAGAAGGCGGGACAAGGGCTGTGTTTACAGAGCTGTCAATCACGTGGTGAGACCACTCCCACAGGACAACATGGCCACCGGGGGCGATGAGGAAATAATAGTTCCTTCTGTCGGGTCTGACGGACACCACCGGGAATTAAAGCCGGCCTGCGGGACATACCCCATCCGACACTTTCACCACGGCAGTGATGTATATGTACAGGGCGTGAATTAAAAGGTGTATGAAACGTACCCGAACACTTCATTAGGTACACCAACGTATATGATGAGCTGCAGTAATAAAGACTGAGGGTCGGCGACCCACTTTTGGCGTACAATATCTTATTTTAAATAACTGATTATTTTTTTTTAGCTTCCTACTGCTTTTTCATTGGTCGATGACAATTTGTGATTATAATGACAACTAAGAATAATGCTGCAAACATGTACAATAGACTGCTTGGATGTGTCATTATTACAGGACCAGTAATAATAAAAAGGTTGTATAGGCACACTGGTTTTAATACGGCAAAATAAAAAGGTCACCCGGACCCCTGCTTCACAAAGATAATAATGTTGAGCTTTCACCAAATAATATAAAACTTTTTTTTTTTTGTACATGTTTTAATTATAATTACATTTTATATTTTAATAATAAAATTATAATTTATAAAATATTTGGAAAAATATGTATAGTTTAAAATTTTGTTGCAATACAAATGATAAAATTTATGTTTTAAGAAATGGTTGAGCGACTTTAAAACAAACAAAGGTCACCAACGTCCTGCTTTGATCAAACAATTTTACATTCGTATTTAATTATCTCGTCTTATAAAATATTGTATGTATTTTTACATATTCTAATAATAATTTCAAATTGTATTTTTGGATTCAGAATGTGTTAAAAAAATAGAAGATTTTCAATGTAAATACTCATTTTCAAGACTATTTACATTGTAGATTGTCACTGAAGGCATCAAAGAAAAAAATAGAAGATTAAAATAAAATTAAAAAATCGGTCTTAGCCTAGGCCCTGGAGTGGGGGTGCAGACTGAGGCCAAGGGAAAAAGAAAAATATGTTGCATATAATTATATATGTATACATATGTATGTACATATATATATTCATATATGTACATAAAAATATATATACATACATACACGTATTTACAAATATATGTACACATATATATTAATATATGTACACACACACACACACACATATATATATATATGTACAAAAATAAAGATAGATACATACATACATACATACATACATACATACATATATATATATATATATATATATATATATATATATATATATATATATATATATATATACACACATATACATACAAACAACACACAGTGTACATATATATATATATATATATATATATATATATATATATATATATATATATATATATATCCAAGATGGCGGCACTCTGAAGGGCTGCTACATCGAGGAGCATATGGAACATTTGGCAGAAATACCGGACAATTCTACAAACTTTATGGCTAGCTCACATCGTGGTCACTCTGTGATTACGTACGACCGCCAGACACTTCTGGATGTGGACATATCGGGCCGTTTTGGACTGATAGACGCGTGCTTGCTAGACGTGCTAACTAGCCCGGGAATACTTCGACGGCTACATCCAGCGGCCTGTGAAGCAGGGGAGTATAGTAGCAGCGGAGGCCGTCTACGGAGCAGACGCCAGGGGTGTGATCGGAAACGCGGATGCCGAGCGGGGCTAAAAACAAAGCAGAAGGCTAATCCCCACAGAACACCACTTCCCTCCATCCTGAAGCCGGATTTAAATGGATGATGCGAGACTACAGGTCTGGGTAAGGAGTCAGTTAAATCAGAACAAGTTTTTTCTGCTTTGATTGTTTCAGAGTTGGACATGCGTTCTACTGAGGTGGCTAACTATGATGCGTGCAGTTTATCAAAGCAACAAACAAACAATCGGAAAATTCCCGTCGTATCAATTCCTAGATATGGTCGTAATTATACTAAATGCACTGGGCATAATAAACACAACATTATTAATATTGCTACTACGGATAATTTGATCAAAAATTCCTTAAAACAGCCCACTACCTATAATATAGGTTTTTTAAACATAAGATCATTGTCTCCCAAAACGTTGTTAGTTAATGATATCATCAGAGACAACAATCTTAACGTCATCGGTCTCAGTAAAACCTGGCTTAAACCAAACGACTTTTTTGCGCTAAATGAGGCATGTCCTCCTAACTTTACACATGCGCATATTGCCAGTCCTCTTAAAAAGGGTGGGGGGTCGCATTAATATACAACGAAAACTCTAACTTTAGTCCTAACATAAATAATAAATATAAATCGTTTGAGGTGCTTACTATGAGGTCTGTCACACCGCTGCCTCTACACCTGGCTGTTATCTACCGCCCCCCACGGCCCTATTCGGACTTTATCGATGAATTCTCAGAGTTCGTTGCTGATCTAGTGACACACGCCGATAATATAATCATAATGGGGGACTTTAATATCCATATGAATACCCCATCGGACCCACCGTGCGTAGCGCTACATACTATAATTGATAGCTGTTGTCTCACACTAATAATAAATGAACCCACGCATCGCAACGGTAATACGATAGACCTAGTGCTTGTCAGGGGTATCACCGTTTCCAAAGTTACGATACTCCCATATACTAAAGTATTGTCCGATCATTACCTTATAAAATTCGAGGTTCAGACGCATGTTCGTCAAATTAATAACTGCTATAGCAGCCGCAACATTAATACGGCCACAACGACAACTCTTGCTGACCTACTGCCCTCGGTAATGGCACCATTCCCAAAGTATGTGGGCTCTATTGATAACCTCACTAACAACTTTAACGACGCCCTGCGCGAAACCATTGATAACATAGCACCGCTAAAGTTAAAAAAGGCTCTAAAAAAGCGTACCCCGTGGTTTACAGAAGAGACTAGAGCTCAGAAATTATTATGTAGAAAGCTTGAACGCAAATGGCGCACGACTAAACTTGAGGTGCACCATCAAGCGTGGAGTGATAGTTTAATAACCTATAAACACATGCTTACCTTAGCTAAAGCTAAATATTACTCAAATCTCACCCACCGTAATAAAAACGATCCTAAATTTTTGTTTAGTACGGTAGCATCGCTAACCCAACAAGGGACCCCTTCCAGTAGCTCCACCCACTCAGCTGATGACTTTATGCAATTATTTAGTAAGAAAATTGAAGTAATTAGAAAGGAGATTAAAGACAATGGGTCCCAGCTACAACTGGGTTCTATTAAGACTGATACGATTGTATATACGGCGGATACTGCCCTCAAAAATAGTTTCGCTTGTTTTGAGGAAATAACATTAGAGGAATTGTTACAACGTGTAAATGGAATGAAACAAACAACATGTTTACTTGACCCTCTTCCTGGGAAACTGATCAAGGAGCTCTTTTTATTATTAGGTCCATAAGTGCTAAATGTTATAAACTTATCACTTTCCTCGGGCACTGTTCCCCTAGCATTCAAAAAAGCGGTTATTCATCCTCTTCTTAAAAGACCTAACCTCGATCCTGACATCATGGTAAACTACCGACCGGTGTCTCACCTTCCCTTTATTTAAAAAATCCTCGAAAAAATTGTTGCGGAGCAGTTAAATGAACACTTAGCGTCTAACAATCCATGTGAAACCTTTCAATCCGGTTTCAGGGCAAATCACTCCACGGAGACAGCCCTCGCAAAAATGACTAATGATCTATTGCTAACGATGGATTCTGATGCGTCATCTATGTTGCTGCTCCTCGATCTTAGCGCTGCCTTCGATACAGTCGATCATAATATTTTATTAGAACCTATCAAAACACGAATTGGTATGTCAGACTTAGCCCTGTCTTGGTTTAACTCTTATCTTACTGATAGGATGCAGTGCGTCTCCCATAACAATGTGACCTCGGACTACGTTAAGGTAACGTGTGGAGTTCCCCAGGGTTCGGTCCTTGGCCCTGCACTCTTCAGCATCTACATGCTGCCGCTAGGTGACATCATACGCAAATACGGTGTTAGCTTTCACTGTTATGCTGATGACACCCAACTCTACATGCCCCTAAAGCTGACCAACACGCCGGATTGTAGTCAGCTGGAGGCGTGTCTTAATGAAATTAAACAATGGATGTCCGCTAACTTTTTGCGACTCAACGCCAAAAAAACGGAAATGCTGATTATCGGTCCTGCTAGACACCGACCTTTATTTAATTATACAACTCTAACATTTGACAACCAAATAATTAAACAAGGCGACTCGGTAAAGAATCTGGGTATTATCTTTGATCCTACTCTCTCTTTCATCTCCGTAATATCGCTAAAATTCGCTCCATTTTGTCCACTAAAGACGCTGAGATCATTATCCATGCGTTTGTTACGTCCCGCCTCGACTACTGTAACGTATTATTTTCGGGTCTCCCTATGTCTAACATTAAAAGATTACAGTTGGTACAAAATGGGGCTGCTAGACTTTTGACAAGAACAAGAAAGTTTGATCACATTACGCCTGTACTGGCTCACCTGCACTGGCTTCCTGTGCACTTAAGATGTGACTTTAAGGTTTTACTACTTACATATAAAATACTACACGGTCTAGCTCCATCCTATCTTGCCAATTGTATTGTACCATATGTCCCGGCAAGAAATCTGCGTTCAAAGGACTCCGGCTTATTAGTGATTCCCAAAGCCCAAAAAAAGTCTGCGGGCTATAGAGTGTTTTCATTTCGGGCTCCAGTACTCTGGAATGCCCTCCCGGTAAAAGTTCGAGATGCCACCTCAGTAGAAGCATTTAAGTCTCACCTCAAAACTCATTTGTATACTCTAGCCTTTAAATAGACTCCCTTTTTAGACCAGTTGATCTGCCGTTTCTTTTCTTTTTCTCCTATGGTCCCACTCTCCCTTGTGGAGGGGGTCCGGTCCGATCCGGTGGCCATGTACTGCTTGCCTGTGTATCGGCTGGGGACATCTGTGCGCTGCTGATCCGCCTCCGCTTGGGATGTTTTCCTCCTGGCTCCGCTGTGAACGGGACTCTAGCTGCTGTGTTGGATCTGCTTTGGACTGGACTCTCGCGACTGTGTTGCATCCATTATGGATTGAACTTTCACAGTATCATGTTAGACCCGCTCGACATCCATTGCTTTCCTCCTCTCCAAGGTTCTCATAGTCATCATTGTCACCGACGTCCCACTGGGTGTGAGTTTTCCTTGCCCTTATGTGGGCCTACCGAGGATGTCGTAGTGGTTTGTGTTGTGGTTTGTGCAGCCCTTTGAGACACTAGGGATTTAGGGCTATATAAGTAAACATTGATTGATTGATATATATATACATATATATATATATATATGTATATATATATATATATATATATATATATACACAAATATATACACATATACATACACATACATGTACATATATACATACATACACATATACACATGCAAATAAATACCCCCTCCCAAAAAAAAGAATTAACAATTTATTAAAAAAATATATAATACTACAACAATGTTCTGAACAATTTAGATATATGTCATTTGGTTATGGACTTATTTAAATACATTATTTTTGATAGTTATTGTATTGTACTAAATGCATAGCTGTACTGTACCTAATGTTTTCTGTATTTTTAAATGTGAGGCAAATGGTGGTCTCAAGAAGTTACGCAAACTAAAAATCCTCTCATGATTGTGTAAAATTACTGTAAAAAGTAAAATGCTGCCTGGCTACAAAGTGTACAATAAAAAGTTGCATGTTTGGTCCCGAGGTTTTGTTTTCCAAAACATCTAAAGATCCTTCATCAATAGAGAAGGTTTACTCAGTTCAGAGTGAACGATCCGGAGAGAACAGATGTTCCCAAACCACTCTGAAAATAACTCAAGCCTGTGAGAGCTCTCTTTTTTTCCCCGTAATGCAGTGAAACCAGCGATCAATGGCTGCCAGGCAGAAGGCGGATCAATGTGAGGAAAAAGTGCTGCAAAATGTGACCGTGAACATCTTGCACCCTCTGCGATAATGGCCGGTGCCAGACTGGACATATGGCAAACTTGCTTGAAGATCTTCTTCTTTCTTTTTTTTTTTGGTTTAAACGCCACACCTCCTCCAGCTGCAAGTTTAAATCGAGACGGACATGGCTCATCATTATCATAGGGTAGCATCTGTTTGCTGCACATCCTCCTAACATCAGCGCCCGGAGCCATGCGGGGGCCTCGGGGAAGAAGGTAGAGGGGGAGGGGGGCCCTCCTTTCACAGTCCTCACCATGAATAACAATTTGTAGCTGCAGGTTATTAAAGGGGACGCACAATGGACTATCATCAAGCCCTTCACTGACACACACATGTACAATAAACTGTATAGATGTGGGGAACATGAATGTGCAGTGATTTGGAGCCGGAGCACATTTCACAAAATCCATTACACAAACCAATCCGTGTTTTCGTCCAACACAAGCAGAGAACACTGCCTTTGTCCCAGAATGATGATGAGGATGGCCGCTACTCCAATTAGTCGGCAAATACCTCTGCGCATGATGCAGACGGTGCTGAAATGCATCAGTGGGACGATGCAATAAACTATCCACTAAACGTGAACTTCAAACACAACTCTCAGGAAAAAAGGAACAAAAATCTGGACTTCAAACGGCTTGCGTCAAGTCACACGGGGCCTCAGCAGATCTGGCAGCGTCAAAGGGAAACTGCACTTTTTGGGGAATTTTGCCCATTAGCCACAATCCTAATGAGAAATTAAAAACACACATGGCTTTCTCTTTTATGTGCATTCTAAATTGTGGAAAAACTGCTAGCAAAAGGCAGATAACAATGCAAGTAATAGGGAATCATCTATTCCCAAGTCTGCTAAAATTTGTGGAAATTGTTGTTGATGAAAGTAGTATTTATTGATAAGCACTCTGTGAAATAATCGTGCACAAAAAACAAGTTTTGATAATGCTTAAAATGAGCAAAATCCTGTGTTACCATAAATGTGCCTGTTATCATATAATAGGGGTTCACAAATCTGAATTGAGATTTGTATTCATTTTGATTTAAATCCACTCATAATTAAAAAAATAGATGTATATATATTAGGGCTAGGCAAAGATTACAATTTTTAATCAAAGTTAATCGCACTATTTCTCTGATTAATCGCGATTAACTGCATTGTATACGCAAAGCCCAATAATGAATTCAAAAGTATTGTGTAGTGCACCTTTATTGGAATATTCTCTCACATGAACAAAAGCGCCAAAACATTTGTTGTGAAAACACAATTTAAATCAGTCCTTGTTAAACAGTAGCAGTTAAATAACATATTTTATGAAAATCAACTCAAAAAATGTAAATACAAACATTTAAGCTTATTGCCACTGCCAGGGTATTTAAGTTATCCTGTTTGTTATGTAAAATAAATATAATCCACATACAAATATCTGAGCCACAATCATAACATCTGAACAGGCAATTTCTGAGGTAACAGCAGAAACATTTTTTTTATCAGGGATCTTATGTTTAAAAAACCTATATTATAGGTAGTGGGCTGTTTTAGGGAATTTTGGATCAAATTATCCGTAGTAGTAATATTAATAATGTTGTGTTTATTCTGCGTAGTGCACTTAAAATAATTATGACCATATCTAGGAATTGATATGATGGGAATTTTCCGATTGTTTGCTTGGTGCTTTGATAAACTGAACGCATCATATACATTGTACTATATTGTGATGTTGTGAGCCAGGGAATAAAAGAACTATCCTACCCAGCATGCAACAGGAGTGACGAGCATGCGCGGTATCCCGGTATAGGTTGTGTGTCGCCATGACGGCATCTTGTATGTTCTGATATGCACACTCTGAAAGCAAACGTTAAGAACTCAGCCAACACTCCTCATCTGCATTATTGATAAATAGACAGACAACAGATATACTCCGCTGCTTCACAGGCGGCTGGATGTAGCCGGCAAAGTATTCCCATGCTAGCTAGCCGGTCTAGCAAGCACGCGTCATTCAGTCCAAAACGGCCCGATCGATCCACATTCAGAATTGTCGGGCAGTCGTAAGTGATCCCGGAGTGACCACGCTGTAAGACAGCCATGAAATTTGCAGAATTGTCCGGCATTTTTGCCAAATGTTCCATCTTTACCAAGAGCCCCTCGACGCCGGGCGACGCCATCTTGTTAAAAAAAGGCGTTAAAATAAAAGCACGTAAACAACATACACAAATGTGCGATAAAATAATTGTCGGCGTTAATAGATTGATGAGTTAACTCATAATTAACGCACTAATTTGCCCACCCCTAATATATACACAAACCCCGTTTCCATATGAGTTGGGAAATTGTTTTAGATGTAAATATAAATGGAATACCATGATTTGCAAATCATTTTCAACCCATATTCAGTTGAATATGCTACTAAGACAACATATTTGATGTTCAAACTGATAAATATATATATTTTTTTTTCAAATAATCATTAACTTTAGAATTTGATGCCAGCAACACGTGACAAAGAAGTTGGGAAATGTGGCAATAAATACTGATAAAGTTGAGAAATACTCATCAAACACTTATTTGGAACATCACACAGGTGTGCAGGCTAATCATGGGTGCCATGATTGGGTATAAAAGCAGCTTCCATGATATGCTAGGTAATTCACAAACAAGGATGGGGCGAGGGTCACCAATTTGAAAGCAAATTGTCAAACAGTTTTAGAACATTTCTCAACGAGCTATTGCAAGGAATTTAGGGATTTTACCATCTACGGTCCGTAAAATCATCAAAATGTTCAGAGAATCTGGAGAAATCACTGCACGTAAGCGATGATATTACGGACCTTTGATCCCTCAGGCGGTACTCCATCAAAAACCGACATCAGTGTGTAAGGGATATCACCAGATGGGCTCAGGAACACTTCATAAAACCACTGTCAGTAACTACAGTTGGTCGCTAAATCTGTAAGTGCAAGTTAAAACTCTGCTATGCAAATCAAAACCCATTTATCAACAACACCAAGGAACACCGCTGGCGTCGCTGGGCCCGAAATCATAGTGGAAAAGTGTTCTGTGGTTTGACAAGTCCACATTTCAAATTATATTTGGAAACTGTGGACGTGGTGTCCTCCGGAACAAAGAGGAAAATAACTGTCCGGATTGTTATAGGTGCAAAGTTCAAAAGCCAGCATCTGTGATGGTATGAAGGTGCAATAGTCCCCAAGGCATGGGTAACTTACACATCTGTAAAGGCACCATTCATGCTGAATGGTCCATACAGGTTATGGAGCAACATATGTTGTCATCCAAGCCACGTCATCATGGACGCGCCTGCTTATTTCAGCCAAACAATGCCAAGCCATGTGTTACAACAGTGCGATTTTGTAGTAAAAGAGTGCGGGTACTTTCCTGGCCCGCCTGCAGTCCAGACCTGTCTCCCATCGAAAATGTGTGGCGCATTATGAAGCGTAAAATAAGACAGTGGAGACCCTGGACTGTTGAACAACTGAAG